>NC_088240.1:45442188-45747905 GCF_036934945.1 Oncorhynchus masou masou | reverse complement strand
TCATGCCAGAGTAATTGGGCATCCAGTCGTGCGTGAACAGGGAGTACAGGAGGGGACTAAGAAAGCACCCCTGAGAGGCACCAGTGTTGAGGATCAACATGGCAGATTTGTTCTTGCCTACCATTACCAACTGGGGCAGCTTTGTGATGAGCTTTGTGGGCACTATGGTCTTGAATGCTGAGCTGTAGTCAATGAACACCGTCATGCCCTAGACCCACTCCAATTCACATACCGCCCCAACAGATCCACAGACAATGCATTCTCAATCGAACTCCACACTTTTTAAAATTATTTTTTATTTATTTCAGCTTTATTTAACCAGGTAGGCCAGTTGAGAACCAGTTCTCATTTACAACTGAGACCTGGCCACACTGTCCTTTCCACCTGGACAAAAGCCACACCTACGTGAGAATGCTGTTCATTGACTACAGCTCAGCGTTCAACACCATAGTGCCCACAAAGCTCAGCACTAAGCTATGGACCCGGGGACTAAACACCTCCCTCTGCAACTGGATCCTGATGTGCCTCCCCCAGGTGGTAATGGTAGGCAACAATATATCTTACACGCTGATCCTCAACACGGGGGCCCCTCAGAGGTGCTTGCTTAGTCCCCTCCTGTACTCCCTGTTCACATAAGACTGTGTGGCTAAGCACACAGTCATGGAGGTCAGAGACCTGGCAGTGTGGTGTAAGGACAACAACCTCTCTCTCAATAAGACAAAAGAGCTGATTGTGGACTATAGGAAAAGGAGAGCCGAACAGGTCCCCATTAACATTGATGGGACTGAAATGGAGTAGGCAGAGAGTTTCAAGTTCATTTGTGTCCACATAACCAACAAACTATCATCCAAACACACCAAGGCAGTTGTGAAGAGGGAACGACAACACATTTTACCCCTCAGGAGACTGAAAAGATTTGGTATGGGTCCCCAGATCCTCAAAAAGTTGACAGCTGCACCATCGAGAGCATCCTGACCAGTTGCATTACCGCCTGGTATGGCAACTGCTCGACATCTGACCATAAGGTGCTACAGAGGGTAGTACTGGTGGCCCAGTACATCACAGGGGCCAAGCTTCCTGATGTCCAGGAACTATATAATAGGCTGTGTCAGAGGAAGGTCATAAAATTGTCAAAGACTCCAATCACCCAAGTCATAGACTGTCTATGCGGAAAGTCTAGGACAGCTTCTACCTCCAAGCCATAAGACTGCTGAACAACTAAACAAATCATGGCTACCCGGACTACTTACATTGACCCATCCCCCACTTCTTTGTTACACTGCTGCTACTCGCTGTTTATTATCTATGCATAGTCACTTTGCAAATTACCTAAACCTGTACCCCTGCAAATTGAATCGGTACCGGTACCCCTGTATATAGCCTCATTATTGTTATGTACAGTTCTTGTGTTAGATATGTATTTTTTTAACTTTAGTTTATTTTGTTAATATTTTATTAACTCTTTCTTGAACTGCGTTGTTGGTTAATGGGTTGTAAGTAAGCATTTCATAGTAAGGTCTACTACACCTGTTGTATTTGGTGCATGTGACGAATAAAATTTGATTTGATTTGAAATATAGCATGTCATAGCAACATCAAGGCAAGTTTGGAACAGAGGACCCCGTTTTTCCAAAAGTCGAGTCTACCTTTTAATTAAGAAATCAAAATAGAAAATGTTCTCAGTAATTGTTTCCAGTATCCTAATGTTGTTTTTATTGTGTGTTTTCTTAACCTGTTACATCTATGGGGGCGCTATTTCATTATTGGATAAAAACGTGCCCATTTTAAGCGCAATATTTTGTCACAAAAAGATGCTAGACTATGCATATAATTGACAGCTTTGGAAAGAGAACACTCTGACGTATTGTCTGTGAGTGCCCCAGAACTGATGCTACAGGCGAAACCAAGATGAAACTTCAAACAGGAAATGAGCAGGATTTTTGAGGCTCTGTTTTTCATTGTCTCCTTATATGGCTGTTTCCCCAAGGTGTCTGCAGCATTGTGACGTATTTGTAGGCATATCATTGGAAGATTGACCATAAGAGACTACATTTGTCAGGTGTCCGCCCGGTGTCCTCCGTCGAAATTGGTGCGTCATCTTCAACTGCACGTCTTTTTCCAAGCGATTCACAGGAGAAAGTAGACATCCACGAACGATATATCAATGAAGAGATATGTGAAAAACACCTTGAGGATTGATTCTAAACAGCGTTTGCCATGTTTCAGTCGATATTATGGAGTTAATTTGGAAAACAGTTTGCCGTTTTGATGACTGAATTTTCGTTTTTTTTTGGTACCGAAAAGTGATGTACAAAACGGAGCGATTTCTCCTACACAAAGAATCTTTCAGGAAAAACTGAACATTTGCTATGTAACTGAGAGTCTCCTCATTGAAAACATCCGAAGTTCTTCAAAGGTAAATGATTTTATTTGAATCCTTTTCTGGTTTTTGTGCAAATGTTGCCCGCTAAATGCTATGCTAAATGCTACGCTAGCTATCAATACTCTTACACAAATGCTTGTTTTGCTATGGTTCAAAAGCATATTTAGAAAATCTGAGATGACAGTGTTGTTAAGAAAAGGCTAAGCTTGAGAGCTAGCAAATTCATTTAATTTCATTTGCGATTTTCATAAATAGTTAACGTTACGTTATGCTAATGTGCTTGAGGCTATAACTGGATACAGGTTTTTTTCATAGCCAAACGTGAACAAAACGGAGCGATTTGTCCTACACAAATAATATTTTTTGAAAAACTGAACATTTGCTATCTAACTGAGAGTCTCCGCATTGAAAACATCTGAAGTTCTTCAAAGGTAAATTATTTTATTTGAATGATTTTCTTGTTTTTGTGAAAATGTTGCTGGCTGAATTCTAGGCTTATAGCTATGCTAGCTATCAATACTCTTACACAAATGCTTGTTTAGCTATGGTTGAAAAGCTGAGAAAGATGAAAGCTGAAAAGCTGAAAATCTGAGATGACAGTGTTGTTAACAAAAGTCTAAGCTTGAGAGCAAATATATTTATTTCATTTCATTTGCGATTTTCATGAATAGTTAATGTTGCGTTATGCTAATGAGCTTGAGGCTATAAATAGGATCCCGGATCAGGGATTGCTCGACGCAAGAAGTTAATGTTTTACTGCATACATTCAACAAGATTTTGACTAAATTCACTCAAAAGGCAATAGTTATGAACTGGGTTTGATTTAGTTCTTGTTTGAATTTTGTTCATTCTCCTTTAAATATACAATGTTTGAAAGCTAATTTCTCAGTTATCACTTGAGTCATGTGCATTTGACGTCTGAAGTTTAAATACACCTTAACCAAATACATTTAAACTCAGTTTTTCACAATTCCTAAAATGTTATCCCAGTAACAATTCCCTGTCTTAGGTTATATAGGATCACCACCTTAGTTTAAGAATGTAAAATGTCAGAATAATAGTAGAGAGAATTATTTATTTCAGATTTGAATTCTTTAATCACATTCCCAGTGGGTCAGAAGTTTACACACTCAATTAATATTTGGTAGCATTGCCTTTAAATTGTTTAACCTTGGTCAAGCATTTCGGGTAGCCTTCCCACAATATGTTGAGTGAAGTTTGGTCCAGCCCCCCTGACAGAGAAGGTGTAACTAAGTCAGGTTTGTAGGCCACCTTGCTCACACATGCTTTTTCAGTTCTGCCCACAAATTTTCTATAGGATTGAGATCAGGGATTTCTGATGGCCACTCCAATAACTTGACTTTGTTGTCCTTTTGCCAAAACTTTGGAAATATGCTTGGGGTCATTGTCCATTTGGAAGACCCATTTGCAATCAAGCTTTAACTTCCTGACTGACATCTGGAGATGTTGCTTCAGTATATCCACATAATATTCCTACCCCATGAAGCT
Organism: Oncorhynchus masou masou; assembly: GCF_036934945.1. Lineage (NCBI taxonomy): Eukaryota > Metazoa > Chordata > Actinopteri > Salmoniformes > Salmonidae > Oncorhynchus > Oncorhynchus masou. The sequence continues at coordinate 45,744,013 of NC_088240.1, read as the reverse complement.
ATCCATTTTGTGAAGTGCACCAGTCCCTCCTACAGCAAAGCACCCCACAACATGATGCTGCCACCCCTGTTCTTCACAGTTGGGATGTTGTTCTTCGGCTTGCAAGCCTCCCACCTCACAATATAAAGATGGTCATCATGGCCAAACAGTTATATTTTTGATTCATCAGACCAGAGGACATTTCTCCAAAAAGTACAATCTTTGTCACCATGTGCAGTTGCAAACCGTACTCTGGTTATTCATGGTGGTTTTGGAGCGGTGGCTTCTTCCTTGTGGAGCGGTGAACTTGGTACCTTCAGGCGTTTGGAAATTGCTCCAAAGGATGAACCAGACTTGTGGAGGGTTACAACTTTTTTTGTCTGAGGTTTTGGCTGATTTCCTTTGAGTTTCCCATGATGTCAAGCAAAGAGGCACTGATTCTGAAGGTAGGCCTTGAAATACATGTACAGGTACACCTCCAATTGACTCAAATTTATGTCAATTAGCCTATCAGAAGCTTCTAAAGCCATGACGTAATTTTCTGGAATTTTCCGAGCTGTAAACTTCTGACCCACTGGAATTGTGATACAGCTAATTATAAGTTAAATAAATCCAACAATTGTCTGTAAACAATTGTTGGCAAAATTACTTTTGTCATGCATAAAGTATATGTCCTAACCGACTTGCCAAAACTATAGTTTGTTAAAAAGAAATTTGTGAAGTGGTTGAAAATGAGTTTTAATGACTCCAACCTAAGTGTATGCAAACTTCCAACTTCAAATGTAAATGTTTTATTGCCACTTTAGACATTCTAAGGTCAACATCCTCATAGTGTTCCATTTCTCTCATGTAAATGTTGTAGCTACAAAAAAAGATTAAAGCTGCAATATGTAACTGTCCAAATTCACATAACAATTTGAGATATAGATCTGTCTTTCCTATTGAAAGCAATTGTAAGAAGCCGTAGATCTTTTCTATGTGCACTATTTCTATTTTTCCTGTTCTTAAGTTTCTTTAACTTTTGGGTTTGTTCACCAGCTTCAAACAACTGAAAATACTTTTGGTTATTGAAACTATATTTCACCGTGGTTTAGATGGTACAGCGGTGTACAAAACCAAAAGTACACCAGCGGATTAGATGGTTCACAGCTGTTAAGATGGTTCAATTCTTACCCTACAAGGTCCGGAGCCTACAGATTTTCTGTTAGACCTGATCATTAATTGCATACACCTGGTGAAACAAAAGCAGTGGAACTGGCTTTGAGGTCCAGAGTTGAGGTTGAGGGCCACAATGCTTGTTTTGTCACATAAACAGAAATTTGGCGAACTATTAGAATTCTAGCAACCAGGGAATGGCAGAGCGACTTCTGCATATTACACCTTTAAAGCGGCAATCATCTGTAGAAAAAAAAAAATGTGTACTCCCCAAACCCACATCAATGGGTACATATCATTCATTTATAAGTCCAAACTGTCATGACTTCCGCCGAAGTCGGTCCCTCTCCTTGTTCGGCGGGCGACGTCACCGGTCTTTGAGCCATCTCCGATCCACTTTTCGTTTTGTCTTTGTTTTCTACACACCTGGTTTCAATTCCCGAATTACATTTTCATTATTTAACCCTCTGTTTCCCACATGTTAGAGTGCGTGTTTATTGATTGTTTATGTCGGTACTTGTCGGCTGGTTGTGTTTGCCGGGTTATGTATATACTCCCGTTATTTTCGAGTGACCGGTGTTTCTCTGCACTTGAGTATTGTCTGTATACTGGTGCTGTCGTGGAATTAATTACCTTGTACACATCTCTGCTCTCCTGCGCCTGATTCACTGCACCAGTTACCCACCGCCTGACAAAAACATTTATGTAGCAACTGCTGATTGTGCCTTTAAATAAAAACGTATTTGATATGTAGTCTTTTCTTCATTAGCATGCTGATGATTTCAAATTGTATTGGATTTATTTTTATTTTTGTGATAAAATATCTTGTTTAAAACGGGAACGTTTTTCATCCAAAAATTAAAATAGCGCCCCCTATATCGAAGAGGTTAAGACATTGAATACACGTTGTTTAAATGAGTTTTTGCTGAAAAATATGAGTTTGTCGCTAAACAGCAGCAAATTGGCCAAAGATTTGCCACAACTGTCTGCCAGAAGCCTGTTTATTCAGTAAGGGGAATTAAAATGCCATGCTATGCAGCTCTGTCTGTGACCTCTTGACCTTTATGCAAATCACAGAAGACCAACAGCAGAAAGGAAGTGGAGTCCCACATTGGCAACAAAATGTTTATCTCCCCAAGGTGGCAAAATGCAGGATTAGATTTGCCTTAGACATGACTAGCATTTATAAAACTTGGGGTATGCACTATGCTTTGTCTATCGTCACATGACTGGCAAGGTCTCATTGCTGGAAGTACTCGGTATATAATGTGTGAGACAATTCCTCTTGCATGTTTTCTCTGTCCTGGTTTCCTGAAAATCCCCATGGGTTACTATCAACATTTACAACCCATTGTGTACTTCTGAGAAAAGAGTGTACAGAAAAGTGACTAAAACTAGTACAGCATTGTGCTGACCCAAATTCTCTCAATGTTTTTTGATACATTTTTTCATGAGTACAGATCAGAATGAGATCAGACAGCTTTTATTTTACACTATGATTGTGGTGTAAAAAGACAAACATTTGAGCTCCCACATTACAGTTCAGGCTGGAACAATACTGTGAAAATCACTTGGGTGTGATATGAAAGCATAAATGAGTGTCTTGTAATGTCTTCTTTAATGTATGATAGTCAAGGGATACATCTCATGATCGAGCACAAACCAAAAGTCAATCCACTGAACAAATGCATTGATATTCAAATAATGTCTGTCAATACAGTTTGACAAATATCTGAAGCTGGTCTCTGGTAGCACAATGTACCACTCTCTATCTCTCTGCTCTGTTTTCATCACCATCATTGACCCGCCGGGCTAATGTATTCACCTAGTGTTACTTCACACGACAGCCATCCGTTCGTCCACTTGTCCGATATCAAGGCAGAGAAAAATAGGAGCCCAATCGATTGGTGTTAATTATGCAGATGTAATGTGGGATGGCACACGCCTGTTTCTCCTGAAGAGGATTCGATAAAGGTCAGGCAATTATAGTTTTTCTTTTTTTCTCGGGGGTGGGGGATTCGATAATGGCTCTCCAGAGATTGTCGCCTCCTCCACAACACTAGACAAGCATTCTAAAAGACAAAATTATGGATCCTCGTTTCTTTGCAGACTCCCAAGTTGATTTCTTAACAAGGTTTCTGAGGTCAGTGGTCAGCTGGTTTGAAGAGTATTACACGTCATTATAGAAAGAGAAAGATTTGTCAACATGAAGATTAGAAGATTACTCTCTGTGTCTCAGGACACAGAGATTAGAGCCATTTTACATTGACTCTACAATTACAAGAGTTATGGCAAAAATACCCATATACAGAATACACACAGAATACACTTATCCACATACAGAATGGTCTCTTCAAGCCTGATGCTCCTACCAATGATTTATATTGCATACCAGATGACTATTAGGGGCTGCTGTGTTGGAGCCACCACATCTCCGTCTTGGCACACCTACAACGCTGTAAATCATGTTTTTGAAGCTATAGAAATGCATTTATTAATGGCACATTAATTATATTACAGACACCTTAATGCATACTTTTAAGTGATATGTGAGCTAAAATGTTCTTCCAATTATATTAAAATATTTTCCTTAATTAAGGTATTTAGTCTTTAGATGACTAATGTTACTGTCCCCACTACAACAAAAATACCAAAATACTTGTCATTTTGAAACACTTTATTAAAATAATGTACAATTCCATTCATTCCTATGGAAGACTTCTCCGACTGGGAAGTTCCAATATGCCTGACCCGTGGCTTCGATGCCTCTCAATGGACAATACGTAGCATCAGGAATACAGGGTTCATTTACATCATTGGCTCCTACAGTAAAAATCTTAAAGGTCCAGTATGTAGTTTTGTGAGAGACCTTACCTAATTCACATAGAAATGTGAGTTATAGATCTGTCATTCTCATAAAACGGAGATCTGTTTTTTTACACACTTTACATGATAATTGTTTTTTTTGTAAATTTGGATTGTACAATGACACCCTTCAAATTCAAATCTGGACCTCAATGCACATTACACAGCTTGTGTTAATGCTTCCCCTCTAATCCGTTATGTTATGTGCAACTGTACAAATGAGCTACCAGCTACCACTTAAAAATATAATTGGCTCAACGTTTTACCCTAAGAACAAGGTATTTTTGTTTAAAGGATGTAATTTGTCATTGATAATAATTACATATTGCTTTCAACCTTGAAATCAGGTAGAACAGAAAACCAGCAGTACTCCAGAGCTCGTACAGTAATATTTTAATACCCTGTCACGTTCTGACCTTTATTTCCTTTGTTTTGTCATTATTTAGTATGGTCAGGGCGTGTGTTGGGGTGGGCAGTCTATGTTTGTTTTTCTATGATTTGGGTATTTCTATGTTTCAGCCTCGTATTGTTCTCAATCAGAGGCAGGTGTCATTAGTTGTCTCTGATTGAGAATCATACTTAGGTAGCCTGGGTTTCACTGTGTGTTTGTGGGTGATTGTTCCTGTCTCTGTGTTTGCACCAGATAGGGCTGTTTACGTTTTCTCACGTTTATTGTTTTGTTAGTCTATTCATGTATAGTTTTCTTTATTAAAGAACCATGAATAGAAACCACGCTGCATTTTGGTCCGCCTCTCCTTCACCGCAAGAAACCCGTTACATACCCCTTCTTGTTTTAATCACATAAACTTTGTAGAATTTTTTGAACCACACTTTTAGATAAAGGTTCCATGTAGAAACAAAAAGGGTTCAATCGCTTGCTTCATATATGGAACTCTTAAAAATGATTAAGAAGGGTTCTTTAATCAGAACCCAAAGGGTTCTTCTTCACGGGAACCAAATGTAGAACCCTAAGTGTTCTTCTTCACTTAACCAAAAATGGTTCCATATAGAACCCTGTATGGTGCCATTTGTGAATTATGGCTAGCTAAGAATATAATATAATCAAAAATTAAATAATGAACAAAAGAATACCAGAATAAGTTTGAGATGTTATTGTTGTTACAGTCACACTCAAATACAAACACATCAGGTAATGCACAATCAGAAAAAAAGGATTCCAAAAGGATCCAGCCAAAGAACCAAATTTGGAACTCTTTTCTTTCTCCCCGAGAGTGTAGTTTGAAATAAGGCACTGGTGGCCACAAAGGCATCTCTTTGTTTGAATAACGGCCAACATCAATATTGGTACCAATTCTGGTTGACTTCTTTATGGGACAGAACAGTATGAGCTGTTGCCTGGAAAGTTACTGAGAAGACGAAAAAAGGAGAAAACATGAGTTAATCATTAGAAATATACCAAAATGAAGACAAAATAATATGCAAACATATAATTATTATGATGTAGAAGAACAACTTACATCAGCAGGAGCTATAAGAGATACTCTGCTTCTGATATTTGGGTTATTGCCAGCAAAACATACACTCTTAGAAAAAAGGATTCCAGAAGGATTATCTGTCAAGGGATAGGGTTCTTCTACCAAGAACCGGTTTAACTTTTTATGGCTGCCGGGGCAGTATTGTGTAGCTTGGATGAAAGGTGCACATATCAAACGGCCTGCTCCTCAGTCATATTTGCATATTATTATTAGTATTGGATAGAAAACACTCTAACGTTTCTAAAACTGTTTGAATGATGCCTGTGAGTATAACAGAACTCATATTGGCAGGCAAAATCCTGAGTTGAAATCAAAACAGGAAGTCAGAAATCTGAGCTTGTATGTATTCACCAGAGTCCCCAATGAAATCCCCTTGAGATATGAATGATGTTGCACTGCCTAGGGGTTCCACTAGATGTCAACCATCAATAGAAATTATAATGATGCTTCTATGTTGTTGTGGGATTGAATGAGAGCAGAATATATCAGATCTCCATCGAGCAGCCATTTTGTGATTGGGCTTTTTCCTCGTGGTAGTCACTTGCGTTCCATTGCTCACGAAGACAAGAAGGAATATTCCGGTTGGAACTTTATTGAAGCTGTATGTTAAAAACATCCTAATGATTGATTCTGTACGTAGTTTGAAATATTTTTTCGAAAATAAATATCACTTTTTGTAGTTTTTGTCCACTATAACGCTGACCAGAATTAGCGTTTGGATATGTATACCAAACGCGCTAACATAAGAAGGTATTTGGACATAAATAACGGACATTTTCGAACAAAACAAACATTTATTGTGGACCTGGGATTCCTGGAGTGGTTTCTGATGTAGATCATCAAAGGTAAGGGAATACACTGCTCCAAAAAATAAAGGGAACACTTAAACAACAGTCGCTCTGGATAAGAGCGTCTGCTAAATGACTTAAATGTAAATGTAACACAATGTAACTCCAAGTCAATCACACTTCTGTGAAATCAAACTGTCCACTTAGGAAGCAACACTGATTGACAATAAATTTCACATGTTGTTGTGCAAATGGAATAGACAACAGGTGGAAATGATAGGCAATTAGCAAGACAACCCCAATAAAGGTGTGGTTCTGCAGGTGGAGACCACAGACCACTTCTGAGTTCCTATGCTTCCTGGCTGATGTTTTGGTCACTTTTGAATGCTGGCAGTGCTTTCACTCTAGTGGTAGCATGAGACGGAGTCTACAACCACACAAGTGGCTCAGGTAGTGCAGCTCTTCCAGGATTGAACATCAATGCGAGCTGTGGCAAGAAGGTTTGCTGTGTCTGTCAGCGTAGTGTCCAGAGCATGGAGGCGCTACCAGTAGACAGGCCAGTACATCAGGAGATGTGGAGGAGGCCATAGGACGGCAACAACCCAGCAGCAGGACCGCTACCTCCGCCTTTGTGCAAGGAGGAGCACTGCCAGAGCCCTGCAAAATGACCTCCAGCAGGCCACAAATGTGCATGTGTCTGCTCAAACGGTCAGAAACAGAAACATGCTCAGTGTGAACGGTCAGAAACAGACTCCATGAGGGTTGCATGAGGGCCTGATATCCACAGGTGGGGGTTGTGCTTATAGCCCAACACCGTGCAGGACGTTTGGCATTTGCCAGAGAACACCAAGATTGGCAAATTCGCCACTGGTGCCCTGTGCTCTTCACAGGTTCACACTGAGCATGTGACATAGTCTGGAGACGCCGTGGAGAACGTTCTGCTGCCTGCAACATCCTCCAGCATGACCGGTTTGGCGGTGGGTCAGTCATGGTGTGGGGTGGCATTTCTTTGGGGGGCCGCACAGCCCTCCATGTGCTCGCCATTAGGTACCGAGATGAGATCCTCAGACCCCTTGAGACCATAGGCTGGTGCGGTTGGCCCTGGGTTCCTCCTAATGCAAGACAATGCTAGACCTCCCTTGTGGCTGGAGTGTGTCAACAGTGGGTTAACTGCCTGTTCAGGGGCAGAACGACAGATTTGTACCTTGTCAGCTCGGGGATTTGAACTTGCAACCTTCCGGTTACTAGTCCAACGATCTAACCACTAGGCTACCCTGCCGCCCCAATAAAAGTTGTGGTGAAATGGTTACATAGTGTCTTATTTTGTTCAGACATGTAGCTAGCTAGCTAAACATTGAACCATAATCCCAACTCATATCTTTACTACCCTGCATGAATCTGCAGGTAGCTAACCAATCAGGTTCAATGTTAGCTAGCTAATATTAGTCTATGACTAGCAAAGCAAATGGCTCTGAGATATGAATAATATTACCACACAGATCATACACATAATGTTAGCTAGCGAGCCAGCCAGCTAGCTAACAGTAAGTTTAACTTGAAATAAAAAGGACTTTGACTAAATTAGAAACATAGTGAACTAAGAGAGAAAAACACTCATCTCCGCAACTGTAGTTCCATGTGCATTGACGAGCAAGGAAACTTTCTATGTTGCTGGAGTTAAACGCGTGTCACTGCCTTTATAGAAACAGCCATGGCAGATAGGGCTGTTCCGCTAATACTTCACAGATAGTTATGTTAGACTGTTACATATTAGTTGGCCTATGTTAATCCTTTCTTGATCTGTCCTCTTGATATAGCTGTATGTCAACAGTAGGCTGCCGATTATATGATAATTGTCAGTTCACCAATGACAACATGTTGAACGAATGGTAATCTAGTAGTCAGACCTAACTTGATGGATTAGGTCAGGGATGGAGATCTGAAAATGTTTTATGTAGAACCTTTCTTGCCTTCCAAAGAATCCGTCCTGCTTTCCAAATAATCATCAAATAACCCTTTCTTCCAAAACAATGCTTATTGGGATGAAAAAGGTTCTAGGTAGAACCCTTTGCCTTACAAAGAACCCTTGTCTTCCAAAAAAGGGTTCTTCAGGTTAAAAACCTGTTATGGCTGCAGTCCCGATACCCGGATCGATATGACAACTACCGGTGAAAATAGAGGGCGCCAAATTCAAACCACAGAAATCTCATCATTTCAATTCCTAAAACATACATGCGTTTTATATAATTTTAAAGATATTCTCGTTGTTAATCCCACCAATCGTCCGATTTCAGGTGGGCTTCTCAGTTAAAGCACTACAAACGATTATGTTAGGTCTCCACCAAAACACAATAAGCACAGCCATTTTCCAGCAAAATATAGCATTCACAAAAAACAGAAATAAAGAAAATCACTAACCTTGAATTATCTTCATCAGATGACATTTGTAGGACTTCATGTTACACAATACATGCATGTTTTGTTTGATAAAATTTATATTTATATCAAGAAATCTGAGTTTACATTGGCGCGTTAGATTCACTACTTCCAAAAAGATCAAGTGATTTTGCATAGCCACATCATTCAACAGAAATACTCATCATAAATGTAGATGATTATACAAGTTAAGTGAGTGTGAACGATGATGAATGGGTGTAGACAAAGGAGAGCTCTTCAGTAGGTGTACCCAAGATATTGAAGGGCCATTTTCTCAAAAACAAAAAAGTGAGAATTACTTTCCCATTGTTCCTCAAATGTAGTGTATAATATACATTTTCTAGCTCTGATTCTATACTTTTATCCATTGTTAAAAACACAATGTCAAATGTTGCTATATAAGACAGAATCAAGCCACTAGGTCAATTTTGTGTCTTTGTTTCAAGGGGTCAGCAGACACCAACAATTCAGCCTCACTGAAGTTTGCCCATAAAAATGCAGTGTACTCATCCATTTAAGTATCTTTGAAGGTACACCTATGTCACTGTAAATAACATGAGAACGCCCAGAAAACGGAGAGAGGATTCTGCTAATCAGGTCACTGTCCAACATTGTCCAACCCTGCTAAAATCCCTACACCACCTAGGTGAAGTACATTAGTCAGTTCTACAACAACGCTGGACAATAATGGGGCTCTTGATCCGGATGTTGATGTACACAGAGGGTAGGCACCCAGCAGCACTGTCTTGACTGTAAAGAGAGATTCTCAGTTCTCTGGGCTAAACTAAAAACAGCAAAATGGTAATGTATGGACCGGATTCATGACAGATGTTGTGTCAATTCAACAGCCTACCTATGTTTTTCATGTGTCTTACAGGCCTGATGAGTATCAGGCTGTGTGATGGAGACCAATGACAGAGGTTGACCAAGCAGCAATATTATAATATTGAAGAAAAGTGAAGATTTGGATTTAAAAAAACAAATCACAGAATGGGTCCAGGTTTTTTTCTGTTTATCAGTCAATGCCTGTTCTGATAATTATTACATAAGCAACTACAATTACAAGATGAGCTTCATTCTAGCTAGAGGACTCCTGATATCTCCAGTAGTAATAAGTATCATTTTCTTGCCTTTATCTTCTATGGTATAGCAGTCTTTTTCCTAGCTTGGGCCAGCTAAGTGCTGCCTGTCTTCCCAGTGGCCTACTTGGTATGTGAACTGCTGACTGCTCATAAATTGTTAATAGTTGTTAACACATCAACCAGGATCAAGGGGCAGGGCAATTTTTGATTTGTGTTGATAATCAGTAGCTGTATTCGAGGGAGAGCGGATTCACCTCTTCTTACTTACTTACTGACTTTATAGTCCCAATGGGGAAATTTTGTTACAGTGTCATGTACACATTTAAAGTGGCGTTTAAATACAAAACAAAATTGACAATACAACTTTCATAACAGTTATGCACCAATAAAAATAATAATAGTAAGAAATAAGAAATAAATATTAAATAAAAAAGAAGAAAAGACTAGCCTGCTGGCCTTATGGAGTCAATGGGAACATTCACCCGAGCTATTTAGGAGGGATATCACACCTGGCACAAATGATTTCCTCGTTCTGTTTTTCCTGCTGAGGAGTGCCCTATACCTGCGCCCAGAGGGGAGTAATTCAAAGTCCAGGTACAGGGAGTGACTTGGGTCTAAAATGATTTTGTGAGCCTAACGGAAGGCCCTGACCTTAAAGATCTCATCCAGGCCTGTCTGTTTGACTCCATTACCTTGCTTGCTGTGGTAATAATCCTTCTCAGCATGTTTCTCTGTCTGACAGTGGCATTGCCAAACCAACAAACAATACAAAAGTTAAAATACTCTCAATAAAGAATTTGTAAAACAGTGTCAGTATAGTACAGTCTATATTAAAAGAACCCAACTTTTTTAGAAAGAACAGTCTCTGTTGGCTCTCAGGTCTGTACATTTACTCCACTGAAGCTTATTGTCCAAAAGGACACCCAGATATTTATATTCCTCTACAATTTCTATATTCTGACCTCTGATAGATGTTGCAGAGATAGGTGTTGTACGCTTCTTGAAGTCTATGCACATCTCTTTGGTCTTGTTGGTATTGAGGACCAAGTGTGATTCCTCACACCACTCTACAAAGTCATCTAGGACCAGGCCATGATGTTCCTCATCATCATGCAACAGAATTAACAAGGTGTCTGGCAGTATGGGAACTCGTACAAATATTAGTGTACAAGATGTACAGAAGTGGGGACAAAACACATCCACGAGGAGAGCCTGTGTTGGTATTGCGTATATCTGACACATGGGGACCCATTTTGACTCGCTGTGAACGTTGGCTCAGGAAGTCCAACAGCCACAAAACCTGCCGCCCATCTAAGGAGAAGTCCCGAATGAGTCTCTGTGCCAGAATGTAAGGCTGGATTGTGTTGAAGGCAGAAGAAAAGTCAACAAACAGAACCCTGACATGGGATTTGGCATAGACATAGAACATGTCTATAGACCATGTTAAGGACGGTAAGAATGGCATCATGATCTCCTCTTCTAGGCTGAAAGGCAAACTGAAATGGGTCGAGGAGCTTCTGGGTGACACTGAGAATCTGACTTTTCACAATTTTCTCAAGGCATTTCATTACAAAGGATGTCAAGGCGACAGGGCGGTAATCATTCAGCACAGTCGGATTAGATGCTTTAGGAATTGGTATAATTATTACGTTTTTCCACAATACTGGCATGTGTTACTGGTCGAGTGAGGATTGGAAAATCTCTGTAAAACACCAGCCAATTGTTCAGCACAGTGCTTTAACACATGTCCATATATTTTGTATGGGCCTGGGCTTTTGTATGTGTTACATCCCCTGAACAACTTTGGAACATCAGACTGTTGAACAACAACTCTCTGAAACATTTGTAATCATGCTTCCATTTGTTTTACCTCCGACAGGAAGATGTCTGATTCAAATCTTGAGGAGAAAACATTCAGTTCATTAGCCATGTTCTGGCTCATATCCTCCAAGGTCAGCACTGGTTTTTCCCCTGCCTATATGGGGGGCACTAGCCATGGATTTAATCCCTTGCCCTTGTCACCCTTGCGTTTCCTGAGGCGAGGGTCCTCTCCACCCTTTGCTTGTATGCCTCCTTGTCCAGCAGTATCTGTCTTTTGATCTGATGATGTACAGTGCCTTGCTAAAGTATTCGGCCCCCTTGAACTTTGCGACCTTTTGCCACATTTCAGGCTTCAAACATAAAGATATTTTTTTGGGGGGATATTTCAAACTTTTTTAACAAATCAAAAACTGAAAAATTGGGCGTGCTGGAGCCTCCCACCTGTTCAGCGCTGCCGGAGCCTTCCTCCTCTCCTGTGTTGCTGGAGCCTCCCGCCTGTTTAGCGCTGCCAGAGCCTTCCGCCTCTACAGCGTTGCCGGAGTCTCCTGCCCGTTTAGCGCAGCCAGAGCTGCAAGTCTACATGGAGCAGCCAGAGCTGCCAGTCTGCATGGAGCAGCCAGAGCTGCCAGTCTGCATGGAGCAGCCAGAGCTGCCAGTCTGCATGGAGCAGCCGGAGCTGTCAGACTGCTTGGAGCAGCCAGAGCTGCCAGTCTGCATGGAGCTGCCAGTCTGCATGGAGCTGCCAGTCTGCAAGGAGCTGCCAGTCTGCAAGGAGCTGCCAGTCTGCAAGGAGCTGCCAGTCTGCAAGGAGCTGCCAGTCTGCATGGAGCAGCCAGAGCTGTCAGTCTGCAAGAAGCCGCCAGAGCTGTTAATCTGCATGGAGCAGCCAGAGCCGCCAGTCAGCATGGAGCAGCCAGAGCCGTCAGTCTGCCAGGATTCGCCAGTCAGCCAGACTCTGCCAGGATCCGCCAGTCAGCCAGACTCTTCCAGGATCCGCCAGTCAGCCAGACTCTTCCAGATCTGCCAGTCAGCCAGACTCTTCCAGATCTGCCAGTCAGCCAGACTCTTCCAGATCTGCCAGTCAACCAGACTCTTCCAGATCTGCCAGTCAGCCAGACTCTTCCAGATCTGCCAGTCAGCCAGACTCTTCCAGATCTGCCAGTCAGCCAGACTCTTCCAGATCTGCCAGTCAGCCAGACTATTCTAGATCTGCCAGTCAGCCAGACTCTTCCAGATCCGCCAGTCAGCCAGGATCTGCCAGAACTGCCAGCCAGCCAGGATCTGCCGGATTCAACTGCCTGGCTGGGCTTCCTTTCAGTGCTGGGCTGCCCCTCAGTCCCGAGCTGCCCCTCAGTCCCGAGCTTCCCCTCAGTCCCGAGCTGCTTCAGTCCCGAGCTGCCCTCAGTCACGAGCTACTCCTCAGTTCAGTGGGGTTCTGGGTGAGGACTATTAGGGCATGGTCGGCGGCGAGGGTGGATTATCCCAGGACGCGAAGGGGAGGAACTATGACATTTATGGAGTGGGGTCCACGTCCCGAGCCGGAACCGCCACCATGGACAGACACCCACCTGGACACTCCCTATGGTTTTGAGGTGCGTCCGGGAGTCTGCACCTTAGGGGGGGGGGGGTTCTGTCACGCCTTGGTCTTTGTATTTTGTGTTTTAGATAATTAGTTGGTCAGGCCAGGGTGTGACATGGGTTTATGTTATTGTGTTGTCGTATTGGGGTTTTTGTAGGCATTGGGATTGTGGTTGATTAGGGGTGTGTTTAGTTTAGGTTTGGCTGCCTGAGGCGGTTCTCAATCAGAGTCAGGTGATTCTTGTTGTCTCTGATGGGGAACCGTATTTAGGTAGCCTGGGTTTCACTGTGTATTTCGTGGGTGATTGTTCCTGTCTCTGTGTAGTGTTCACCAGATAGGCTGTAATAGGTTTCACGTTCCTTTTGTTGTTTTTTTGTATTTATTAGTTATTTCATGTATCGTTCCGTTTTTCTTCATTAAAGACATGAGTAACCACCACGCTGCATTTCGGTCCGACTCTCATTCAACAAACGAAGAACGCCGTTACACCTAGAAGTCCCAGGTCCACAATAAATGCTTGACTTGTTCAAAAATGTCCGTTATTTATGTCCAATTAGCTACTTTTGTTAGCGCGTTTGGTAAACTATTCCAAAGTCACAAAGCGCGTCCACTATAATGTGATGAAATGTTCAAAAGTTCAGTAACAGTCAGTAGAAACATGTCAAACGATGTACTGAATCAATCTTTAGAATGTTGTTTACATATATCTTCAATAATGTTCCAACCGGAGAATTAGAATTACTTCAGATGAGCATTGGAACGAAAGTCCTTCCCCTGTGAACGCGCCTGGTGAAAGCATGGTCCACTCATTTCCTGTGTCAATCGAAACCCCTTCACATTAGTCATCAATCAAAGTTCTATTGGCCGATGACATCTAGTGTAAGGCGTAGGAAGTGAAAACTCATCCATATCTCGCTGTAATTTCAATGAGACCTTGGTTGAAAATCTGCCACCTCCAGAAAAATAAAACTTCTCGGATTTTTGCCTGCTATATGAGTTCTGTTATACTCACAGACATAATTCAAACAGTTTTAGAAACGTCAGTGTTTTCTATCCAATACTAATAACAATATGCAAATATTAACTACTATGCCTGTGGAGCAGGCTGTTTGATATGGGCACCTTTCATCCAAGCTACTCAATACTGCCCCTGCAGCCATAAAAAGTTAAGGTCACTGCTCTGGCTTCGAATGACCTATCGAGCATAAACTCGAGATTCAGGGTTGCCTCAACTAGGCCGACACATAATGTCAGAACTGGACACGCAGCAAGAAAGTAACTAGGTGTTTAATTTTTGAAAAAGGTTTTAACAGAAGGCGCTGTGTATTTTGGGCAGGCTCTGAAATATGTGATAGTTGCCTTCTAAACGAGTTGGACAAAGTGAGTTTGGTGTCAGTAAAATATTTTATTGACTGATGGATGGCTGACTTGATGGCTGACTTTTGTCCACTTCCAATAAGTTTTAACAGTGAAGAATCAACAGAAAATGGACATGCTGAAATCAACACTGAAAGTGTTAGAAAATGGCATCACCATAGTCTCTAGGCTGTGAGGAGGTCAACGAGGTGCCCAACTTGACCGTAGCTCGCTTGGTCTGAACGCAATGAGCGTGCAAAAAATTAGGAACAGAATGAATTCTGACCTAAATTTGAGGTGCTCTTGGAGGACAGCGGCAGAACCGTTGAGGCTAGAAGCACAAATCAACCATAGGACAGTGTCCAATACACATAATACATTGCCAGTCTTAGCATTTTATACTGCAGTTGGACAGTGTCCATTGCCAATATTTTGCTATTGGAAGTCCAATACACATATGCTATATTGTCAGTGTGAACATTCTGCAAATTGACAGTGTCCATTGCCAATGTATATCCATAAGGACGTCCAATTACGAAATGCACATGCTCATTCAACACCAACGAGAAATTCTGACTTCCTATGATCAAACATGACAAAAAAACCTTCTAGGTTGATTCAGGGCTTAACATAGTGATATATATATATATATATATATATATATATATATATATATATATATATATATATATATAATTTGGTCAGTTTATAGGCCATCTCAACATTATATATGCCATTTGCACATGGTTCACCTGACTTTTGGGTTCGGAAGCCGACTTCTATGATCATATATGGCAAATGAACATAACATCCTGATTTAGTTCTTTCAATACTTATATATGCTATTTGGACATGGTTCTGTGACTTTTGGGTTCAGAACCCGACTTCCTCTGAGCATATATGGCAAACGGACAAAACATGAGCCTTATGACAAACTCGCAAAAGACAAATCTATGTCCATATGGTTCCTACATATGTATAATTGACCAAAAAAATGCTTTTTACGAGATTTTAACATTTTGAAGATTTCACACTTGAGACCTTACTTTCAGGCCATTTCACATATGAAATCCTACGGTGGAGCGCACCTGCCACCTTTTGGATTTTTGGATTATAACACTCAGCATTTGACATGTTCCACTTGCAATATGTTTTTGACGAACTGCCGCCCAATTGAGTGGTATTTGCGAATGTGTATATGGTTAACCCAATGTCAATAAGATGCCATTAATTTTTGTCAAATTCATTGGGGTCTTCCCTTACCCTAGGAAACTCATTTCCATCTTCCTCCCTCCTCCTTTTCTGCGGACGACTTTGTCAAACACTTTGAAAAAAAGGTTGACATTCACTACTCATTCACTTATTCAGCTATTGAGTCAACTGGTCTCATTCACACAGAACTAGACCTCTCCCCTCTCTCTCCAGATGACATCCTGCGACTAGTGAGGTCTGGCCATCCAACAACACTGTAGGCCTTCTCACTTCCCTCACCATCTCTGGAGACCTTCTCCCATTCCTCACTTCCCTTAAAATGTTATCCCTGACCACTGGCTGCATCCCCTCTGCCTTTGAAAATGTCCCAAATTGCTCCCCTCCTCAAAAACCCAACACTCGACTCATCTGACGTCAAAAACTATAGACTTGTACCCCTTTATTTTCTTTCCAAATCAAATGAGCAAGCTGTCGCTGATCAAATGTCTTATCTCTCTCAGAACGATCTTCTTGACCCTGACCCGTCAGGCTTCAGGACGGATCACTCAATTGACACTGGTGTTCTCTGTGTCATGGAGGCTCTCCGCATTGCCAAAGCTGACTCACTCTTCTCTTCGGCTCTGCACACTTGAATCTTGAATTTCATCCTACCTGGCAGACCACTCCTACCAGGTGACATGGAGAGGATCTGTGTCTGCACCACGTACTCTCACTACTAGTGTCACCCAGGGCTCGTTTCTAGGCCCTCCCCTCTTCTCTCTATACACCAAGTCACTCGGCTCTGTCATATCCTCGCATGGCCTCTCCTATCATTGCTATGCGGAGGACACACAAGTACCTTTCTCCTTCCACCCCCACCCAGGTGGCAACACGCATCTCTGCGTGCCTGCAGATATCTCAACTTGGATGTCGGCCCACCACCTCAAGCTCAACCTTGACAAGACGGAATTGGTCTTCCTCCCAGGAAAGGACAAGCGAGATACATAGTCAGTTGTACAACTGAATGCATTCAACTAAAATGTGTCTCCCGCAGGCTACCTTAATTGACATCCACATCATCGGCGCCCTGGGAACAGTGGGTTAGCTTCCTTGCTCAGGGGCAGAACGACATATTTTTACCTTGTCAGCTCGGGGATTAGATCCAGAAACCTTTTGTTTACTGGCCCAATGCTCCTACCTGCCAGGCCTGCCCCCTCAAAGAACTCTCTATCATGTTGACAACAGGTGTTGCCCTCCTAGAGTGCAAAGAACATTGGTGTGAACTAGGACAACGCCCTGTCGTTTTCTGCAAACATCAAAGCAGTGACTCGCTCCTCCAGGTGCATGCCCTATAACAGTGGTTCCATAACTTTTTATAGTCTCGTACCCCTTCAAATATTCATCCTCCAGCTTTGTACCCCCTCTAGCACCAGGGTCAGCGCACTTTAAAATGTTGTTTTTGGTCAGTCATCATTGTAAGCCTGCCACACACTATACAATACATTTATTAAACATAAGAATCAGTGAGGTTTGTCACAACCCGGCTCGTGGGAAGTGACAAAGAGCTCTTATAGGACCAGGGCACGAATAGTAATATAATAATAATAATACATTTTGCTCTTTATTTAACCAGCTTACATATAAAACCTTATTTGTTAATCAAAAATTGTGAATAACTCACCACAGGTTACTGAGAAGGGGGTGCTTGAAAGGATGCACATAACTCTGCAATGTTGGGTTGTGTTGGAGAGTCTCAGTCTTAAATGATTTTCCACACACAGTCTGTGCCTGTATTTAGTTAGTGTCGGCTGCTAGTGTCGGCTGCTAGTGTCGGCTGAGAATCCACTCTCACATAGGTACGTGGTTGTAAAGGGCATCAGTGTCTTAACCGTGATTTGCCAAGGCAGGATACTCTGAGCACAGCCCAATCCAGAAAACTGGAAGTGGATTCTGATTAAATTACACTTTCACAAAACTTCTTGTTGCAATTTCAATGAGGCTCAGTGGACTGGAGGCAGGGCATGAAATTGATAACGAATCGAGTTGTTTGTGCCATCCGTTTCAGGAAATGACCTGTATAATTGCGCCTCCATCTCACTCAGGTGCTTCGCTATATCACATTTGACATTGTCTGTAAGCTTGAGTTCATTTGTACAAAAAAAGTCTTACAATGATGGAAAGACCTGTGTGTTGTCCTTGTTAATGCAGACAGAGAAGCGCTCTAACTTCTTAATCATAGTTTCAATTTTGTCCAGCACATTGAAAGTCCCTGTAGTCCCTGTAATCCTAGATTCAGATTATTCAGGCGAGAGAAAACATCACCCAGATAGGCCTGTCGTGTGAGAAACTCATCATCATGCAAGTGGTCAAATATGTGAAATTTACTGTCAGTAAAGAAAACTTTAAGCTCGTCTCTCAATTAAAATTAAAATGTGTCAATACTTTGCCCCTTGATAACCAGCACACTTCTGTATGTTGTAAAAGCGTTACATGGTCGCTGCCCATATCATTGCATAGTGCAGAAAAAACATGACAGTTCAGGGTCCTTGCTTTAAAAAGTTAACCATTTTCACTGTAGTGTCCAAAACCTCAGGCATTCCCTTGGCAGCAATAGCCTCTCTGTGGATGCTGTAGTGTACCCAAGTGGCGTCGTGAGCAACTGCCTTCAAGCGCGTTACCACTCCACTATGTCTCCATGTCATGGCTTTTGTGCCATCAGTACAGATACCAACATGAGCAGAAGCTACGTTTGGCTACAAATGGACATTTAGGGGAATTCCCACGAGAGAATAATGGTTAATGTGATTGGATGTTAACCACTTGACTAGGCTACCTGTATTTGACGTTGAGTTGTTATTTCGCTGAACACGAGAAGGTATTATTTTATTTTTGAAAGTGAAACGAGGCTACTCAGGTGAGAAAAATCTCACCCAAATGTATAGCCCCGTTATATTATTTTAAATGTACCCCCAACGACATTGCGCGGGAATACCTGCTCTACATTATCCTTAGAGTACGATGATGTCACACGGGAAGTGGCGCAGGCCCTAATCCAGGCGCTTGTCCTCTTTCGTCTGGACTACTTGCAACTCGTTGTTGTCTGGGCTCCCAGCTTGGGACATCAAACCCCAGCAACTTATCCAGAATGCTGTAGCCTGCCTGGTCTTCAGTCTTCCCAAGTTCTCTCATGTCACCTTGCTCCTCTTCACACTCCGCTTCCTGTCGAAGCTTGCATTAACTACAAGGTCATGGTGCTTACCTATGGAACAGCAAGAGGATCTGCTGCTCAAACCCTACACCCCAACCCGAGCATTCCAATATGCCAGGGGAGGGCAGCACCAGCTCAACCCAGTCCAAGCTCTTCTCTGTCCTGGCACCCCAATGGTGGGACGAGCTTCCCCCTGAAGAGTCCCTGTCCATCTACAGAAAACATCTGTAACTTCAAACAGTGTCTTAAATAATCCACCTAATCACCTCGACCCCTGAGTTATATTAAGATGAATGCACTAACTGTAAGTCGCTCTGGATAAGAGTGTCTGCTAAATGACTAAAATGTAAATTGGAAAAAAATAGCAGAAATGGAATGGAAAATTAATGATTACAACGTACTGAAAGCCCACACGTTCATTAGAGTCTACTCCAGCACTCAAGTCCTATCACACATTGACTATTGAGGGTTCCCAATGTTACAATATGTTTAGGCCACATTGACATTTCAATTGTTATTAGGGTCTTCATGAGCACCACTGGCATTAGAACCATGTCTGTGCGCTAACAAACCACCAATTCCTCCTCCCTTGGCTATAACCTACATTACAGTATCAACATTCTGTTACAGGAACACTGGTGTATTTGTTAGAATACAAGCTAACTAGTAATTTTGCACTCCATACACATCATCAATATAATATCTGGATCAAGTTTGATAATATGAAGTAAATAATAAAGGAACATATTATATGATATGTAGATACATATACATTGTCAGATGTTTATTGATAGGCGATGCATTTGGTGTAAAGTTTGGTTTATGGTTTGACCATGTGACAGCCTTATTCTAACACCTCATCAAAACAATCTGTTAGAAGATGGCTATTGTATTAATTGCTAGCTATATACAATTATTGGTCCACGTTCTAGCTAGTGCCATCACTGATACAGGCAATAATTGCTTTCCTTTGATCATTACAAAACGCTTCAACTCCCCAGCGAATTTAGCAAATTATTCAGTATCAATTAGCCTTCATCTCATATAATGATTCTCATGATATTGATCAAATGAAGCCTGATCTGTTCTAGGTTAACTTCAATACGCTAACATTGTAAAGTAAAAGTTACCTAACTATGGTTTAGCTAGTAGATCATGTTAGCATTCAGCTAACTAGTAGCTAATAATCTATGTGAGGAATATGCAGAAAATGTTTTGTTTAGCTTGCTATCTAGCTCTGTATAATACAGTGCATTCGGAAAGTATTCAAACCCCTTGACTTTTTCCACATTTTGTTACATTACAGCCTTATTCAAACATTTATTAAATCGTTTTTCCCCCTCATCAATCTACACACAATACCCCATATAGACAAAAACAGGTTTTTAGAAAAATTTACAAATGCCAAGAGTGGCTACTTTGAGGAATCTCAAATATAAAATATCATTTTTGTTTGTTTATTAATGCTGTTTTGGGTTACTAAATGATTCCATGTGTTATTTCATAGTTTTGATGTCTTCACTATTTTACAATGTAAAAAATAGTAAAAATAAATTAAAACCCTGGAATGAGAAGGTGTCAAACTTTTGACTGGTACTGTATAAACTGAATATACCAAACATTAGGAAAATCTTCATAATATTGATATGCACCCCCTGCCCCCACCATTTTGCCTTCAGAAGAGCCTTAATTTGTTGAGGAATGGACTACAAGGTGTCAAGCATTCTACAGAGATGCTGGACCATGTTGACTCCAATGCTTCCCATAGTTGAGTCAAGTTGGCCGGATGTCCTTTGGGTGGTGGATCATTCTTGGTACACACAGGTAACTGTTGAGTGTGAAAATCCCAGCAGCATTGCAGTTCTTGACACACACTGTGTGCCTTGCACCTACTACCACATCCCATTCAAAGGCACTTAATTATTTTGTCTTGCCCATTCAATCTCTGAATGGCACACACACACAATCCATGTCTGAATTGCTGCAAAGCTTAAAAATCCTTCTTTAACTTGTCACTTCCACTTAATTTTAACTGATTGAAGTGAAGGGAACTTAGCTTTCACCTGGAATCACCTGGTCAGTCTATGTCATGGAAAGAGCAGGTGTTTTTAATGTTTTCTACACTCAGTGTAATGGTGTATGGACAGTATATGACTAGAAAAGGTGTGTATAGTAGTAGTTATATAGGATGAGCCATGACTAGAATACACTATATACGTATAAAGTTGGTAAAACAGTATGTCAACATTATTAAGTGACGAGGGTTCAAAGACTCAATGTGCATAGGGCAAAGCAGTCTCTATAGATTTTTCACACTTTGGTGATGCTAATTATATCTTCTTTATTTCAAATGTGAATACAAATCTATATAAATTGTAGTTTTCAAATGACTGAACCTTTAATAAATCCAGTGGTAATGCGTAGCACAGCTGTATAAGAGAATAAATGGTTATTTGAGATATAGAAGAATGTATTTGTGTGTTGGGAACAGTGTCACGGAATGGGCGTACTGCAGTTCAAACAAGATCAAAGCGAACACCCCGCCACAGTTTTGGTGAACAGCTGAGGGATTGCGCTGGAGAAATATAACACCTCTCAAATGTATAGACAGAAATATGGATGCAAGGACTAGCTATCAATGATATCAAAATGATCGTTTTAACCATGTTTTGAGGCTATACAAACTTATATTTTTGGTTCTGATGGGTTTACCATTTATTATAGTTCATATGTGGCTATGACAACTCTAATAATGCATTATAACAGCACCACAACATA
The DNA here is from genome assembly GCF_036934945.1 of Oncorhynchus masou masou. Lineage (NCBI taxonomy): Eukaryota > Metazoa > Chordata > Actinopteri > Salmoniformes > Salmonidae > Oncorhynchus > Oncorhynchus masou. Next base: position 45,722,279 of record NC_088240.1, on the reverse strand, counting down.
ACACATTGTCATGAAATTGACTTTATCCTGCCACGTTATAATTCCAGTCCTTGGTATGGTATCCATATTAGTACACCGTGGAGATAATATAGAGCTCGACATAAATTACTGGACCATTAGGAACCAAACTGAAAGTATTTGATGTTACTGTGTGAACCCATGGGTGCATTCCAAATGACAAAGTATTCCCTATGTAGTACATTACTTTTGACCTGGTCAAAAGTAGTGTACTGCAGTTGAAGTCGGAAGTTTACATACACTTAGGTTGGAGACATTAAAACATTAAAACGTATTTCAACCACTCCACACATTTCTTGTTAACAAACTATAGTTTTGGCAAGTCGGTTAGGACATCTACTTTGTGCATGACACAAGTAATTCTTTCAACAATTGTTTACAGACAGATTATTTCACTTATAATTCCCAATATCACAATTCCAGTGGGTCAGAAGTTTACATTCACTAAGTTGACTGTACCTTTAAACAGCTTAGAAAATTCCAGAAAATTATGTCATGGCTTTAGAAGCTTCTGAAAGGCTAATTCACATCATTTGAGTCAATTGCAGGTGTACCTGTGCATGTATTTTAAGGCCTACCTTCAAACTCAGTGCCTCTTTGCTGGACATCATGAGAAAACCAAAAGAAATCAGCCAAGACCTCAGAAAAAATTCTGGTTCCTCCCTGGGAGCAATTTACAAACGCCTGAAGGTACCACGTTCAAGATGCTTGAGAAAACAGGTACGAAAGTATCTATATCCACAGTAAAATGAGTCCTATATCGACATAACCTGAAAGGCCGCTCAGCAAGGAAGAAGCCACTGCTCCAAAATCGACATAAAAAAGCCAGACTATGGTTTGCAAATGCACATGCGAGGTAGGCAACTAGATTCAGATGTGGGCTGATTTTTTTGGAGCTAAATAAAAAATCCTACAATGTGATTTTCTGTATTTTTTTTCTCATTTTGTCTGTCATATTTGAAGTGTACCTATGATGAAAATTACAGGCCTCTCATCGTTTTAAGTGGGAGAACTTGCACAATTGGTTGCTGACTAGATACTTTTTTGCCCCACTGTATATGGACGAGAAATGTCAGAGCATATTTAACATTATTCAAGTGACTAGTGTGACTAGTGTTCCATTTATTAAAGTAGCAGCCTCTATGTGCTATTGATTGCTATTTAACAGTCTGATGGCCTTGAGATTGAAAAACAGCTTCTGTCTCTCGGTCCCAGCTTTGATGCTTCTGTTCTGACATTGCCTTCTGGGGTATAGCGTGGTGAACAGGCGGTGGCTTGGGTGGTTGTTGTCTTTGATCTTTTTGGCCTTCATGTGACATCAGGTGATGTATGTGTCCTGGAGGGCAGGTAGCTTGCCCCTGGTAATGCGTTGGGCAGACCGCACCAACCTCTGGAGAGCTCTGACGTTTCAGGCGGTGAAGTTGCCGTACCAAACGGTGATACAGCCCGACAGGATGCTCTCAATTGTGCATCTGTAAAAGTTCAAGGGTTTTTGGTTCCAAGCCACATTTCTTCAGCCTCCTGAGGTTGAAGAGGCACTGTTGCGTCTTTTTCACCACACTGTCTGTGTGGGTGGACCATTTCAGTGATGTGTATGCCGAGGAACTTGAAGCGTTCCACCTTTTCCTATGTGGTCCCGTCGGCGTAGATATGAGGGTGCTCCCTCTGCTGTTTCCTGAAGTCCATGATCATCTCCTTTGTTTTGTTGACATTGAGTGAGAGGTTATTTTTCTGGCACCACACTCCCATAGCTGATGACAGATGTGCTACGGGGCAAAACTCATTTAGTTCAATTACCTTTGCTTTCTTGGGAACAATGGTGGCCATCTTGAAGAATGTGGGGACCTCTGACTGGGATAGGGAGAGATTGAATATGTCTGTAAACACACCAGCCAGACACGCTTAAATGTCTTACTAACATCAGCCACGGAGGAGGAGAGCCCACAGTGCTTGGTAGCTGTCATGTCTTGTTATGTCTGTTCCTGTCCTTTCTCTTCACTCTCTCTCTCTGCTGGTCTTTTTAGGTTACCTTCTCTGTCTCTCATTCTTCAGCTGTTCTACATCTCCTCTAACTAGCTCATTCACTCTTTCACACCTGTTCTCTCTTCCCCCTCTGATTAGGTCTCTATTTCTTTCTCTGTTCCTGCTACTTTCAGTGTCTGATTCTTGTTTGTGTTTTTTGATGCCAGAAGCAGGCTGTCGTCTCGTTTGCTTCCACCTTGTCCTGTCCTGTCGGAGTCTGCCTGGCAGGTGCCACCTGCACTATACTAACGTTCTTTTGTTCCGCTGACAACGTTGGAAGAGGATTTATGCCATTCCTGTTTTTTCATTAAAGAACTCTGTTTTCTGTTAAAACCGCTTTTGGGTCTTCACTCAAGTTCATAACAGAAGAATCAGACCAAGAATGGACCCAGCGGCCCGGACCCTTTTCACTCCGCCGTCGAGATCCAGGGAGCGATGCTAGGCAGACACGAGGAGGAATTGTCTGCTGCACATGCCGTTGAGACCCTGGCCGTCCAAGTCTCCGACCTCACAAGACAGGTTCACCAACTCCACCTCGATCCACCGCCCACTTCCAGGGTTTCCGAGTCTCCGGAGCCCAGGATCAACAACCCGCCGTGTTACTTGGGGAGCCCACTGAGTGCCGCTCATTCCTCACTCAGTGTGATGTGGTGTTCTCTCTCCAGCCCAACACTTACTCCAGGAGCGCAGCCCGCATCGCCTACGTCATTTCTCTCCTTACCGGACGGGCGCGTGAGTGGGGCACGGCAGTCTGGGAGGCGAGGGCTGAGTGTATTAACCAGTATCAAGACTTTAAGGAGGAGATGATACGGGTTTTTGACCGTTCTGTTTTTGGGGAGGAGGCTTCCAGGCCCCTGTCTTCCCTATGTCAGGGGAATCGATCCATAACGGATTATTCTATTGAGTTTCGCACTTGCTGCCTCAATGACTGGAACGAGCCGGCTTTGCTCGCTCTGCTGTTTTCTGGAGGGTCTCCTCGTCGAGGTTAAGGACGAGATCCTCTCCCGGGAGGTTCCTTCCAGTCTGGACTCCTTAATAGCTCTCGCTATTCGCATAGAGCGACGGTTTGATCTTCGTCGCCGAGCTCGAGGAAAGGAGCTACATCACTGCCACCTGCCGCATCACTGCCACCCTCCTCCGCCGGCTCGGATGCTGAGCCTATGCAGCTGGGGGGTATCCGCATCTCGGCCAAGGAGAAGGAACGGAGAATCACCAATCGCCTCTGTCTCTACTGCGGCTCCGCTGGTCATTTTGTCACCTCATGTCCAGTAAAAGCCAGAGCTCATCAGTAAGAGGAGGGCTACTGGTGAGCGCAACTACTCAGGCCTCTCCTTCTGGATCACGCACTACTTTTCCGGTCCATCTCCGCTGGCCCGGTTCATCTGCTTCCTGCAGTGCCTTGATAGACTCTGGGGCGGAGGGCTGTTTTATGGACGAGACCTGGGCTCGGGAACATGACATTCCTCTCAGACAGTTAGGGGAGCCCACGGCCTTGTTCGCTTTAGATGGTAGTTCTCTCCCCAAGATTCAGCGTGAGACGCTGCCTTTAACCCTCACTGTCTCTGGTAATCATAGCGAAACCATTTCTTTTTTAATTTTTCGTTCACCTTTTACACCTGTTGTTTTGGGTCATCCCTGGCTAGTGCGCCATAACCCTTCTATTAATTGGTCTAGTAATACTATCCTATCCTGGAATGTTTCTTGTCATGTAACCTGTTTAATGTCTGCTATCCCTCCTGTTTCCTCTGTCTCTACTTCACAGGAGGAGCCTGGCGATTTGACAGGGGTGCCGGAGGAGTATCACGATCTGCGCACGGTGTTCAGTCGTTCCAAGGCCACTTCTCTCCCTCCACACCGGTCGTATGACTGTAGTATTGATCTCCTTCCGGGAACTACTCCCCCGGGGTAGATTATACTCTCTGTCGGCTCCCGAACGTAAGGCTCTCGAGGATTATTTGTCGGTTTCGCTCAACGCCGGTACCATTGTCTCCTCCTCCTCTCCCGCCGGAGCGGGGTTTTTTTTTGTTCAGAAGAAGGACGGGTCCCTGCGCCCATGCGTGGATTATCGAGGGCTGAATGACATAACAGTTAAGAATCGTTATCCGCTTCCTCTTATGTCTTCAGCCTTCGAGATCCTGCAGGAGCCAGGTTTTTCACCAAATTGGACCTTCGTAACGCCTACCATCTCGTGCGCATCAGGGAGGGGGACGAGTGGAAGACGGCGTTTAACACTCCGTTAGGGCACTTTGAATACCGGGTTCTTCCTTTCGGCCTCGTTAACGCTCCAGCTGTCTTTCAGGCACTAGTTAACGACGTCCTGAGAGACATGCTGAACATTTTTGTTTTCGTTTACATGGACGATATCCTGATTTTTCTCCGTCTCTCTCGATTCATGTTCTGTGCACGTGCGACGCGTCCTCCAGCGCCTTTTGGAGAACTGTCTTTATGTGAAGGCTGAGAAGTGCATTTTTCATGCCGCCTCTGTCCCTTTTCTCGGTTCCGTTATTTCCGCTGAGGGCATTAAGATGGATCCCGCTAAGGTTCAGGCTGTCATTGATTGGCCCGCCTAAGTCACGCGTGCTGCAGCGCTTTCTGGGCTTCGCTAATTTCTATCGTCGTTTCATCCGTAATTTCGGTCAGGTGGCAGCTCCCCTCACAGCCCTTACTTCTGTTAAGACGTGCTTTAAGTGGTCCGTTTCCGCCCAGGGAGCTTTTGATCTTCTTAAGAATCGTTTTACATCCGCTCCTATTCTTGTTACACCTGACATCTCTAGCCAGTTTGTTGTTGAGGTTGACGCGTCAGAGGTGGGCGTGGGAGCCATTCTTTCTCAGCGCTCTGACGGCAAGGTCCATCCTTGCGCGTTTTTCTCTCATCGCTTATCGCCGTCAGAACGTAACTATGATGTTGGTAAGATGCTCGCCATCCGCTAGCCCTAGGCGAATGGCGACAGTGGTTGGAGGGGGCGACCGTTCCTTTTGTCGTTTGGACTGACCATAGGAACCTTGAGTACATCCGTTCAGCCAAACGACTTAATGCGCGTCAGGCTCGTTGGGCTCTGTTTTTCGCTCGTTTCGAGTTTGTTATTTCTTATCGTCCGGGCTCAAAAAACACCAAGCCTGATGCTTTATCTCGTCTCTTCAGTTCTTCTGAGGTCTCCACCGACCCTGAGGGGATTCTCCTGACGGGCGTGTTGTCGGGTTGACTGTCTGGGGAATTGAGAGGCAGGTAAAGCAAGCACTCGCTCACACTCCGTCGCCGCGAGCTTGTCCTAAGAACCTTCTGTTCGTTCCCGTTCCTACTCGTCCGGCCGTTCTTCAGTGGGCCCACTCTGCCAAGTTAGCCGGCCACCCCGGCGTTCGGGGTACGCTCGCTTCCATTCGCCAGCGTTTCTGGTGGCCCACTCGGGAACGTGACGCGCGTCGATTTGTCGCCGCTTGTTCGGTCTGCGCGCAGACTAAATCTGGGAACTCTCCTCCTGCCGGCCGTCTCAGACCGCTTCCCATTCCCTCTCGACCGTGGTCTCACATCGCTTTAGATTTTATCACCGGACTGCCTTCATCAGCGGGGAAGACAGTTATTCTTACGGTTGTCGATAGATTCTCTAAGGCGGCTCATTTCATTCCTCTCGATAAGCTCCCTTCTGCTAAGGAGACGGCTCAGATCATTATCGAGAATGTTTTCCGAATTCATGGCCTTCCGTCTGACGTCGTTTCCGACAGAGGCCCGCAGTTCACGTCTCAATTTTGGAGGGAGTTTTGCCGTTTGATTGGGGCTTCCGTCAGTCTCTCGTCCGGCTTTCATCCCCAGTCTAACGGTCAAGCCGAACGGGCCAATCAGACTGTTGGTCGCATTTTACGCAGTCTTTCTTTTCGTAACCCTGCGTCTTGGTCAGAACAGCTCCCCTGGGCAGAGTACGCCCACAACTCGCTTCCCTCGTCTGCTACTGGTCTATCCCCTTTTCAGTGTAGCCTCGGGTACCAGCCTCCGCTGTTCTCATCTCAGCTCGCCGAGTCCTGCGTTCCCTCCGCTCAGGCTTTTGTCCAGCGTTGCGAGCGCACCTGGAAGGGGGTCAGGTCGGCACTTTGCCGTAATAGGGCGCAGACTGTGAGGGCCGCTAATAAGCGTAGGACCAAGAGTCCTAGATATTGTTGCGGTCAGAGAGTATGGCTCTCCACTCAGAACCTTCCCCTTAAGACAGCTTCTCGCAAGTTGGCCCCGCGGTTCATTGGTCCGTTCCGTATTTCCCAGGTCATTAATCCTGTCGCAGTGCAACTTCTTCTCCCGCGCTATCTTCATCGCGTTCACCCGGTCTTCCATGTCTCCTGTGTTAAGCCCGTTCTTCGCGCCCCCGCTCGTCCCTCCCCCCCCATCCTTGTCGAGGGCCCACCCATCTACAGGGTTCGTAAGATTTTGGACATGCGCCCTCGGGGCCGTGGTCATCAGTACCTAGTGGATTGGGAGGGGTACGGTCCTGAGGAGAGGAGTTGGGTTCCCTCTCGGGACGTGCTGGACCGTTCGCTGATCGATGATTTCCTCCGTTGCCGCCAGGTTTCCTCCTCGAGTGCGCCAGGAGGCGCTCGGTGAGTGGGGGGTACTGTCATGTCTTGTTATGTCTGTTCCTGTCCTTTCTCTTCACTCTCTCTCTCTGCTGGTCTTTTTAGGTTACCTTCTCTGTCTCTCATTCTTCAGCTGTTCTACATCTCCTCTAACTAGCTCATTCACTCTTTCACACCTGTTCTCTCTTCCCCTCTGATTAGGTCTCTATTTCTTTCTCTGTTCCTGCTACTTTCAGTGTCTGATTCTTGTTTGTGTTTTTTGATGCCAGAAGCAGGCTGTCGTCTCGTTTGCTTCCACCTTGTCCTGTCCTGTCGGAGTCTGCCTGGCAGGTGCCACCTGCACTATACTAACGTTCTTTTGTTCCGCTGACAACGTTGGAAGAGGATTTATGCCATTCCTGTTTTTTCATTAAAGAACTCTGTTTTCTGTTAAAACCGCTTTTGGGTCTTCACTCAAGTTCATAACAGGTAGCGGGCTGCGTCAGTGGCATTGTGTTATCCTCAAAGGGGGTAAATAAATATGTTTAGCTTGTCCGGAAGGAAGATGTTGGTCTCCAAGATGTTGCTGGTTTTCCTTTTGTAATCAGTGATTGTCTGTATGTAATAACACAAAACATTTTCTGGGCTAGCAATGTAAGAAATAATACATAAAATGCTGCAAAGTTTCCGAAGGCAGCCCTCTCTGTCAGCGCCATTTTTACATCCAATATGACCAGTAGCAGTGCATGGGTAAAATCAGGGAATCCAGCGGGAAAATACTTACATTCGATGGCCACTGGCACGTTGGAGAAGTGTGCTCTTCACGGATGAATCCCGGTTTCAACTCTAGCGGGAAGATGGCAGACAGCGTGTATGGTGTATTGTGGGCGAGTGGTTTGCTGATGTCAAATTTGGGAACAGAGTGCCCCATGATGGCAGTGGGGTTATGGTATGTTCAGGCATAAGCTACTGGCAATGAACCCAATTGCATTTTATCAATGGCTATTTGAATGTACAGCGATACCATAGTGAGATTCTAAGGCCCATTATCGTGCCACTCATCCGCCGCCATCACCTCATGTTTCAGCATGATAATGCACAGCCCTATGTGGCAAGGATCTGTACACAATTCCAGGATGCTGAAAATGTCCCAGTTCTTCCATGGCCTGCATGCTCACCAGACATGTCACCCATCAAGCATGTTCGTGATGCTCTGGATTGACGTGTACGGCAACGTGTTCCAGTTCCCGCCACTATCCAGTAATTTCACACAGCCATTGAAGAGGAGTGGGACAACATTCCACAGGCAACAATCAACAGCCTGATCAACTCTATGTGAAGGAGATGTGTCGGCACTGCATGAGGTAAATGGTGGTCACACTAGATAGTGACTGATTTTCTGATCCACGCCCCAACTTTTTTTAAAGGTATCTTTGACCAACATATGCATATCTGTATTTCCATACATGTGAAATCCATAGATTAGGGCCTAATGAATTTATTTCACTTGACTAAATTCCTTATGAACTGCAACTCAGTCAAATCTTTGAAATTGTTGCATGTTGCGATAATTTTTTTGTTGGATTGGCAAACAGTCAACTGTTGTTTTGAATGATGGTGAGAACTTGGGAAAGTCTTGGGGTTAACACATTATTTACCCTTGGTTCTTGTCTATTATTTAGTTTACAACAGCAGGGGTCTGTGTAAACGTTGCTGTTACCTTGCTGTCTACGACCTCGGCCACAATGTTGGCAATTTGAAATGTAATCCCCCCTGTACCATAGAGAGTGAAAGGTGTCCTGATGAGACAGCAACTTTTCTTTTGAGTCAGGCGAAATCATGCATCAACATATGGATATATCCAAATATTTGATGATAGAAAACAGCTAGTTTGCTGTCATTCCATCTGCAGAGTTCGACGCTGTTATTTGTGTGTTAGCTGTTATTTTGGCTAGCTAGCAAGGGAGAAGAATGTTAACAAAGATTATCTATTATATTGACAAGATGGTCAACTGACTGCTCTAACAATTGAAATATATGTCTGCAAAAGTGAAAGGCAGGTGGGAACATTTTACCCAATAACAGTGCAGATTCGCATGTGAACTCCGATATAAAAACATTTTTCTCAAAGTTGTCAGCATGTCACGTGCATCATACTTACATCAGTACACTGGAAATAAGTACAATGTTTGTAAATGTTGATCAAATATGCCCCATGTTTCAAAATAGCAATTCACTTTTATCTTGACCAAAGTCGACACTCTCATTGTTCCCATTCAAAAAAATCTTACTTGGTCCGCCTAACGCTTATTTTCGCACTGACAGATGCACATGCAGGGCTAGTGGGGAATGCTTGCAAAGCCTTTTGTCAGGGTTTACCAGAATTGGACCCAGAAGCAGACCAGGACAAGGTGGGTATAAAGATGGTGAGTATTTATTAATCAATGAGAACGTGGAGGTAGATAGTTCCGGGTGGAGGAGCGGGCAGTGGAGGTGGGTTGTTGGGAGTGGATAGGCAGATCCAATGGATAACAACACACTGGCGACGAGCAGACAGGGATGGGGTATGGGTTCCGGGTGAATGGCTGTAGACAAAACAAACGGCGGTAAGTTAAAGGCAAGCAAGACGTACAAAACAAACTCTATAAACTGGAGGCTGGTTCGTGGGCACAACATACTGTTCATGGCTAACGATCCGGCAGGGAATGGATGTCAGGTCAGAGCTTTTGAAGGGGAGAGGTGATGATCAGGACAGGTGTGCAGATTACTGATGGGATACAGATGCGGGTGAACATCGATCTTCCAACAAGCTAATTCACCCGGCAAACAGACAGGGTGCATTCCATGACACTGGAAACACACGCAAACACAGACTCAGGAAGCGGGATTCGTGACAGTACCCCCCCCTCCGACGAACGCCACCGGGCGGACTACCTGGAGCGCCAGGGTGGAGGCGGTAGAAGTCACGAAGCAGGTCGTCATCAAGGATCTGACGCCGAGGAATCCAACTCCTCTGGACCATATCCTTCCCAATCCACGAGATATTGGAAACCTCGACCCCGCCGTCTGGAATCCATTATGCGGCGCACTGTGTAGGCAGGACCACCTCCGATCATTTGAGGAGGACGAGGAGGGGGGGGGCAAAAGAGGACTGAGGAGAACCGGCTTGAGGCAGGAGACATGAAAGGTGGGGTGTACTCGAAGCGTTGCCGGCAATTTGAGTCGGACCACAACATGGTTAATGATTCTCTCCACCACAAACGGACCAATGAACCTTGGTGACAGTTTCCTCGACTCAGTCCGTAGAGGAAGATCCCGTGTAGCCAAACAAACCTTATCTCCGATGGTATAAGCGGGAGCAGGAATACGGCGACGATTCGCCTGGATCTGATACCGGTCAGAAACTCTAAGGAGGACCTTCCTGGCCCGATGCCAGGTCCGGTGGCAACAACGAATGTGGGCCTGGACAGAAGGAACCGAAAGATCCCTCTCCTGAGAAGGAAACAAGGGAGGTTGGTATCCGTACAGGCATTGGAAGGGGGACATCCCAGTGGCAGATGAAGGAAGGGTATTATGGGCATACTCGACCCAGGGTAATTGAGATGACCAAGAGGTGGGATCAGAGGAGACAAGACAACGCAGCGTGGACTCCATCTTCTGGTTGGCTCTCTCCGCCTGACCATTAGATTGTGGGTGAAATCCAGAAGTGAGACTGACTGTAGCTCCAATGGCCAAACATAAGGATCTCCAGACAGCAGAGGTAAACTGAGGACCACGGTCAGAAACAATGTCACTTGGCAATCCGTGGACACTGAAAACCTCCCTAACCAGGATCTCGGACGTCTCCGTGGCAGATGGAAGCTTGGAGAGAGGGACAAAATGAGCAAACTTGCTGAATCTGTCCACAATGGTCAGAATGACCGTGTTCCCAACAGAAGGGGGCAATCCTGTGACAAAATCCAGGGCCAGATGCAACCAAGGTCGCTGAGGAATAGGTAGGGGGTGAAGAAGCCCAGAGCTGGGCCGATTGGTACTTTTGTTCTGAGCACAAACAGGACATGCGGCAACAAACCTCCGGGTATCTTCTCCCATGGCAGGCCACCAAAATCGTTTGCGCAGTAGTGCCATAGTCCGAGCAACGCCAGGGTGACAAGCTATCTTGCTGGCGTGGGACCACTGAAGAACAGCAGAACGGACCGACTCAGGCATGAACAACCGACCGGGTGGACCGTTATCGGGGCCGGGCTGCGTACGAAGGGCCGCCATCACCTCCTCCTCAATCCTCCATGTAACTGCTCCCACGACAATGTTCTGGGGAAGAATCGTCTCAGTCTTGGCCCCACTCTCATCCGTCTTGGAGAACATCCGGGACAAGGCGTCCGCTTTGCCGTTCTTCGACCCAGGTCGGAACGTCAGGGAAAAATTGAAGCGTCCAAAAAACAAAGCCCACCTGGCCTGACGGGAGTTGAGACGTTTAGCCGATTGCACGTAAGCCAGATTCTTGTGGTAAGTCCAGACCACAAACGGTTGCTCCGCTCCCTCCAGCCAGTGACACCACTCCTCCAAGGCAAGCTTCACAGCGAGAAGCTCCCGGTTACCCACATCGTAGTTTCTCTCAACTGGTGAAAGACGACAAGAGTAGAAGGCGCAGGGATGGAGTTTACCGTCAGTGGAGCTACGCTGGGACAGGATGGCGCCCACCCCCATATCAGACGCGTCCACCTCAACAACAAACTGATGGGAAGTGTCAGGTTGAGAGAGAATCTGCACGTTGGTGAATCGGCTCTTCAAGTTCAGAAATGCTCGGTCTGCCTCAGGAGTCCAACAGAAAATTCTGGTGCAAGACGTCAGAGCAGTTAAAGGGGTGGCCACCCGGCTGTAATCACGGATAAACCTCCGATAGAAGTTTGCAAATCCCAGGAATCTCTGGAGCTGCAATCTCGTACCGGGCCGGGCCCAATCCCGAACCGCCCGAACCTTCTCTTGGTCCATCTTGATCTCACCCCTGGAGATGATGTACCTGAGGAAGGATGTAGTGTGGGAGTGAAAATCACACTTCTCTGCCTTCACAAACAGACGGTTCTCCAATAACCACTGCAGGACCTGCTTAACATGCTGGATGTGGCTGGAAAGCTCCTTGGAGAAAATCAGGATGTCATCCAGGTAAACGAACACAAACAGACCGATCATATTCCTCAGCACGTCATTCACCAAACTTTGGAACACTGCTGGAGCGTTGGAAAGTCCAAACGGCATCACCTGGTACTCGAAATGTCCCATAGGTGTATTGAATCCAGTCAACCACTCGTCCCCCTCTTTGATCCGAACCAGATGATATGCATTGCGTAGATCAAGCTTCGTGAACACAGTAGCACCCTCTAAAGAATCGAAAGCGGAGCTCATCAAGGGCAAGGGGTACTTGTTCTTGACCGTAATATCATTCAACCACCGATAATCAATACACGGTCGAAGAGAGCCATCCTTCTTACTCACAAAAAAATCCAGCTCCCAGGGGTGATAACGAGGGACGAATGAGACCTGCAGCAAGAGACTCCTTTATGTAGGTCTCCAGGGCTTCCCGCTCAGGTCGAGAAATACTGTATAACCGTCCCTTGGGAAAGGCAGCTCCAGGGAACAGCTTAATTGTACAATCATAAGGTCGGTGGGGAGGAAGTGACTGAGCTTTCTGCTTACTGAACACCTCACCCAACTTGTGATATGTTTCAGGAACCAGGGACAAATCAGGAGGAGCAGACTCACTGACCCGACTGGGGACAGCATGAGAACAGGCAGTCCTGAGGCAGTTAGCATGGCTCTCAATGCTCCAACTAGTTACCTTACCAGTCACCCAATCGAACGAAGGATTGTGTTCTCTTAGCCAGGGGTATCCAAGAACCAGAGGAACATGGGGGAAGGCAAAATGAAAAAAGAAATAACCTCTGAATGATTCCCCGACAACAACATCTTAACCGGTTCAGTCCTCATAGTGATCTGTGCCAGACTACTGCTGTTCAGAGTGGTTGCTTCAATGGCTTCTGGTAATTGCTCCTTGGAAAGCCCCAGCTGTTCCACTAAGTCGGCATCAATGAAGCTGTCATCGGCACCTGAATCGATGAAAGCGTTAATCGCTAAACTCTGATTCTTATTTATGAGGGTAGCAGGAAAACGAGGTCTGACAGGGCTCGAGAGGTTGAAACTGGCTCGCTAACAAACCTCCCAAACTTAACGAGCCGAGCAGCTTAACGGGCGCTGAGGACAAACGGAGATGTAATGTCCCGAGCTACCACAGTAGAGGCAGCTGTTGGTCTCACGTCTACGTTGGCGCTCATCCTTAGTTAACCCGTGCCGCCCCACTTGCATAGGTTCAGGATCTGGCGGCAGGACTCCTCCACTAATCCCGTGTGAGGGAAAATGATCAACCCGTTCTGGTCCACTTCCTGACCCAAATGGTAACCGAGTCTCAGATTGATTAGATGGACCCCACTGCTTCTCCCTCCTTCTCTCTCGGACTCTGTTATCTACCCGAATAGCTAAGGTGACCAAACTATCTCGGTCACTACGCTCTGGATAGGAGATCAGCTCGTCCTTGAGTTGCTCCGACAACCCCTCCGACAACCACTCTCCACAGCTAATGTCCTGAATTCTATCACAAAGTCTGCCACACTGCGAGCTCCTTGGCGAAGAGAGAACAAATGTTTAGCTGCGTCCTTACCTCGGACTGGATGGTCAAAAAGCTTTCTCATCTCTGCCGTGAAACCCTGGTATGACATCATGCATGTGTCCCGTCGTTCCCAAACAGCTGAAGCCCATTCCAGAGCTCTACCACGCTGCAGCTCAATAACAAAAGCTATCCTAGCCTTATCTGTGGCGTAAGAGTAGGGCTGCAGATCAAAAACTAACCCACACTGTAAAAGAAATGAACGGCATCCTCCCAGATCTCCCTCGTACTTCTCCGGTGTCGGAACCTTGGGCTCACGGAAAGAACCCGCTCCCGAATCGGCAGGTGATATAGGTGAAACAGGTGGTGGATGATCCACCGACAACCTGAGCTGATCCTGGATACTCGTTAATCTATCCGATAAGTTCCGGATTGAACCCGCTATCTCGTGTAGCGCTGTGTTGTGTTGTCCCAACATCTTCTCCTGCTGGGTAATTGTATGGCAAACGGAGTCCAGGTCCGCTGGGTTCATCACTGGCCGGATCGTTCTGGGCACAACATACTGTTCATGGCTAACGATCCGGCAGGGAATGGATGTCAGGTCAGAGCTTTTGAAGGGGAGAGGTGATGATCAGGACAGGTGTGCAGATTACTGATGGGATACAGGTGCTGGTGTACATCGATCTCCCAACAAGCTAATTCGCCCGGCAACCAGACAGGGTGCGTTCCAGGACACCGGAAACACACTCCAGGACAGAAACACAGGCAAACACAGACTCAGGATTCGTGACACATTTGAAGTGCAGCCCACAAATATTACCAATACCAACAGAAGTGAGGGCTGTGAATATGCTTTGTGGACCACAGGGACAGTAGCTGTTGCAACTGTAGCAGCTCTTGGGTATCTCTTATCTCTTGGTAGTAAACAAGCAAATGCTTTGGGAATAGAATTGCAAAATTCCGGTAACTTGGTCAAAGTGCTTAGATTTTCTGTAATCCCAGTTAGAGTATTCCCAGCTTCTTCCTTTCAGATTTCAGGAAATTCCAATCGAGATTTCTGAAATAAATGGGAAATAAATTTGCAACCCTGTTGGGAAAAGAACCAGACCAGAAAGGTTAATATCAGTGATAAATACAATTGATGAATACAAACTTAATCTAGAACCTGGTTGACAGCTTGGTTGGTTGGTTGGTAAGTATTATAGAAAATGTGTATGGCAAGGAAATTCTCCACACTTCATTCTGCTGCAAGTGCAGCAAGACTTTCATGGACTTAGTGGATGTTTTATCATGTTGCTTATCTTCAGACGTCAACATACTACCAACACAGCTCGGATAAGCCTTTTTCTCACCATTCCAGGTGGTGTATGTAACGTCCTGACTTTAGTTACTTTTTTATGTCTCTATTTAAATTTGGTCAGGGCGTGAGTTTGGGTGGGCATTCTATGTTTTGGTTCTGTGTGTGTAGTTCTATGTGTTTGGCCTGGTATGGTTACCAATCAGAGGCAGCTGTCAATCGTTGTCTCTGATTGAGAACCATGCTTTGGTAGCCTGTGCCCACCTGGTGTTTGTGGGAAGTTGTTTTTGTGTCTGCAACAGACAGAACTGTTGCGGTTTCGTTCATTTTCTTTGTTATTTTGTTTTGTGTTCAGTTTAAATAAAAATTACATGAACACTTAGCACACAGCGCTTTGGTCCAAACCTTTTTCATAAGACGACCGTTACAGTGTCGTGGAACTACTGTACGTGTACACCCACACAGAAATTCACAAAAACCTACAGATATATTAAAGACTAACATGAACCGTAGATTTAGTGGCTCAGTCGGTAGAGCATGGCGCTTGCAACGCCAAGCGTCGTGGGTTCGTTTCCCACTAGGGCCACCCATATGTAAAAGTAGTGGCCCCAGCCGACTTGTAAGTCGCTTTGGACAAAAGCGTCTGCTAAATGGGATATATATTTAGCCACGGGACGATTTTTGGCAGATTGGATGATAATTATAATTATTGTACACTGTAAATTATCCATAAAAATGCCAAAAAGAGATTGTATTCAGAAACAACAGTTGTTTCATACCTTCTTTACATTGAGACACAATCACATATGTTTCTCTTTATTTGTGGGAATACTTGGGAACAGATTTCATAAAATATAAACTACTGTCACCTAGAAATGTCCTTGTTTTCCATGAAAACATACATGAAATGCGTTGCAAAACTAATAGGACATACTGTCAAGACGTTGACAAGGTTATAAATAATAATTGTGTCCTTCAAACTTTGCTTTCGTCAAAAGAATCTTCCATTTGCAGCAATTACAGCCTTGCAGACCTTTCGCATTCTCGTTGTCAATTTGTTGAGATAATCTGAAGAGATTTCACCCCATGCTTCCCGAAGCACATCCCACAAGCTGGATTGGGTTGATGGGCACTTCTTACGTACCATACGGTCAATCTGCTCCCACAACAGCTCAATAGGGTTGAGATCCAGTGACTGTGCTGGCCACTCCATTATAGACAGAATACCAGCTGACTGCTTCTTCACTAAATAGTTATTGCATAGTTTGGAGCTGAGCTTTGGGTCATTGTCCTGTTGTAGGAGGAAATTGGCTCCAATTAAGGGCCGTCCACGGGGTTTGGCATGGCATTGCAAAAGAGAGTGATAGCCTTCCTTCTGTAAGATCCCTTTTACCCTGCACAAATCTCCCACTTTACCACCACAAAAGCACCCCCAGACCATCACATTGCCTCCACCATGCTTGACAGATGGGGTCAAGCACTCCTCCAGCATCTTTTCCATTTCTGCGTCTCACGAATGTTCTTTTTGTGATCTGAACACAATTTTTTCCAATCTTCCTCTGTCCAGTGTCTGTGTTCTTTGGACCATCTTTTCTTTTTATTGGCCAGTCTGAGATAAGGCTTTTTCTTTGCAACTCTGCCTAGAAGGTAAACATCCCGGAATCGCCTCTTCACCATTGACATTGAGACTGGTGTTTTACGGGTACTATTTAATGAAGCGGCCAGTTGAGGACATGTGAGGCGTCTGTTTCTAGACACTAATGTACTTATCCTCTTGCTTAGTTTAGCACCGGGGCCTCCCACTCCTTTTTTTATTCTGGTTAAAGCCAGTTTGCTCTGTTCTGTGAAGAGAGTAGTACACCGCGTTGTATGAGATCTTCAGTTTCTTGCCAATTTCTCGCAAGGAATGGCCTTCATTTCTCAGAACAAAAATAGACTGACGAGTTTCAGAAGAAAGTTTTGTTTCTGGACATTTTGAGCCTGTAATCGGAACCCACAAATGCTGATGCTCCAGATACTCAACGAGTCTAAATGCCAGTTTTATTGCTTCTTTAACTGGACAACAGTTTTCAGCTGTGCTAACATAATTGCAAAAGGGTTTTCTAATGATCAATTAGCTTTTTAAAATGATAAACTTGAATTAGCTAACACAACGTGCCATTGGAACACATGAGTGATGGTTGCTGATAATGGGCCTCTGTATGCCTATGTAGATATTCAATAGAAAATCCACCTTTTCCAGCTACAATAGTCATTTACAGCATTAACAATGTCTCCACTGTATTTCTGATCAAATTATTGTTATTTTAATGGACAAAAAATGTGTTTTTCTTTCAAAAAAAGGACATTTCTTAGTGACCCCAAACTTTTTAACAGTAGTGTATATAGATTTTCTTCTGAATTAATGGTGATTCTAACTTTCTTTTTTTTTACCCAAAAAATTAAATATTCCAATTTCTTTACTTTGGGGGGCCAAATAAAAATCGCTGTGGCCAACCCCTCCTAAAATACGTAGCTTTCGGCCCGCTATCACTTAATGAAACTCCACACACACGCTAACACACACACACAAACACATCGCTATGAGGGCAAACCTTCATCCTTCCTTTCCCTTCTCTCTCTCCGGCTTACCACCATCTCCGGCTCAGTCGAGGTTCATACTCCCGTGGTGTAAACGCTGCCGGAACCCAATTATGCCTCACCAGCAAATGATCCGCAATTAGCAGGGTACCAGTGTGCATCAGCGGGGGGTTGGCCCTTTAGTTCAGCTCCCAGCCTGAGTTTCCTGACTCACAGAAACAATGATTAGCATAGCTGCTAATGTGCACTAATGCACCGCGCCTCCAATTCTCCTGAGCTGCACCTTTGTACACCGACGTCCTTTGTCTTTAAGAGGTAAAATAATGGTTATGGTCCCCAAGCCACACTCCACCACTCTCTCAATCATTAGTCACAAACTTCAATTAGGACCATTACGGGGCACAATGGTTTGAACGTGTAAGTGTCTTTCTTTGCTGTGTATGCAAGCATTTATCTCCACATGTCAGAATATAAATATTGATAGGACTACAGTCCGTGACGAAAGGCATTTTGATGACCAGAGTAGTTAGCTACTTCTGGAAAATGTCTCTTATGTTCAGTGTAGCATATATACAGTGCAGCATTTAGTCATGTGATTTCAGCCAAGAGAATAAATCTATTTATACTGAACAAAAATATAAAGGCAACATTCAACAATTTAATTGATTTTACTGAGTTACAGTTCATATGAGGAAAACAGTCAAATGAAATCAATTCATTTGGCCCTAATCTATGGATTTCACATGACTGGGAAAACAGATACCTTAAAAAATGGTTCCTCACAATGGGACTCAGGATTTCCAAACAATATTTTTGTGCATTCAAATTGCCATCGATAAAATGCAATTGTGTTCGTTGTCCGTAGCTCTGGTGGACATTCGGGCAGTCAGCATGCCAATTGCAATTGCATGCCAATTCCAATCTGTGGCATTGTGTTGTGTGACAAAACCAAACTTTTTATTTTGGATTTTTATTGTCCCCAGCACTCGGTGCACTTGTGTAATGACCATGCTGTTTAACCTCTCTGGCCCACCCGAGACGCAATCGCCCCACCTTGCCAACAATAAATGCAAATGCGCTACGCCAAATGCTAATAGCACTCGTTAAAACTCAAACGTTCATTAAAACTCACATGCAGGGTACTCAATTCAAGCTACACTCGTTGTGAATCTAGCCAATGAGTTAGATTTGTAAAATGCTTTTCGGCGAAAGCATGAGAAGCTATTATCTGATAGCATGCAACACCCCGAAATAACAGAAGGGGACGTAAACAAAGGAATTAGCGTAGCCGGCACTACACAAAACGCAGAAATAAAATATAAAACATTCATTACCTTTGACGAGCTTCTTTGTTGGCACTCCTATATGTCCCATAAACATCACAATTGGGTCTTTGTAATCGGTCCTTGTATACCCAAAATGTCCATTTATGAAGACCGTCAGATCCAGGAAAAACACTTTTTAAACGCAACGTTATTTTTTAAATTAAAAAAGTTGCCTATAAACTTTGAAAAAACACTTCAAACTACTTCTGTAATCCAACTTTAGGTATTATTAAACGTTAATAAACGATCAAATTGATCACGGAGCGATCTGTATTCAATAGATAGAAGTTTTCAAAACGAAGTCCATTTTCTCACAGACATTTTTTTCCGGGTGCACACCTGAAGACAGGATGTGCTATTCAGTGATCTGACCAAGGATAAAGGGCCCTGGTAATCACAACACTGGCGACATCGTGTGGAAGCTGTAGGAATTGCAAGCCCAGTCCTATCATTTATGGCAAGCCATAGACAATACCGAGACTGGCGGATGGATTTTTTCTTTGTTTGTGATCAGGTTTCCTTGCGATTTTGACCACGGAACTCGTTCTGTTATAGTCACAGACACCATTGAACCAGTTCTAGAAACTTCAGAGTGTTTTCTATGCACACATACTAATTATATGCATATACTATATTCCTGGCATGAGTAGCAGGACGTTGAATGTTGCGCGATTTTTAACAGAATGTTGAAAAAGTAGCCCGATCTCTAAGAGGTTTTAATCAGCTTCTTGACATGCCACACCTATCAGGTGGATGGATTATCTTGGCAAAGGAAAAATGCTAACTAACTATCAAATTTGTGCACAAAATTGGAGATAAATAAGCTTTTTGTGAGTATGGAACATTTCTGGGATATTTTATTTCAGCTCATGAAAAAATGGGACCAACATGTTTATAAACATATATATATATATATATATATACATAGATTTACACTATGTACAAAAGTATGTGGGCACCCCTTAAAAATGTGTGGATTCGGCTATTTTAACCACACCGTTGCTGATGTGTATAAAACCGAGCACACAGCCATGCAATCTCCATAGACAAACATTGGAAGTAGAATGGCCTTACTGAAGAGCTCAATGACTTTCAAACATGGCACCATCCTAGGATGCAACCTTTCCAACACGTCAGTTCATCTGATTTCTGCCATGCTAGAGCTGCCCCGGTTAACTGTAACTGCTGTTATTGTGTAGTGGAAATGTCTAGGAGCAACAACGGCTGAGCTGCAAAGTGGTGAGCCACACAAGCTCACAGAACGGGACCAGCAAGTGCTGAAGCGAGTCACGGGTAAAAATTGTCTGTCTTTGATTGCAACAATCACTACCGAGATCCAAACTTCCCCGGAAGCAATATCAGAAGAAGAACTGTTCGTCGGGTGATTCATGAAATGGGTTTCCATGGCTGAGCAGCAGCACACAAGCCTAAAGATCACCATGCACAATGCCAAGCGTCGGCTGAAGTTGTGTAAAGCTTGCTGAAATTTGCACTCTGAAATAGTGGAAACGCGTTCTCTGAAGTGATGAATCGCGCTTTACCATCTGGCAGTCCGATGGACGAATCTGGGTTTGGGGTATGTGGAAGACACATTTCAGTTGAACACATTCAGTTGGATGACTGACTAGGTTTCCCCCTTTCTCTACAATGACATACTAGACGATTCTGTGCTTCCAACTTTGTTGCCACAACTTTATCTTTATTTAACTATGATATGTCCTATAAGGAGCATTGGTGGCAAAGCTGATGGCCGAATGGTAAAGGACATATAGCTGCTCGAAAGAACCCTTACCTGACAATCGTCTCCATAATCTAGCATGGGTAGGATGGTCATCTGAATCATGGTTAGTTTGGCAGCTGGAGTGAAAGAGGAGTGACTACAATAGAGGAAACCAAGTCTAGATAAATTTTTTAGCCTGCAGATATGATATGTGCTGAGAGCAGTACTGTGTACCATCTAGCCAAGTACTTGTATGAGGTGATTACCTCAAGCTCTAAACCCTCAGAGGTAGTAATCACACATGTGGGGAGAGGGGCATTCTTCTTATCAAACCACTTCCTTTATTTTAACCAGACTTGTCAGTTAAGAACAAATTCTTATTTTCAATGACAGCTTACATTGGCCAAAAACAGACGACGCTATGCCAATTGTGCACCAATTGTGCATACAGCCTAGATTTGAACAGGGTGTCTGGTAGTGTCGCCTCTAACACTGAGATGCAGTGATTTAAACCGCTGCGCCACTCAAGTCCAATTTAGACCTTTGTTTTGGATGTATTCAGAACAAGGTTGTGTCCTCCTCCCAGAGCGCTAAGAACCTTGGCGTGATCCTGGACAACACCCTGTCGTTCTCAACCAACATCATGGCGGTGGCCCGTTCCTGTAGGTTCATGCTCTACAACATCCGCAGAGTACGACCCTGCCTCACACAGGAAGCGGCGCAGGTCCTAATCCAGGCACTTGTCATCTCCCGTCTGGATTACTGCAACTCGCTGTTGGCTGGGCTCCCTGCCTGTGCCATTAAACCCCTACAACTCATCCAGAACGCCGCAGCCCGTCTGGTGTTCAACCTTCCCAAGTTCTCTCACGTCACCCCGCTCCTCCGCTCTCTCCACTGGCTTCCAGTTGAAGCTCGCATCCGCTACAAGACCATGGTGCTTGCCTACGGAGCTGTGAGGGGAACGGCACCGCAGTACCTCCAGGCTCTGATCAGGCCCTACACCCAAGCAAGGGCACTGCGTTCATCCACCTCTGGCCTGCTCGCCTCCCTACCACTGAGGAAGTACAGTTCCCGCTCAGCCCAGTCAAAACTGTTCGCTGCTCTGGCCCCCAATGGTGGAACAAACTCCCTCACGACGCCAGGACAGCGGAGTCAATCACCACCTTCCGGAGACACCTGAAACCCCACCTCTTCAAGGAATACCTAGGATAGGATAAGTAATCCTTCTCACCCCCCTTAATGATTTAGATGCACTATTGTAAAGTGGCTGTTCCACTGGATGTCAGAAGGTGAATTCACCAATTTGTAAGTCGCTCTGGATAAGAGCATCTGCTAAATGACTTAAATGTATGTAAATGTTAAGGGCAGAGAAAGTTTGATGAACACTAAGAAAGCTTTGCTGTAGAGCGTTTAACCTGTTATGGCTAGGGTCCTTTTTTCTCCATTTCCGCTGTTGCTCAGTCCCTGAAGCCCGGATATTCATATAATTGGTATCATTGGCAAGAAAAACTATGAAGTTTTTACAAATGTCAATAACACAATAGATATGGTTGGAGAAATCCAAATAAAAACCAACCTGAAATGTTTTATTTTGAGAGCCCATGCTCTTCCAATGGAAGGTATAAATGTGAAAAAATGTAATTGAGCTCCCAGTATGCAATTTCTATGGCTTCCACTGGGCGTCAGTAGTCTTTGTCCAAGGTTTCAGGCTTGTTTCTTCCCAAATGAGGAAGAATTATGAGTTTTAGTACTTGGACTCAGAGTTGGAAATCAGTCTATGCGCACGTAATGAAGAGGATGCGCACCTGATAATATCGCTTTCCAATTGAACATACTTCATTCCGTATTACATTTTAGAGTGTCTGAGGATTAAATAGAAACGTATTTTTACTTTAACTTCTTGCGACTAGCAATCCCGGATCCGGGAGCGTAATCATAGCCTCAAACGAATTAGCATAACACAGGGGACATAAATACCCCTAGAAACTTTTCCTATTCATGAAAATCGCAAATGAAATATATTCAAACACAAGCTTAGCCTTTTGTTAATCACACTGTCATCTCAGATTTTCAAAATATGTGTTACAGCCAACGCTAGACAAGCATTTGTGTAAGTTTATCATGGCATAATGCTATGCTAGGCTATGCTGGCAGCAGGCAACATTTTCACTAAAATAAGAAAAGCAACCAAATTAAATCATTTACCTTTGAAGAACTTCGGGTGTTTTCACTCAGGTGACTACCAGTTAGATAGCAAATGTTCCTTTCCATTATTTTTGTAGGCAAAATAGCTCCCGTTTGTTCATCATTCTTGGCTGAGAAATCGACCGGAAAATGCTAGGATCAATCCTCAAGGTGTTTTTAACATATATATTCGATAATATATCCGTCGAGGCAATTGGTTTCTCATAAGAAGCGATTGGAAAAATGGCTACCTCAGTATTTTACGCAAGATTTTCTGCGGGAGACACCATGTGACCACTTGCTAAATATGGTCCCTTACGGCTACTCTTCAACGGAAATGTGTGAAAAGACGTCACAATGCTGTAGACACCTTGGGGAATATGTGGAAAACGTAAGCTCATTCATAGCTCATTCATAGCCATATAAGGAGTCATTGGCATGAGGCGGTTTCAAAATGCTTCATGAGGCGGCACTTCCTGGTTGGATCTTTATCTGGGTTTCGCCTGTAACATCAGTTCTGTTGCACTCACAGACAATATCTTTGCAGTTTTGGACACGTCAGAGTGTTTTCTATCCAAAGCTGTCAATTATATGCATAGTCGAGCATCTTTTCGTGACAAAATATCTTGTTTAAAACAGCACCCCCTAACACCAAGAGGTTAATTAACAAAGTTAAGCGGCAGCTTAACTGAAATCGATGGTGCCAACTAAACATACTTTTTGGGATATGAAGACAGATTTTATCTAACAAAATGACACTACATGTTATTGCTGGGACCCTTTGGATGACAAATCAGACGAAGATTTTCAAAAAGTAAGTGAATATTGAATTGCTATTTGTGAATTTATGAAACCTGTGCCGGTGGAAAAATATTTTGATATAGGGCGCCATCCTCAAACATTCGCATGACATGCTTTCGCTGTAAACGCCTATTGTAAATAGGACATTGCAGTTAGATGAACAGGAATTTAAGCTTTAAACTGATATAAGACACTTGTATGTACATAATTGTTTAATATCCATCATTTTTATGGTTATTTAGTTGAATTGCACGCCCTCCCGTTTCACCGGAGGTTGTCCCACTAGCGGGACGCCTAGCCTACTTAACACAAAATCCAGGGAGGGTCCAGCTGAGTATAAGTCTGTATCATCAGCATATAAATGGATGGGAGAGCTTCCTACTGCCTGAGCTATGTTGTTGATGTAAATTGAGAAGAGCGTGGGGCCTATGATGGAGCCTTGGGGTACACCTTTGGTGACAGGCTGTGGCTGAGACAGCAGATGTTCTGACTTTATACACTACACTCTTTGAGAGAGGTAGTTAGCAAACCAGGCCAAAGACCCCTCAGACACCAATACTCCTCATCCGGCACAGACAAATGGAATGGTCTACCGTATCAAAAGCTTTGGCCAAGTCAATAAAAATAGCAGCACAACATTGCTTAGAATCAAAGGCAATGGTGACATCATTGAGGACCTTTAAGGTTGCAGTGACATGAGCAGAAACCAGATTGCATACCAGAGAGAATACTATAGACATCAAGAAAGACATTCAGTTGATTATTGACAAGTTTTTCCAAAACTTTTGATAAACAGGGAAAAAAAGAAAAAGGCCTATAAGAGTTAGGATAAGCTTGATCTCCCCCTTTAAATAAAGGAAGAACAGTGGCTGCCTTCCAATCAATGGGAACCTCCCCAGAGAGGAGAGAGAGGCTTGGCGATTATAACGGCAGCAACCTTAAAGAAGAAAGGGACTAAACAGGTACACCTCCAATTGACGTCAATTAGTCTAAAGAAGCTTCTAAAGCCATAACATAATTTTCTGGACTTTTCCAAGCTGTTTAAAGCAGGGTCAACGTAGTGTATGTAAACTTCTGTCCCACTGGAATTGTGATACAGTGAATTATAAGTGAAATAATCTGTCTGTAAACAATTGTTGGAAAAATTACTTGTGTAATGCTCCTGTAATGCTCCTGGGACATCAATGGATACACATTGTAACTATGCAATCATATATACAGAAAAAATCTAACTCCCTTCATCTGCATTAATCTGAGGACACATTATATTATTTCAATGAGATACTTCATTTCAACCAGTGGAGAATTTGAGAATTATTGAAATAAGTTCATTATCCATTATCCAGGTGTTATAAACACAAAAATGATTTATAATTATGATAATTGTAATATTATAATACAAGTTCAATCTGAATTTCAATTCACATATGGTGTGCATTATAAAACAAGGAAGAGAGGCAAGGTGGGGAGAGAGATTTTAGAAGACAGAAAGGGAGAGAGGTTAGAACAGCATCTGATTCATGAATTACAGTGCTATCCTAATATTCTCTCAGTTTATCACAGTAACAATTGTGGTCTCCTAACCAGCTTTGGGCCCCCGTTTGGCCCAAAGGTTAACTTAAGAGTGGGTGAGATGGCGATGACGGGACTGGCTTCCTATCTCACATCAAAACATACATGTAGACAGACGAGTGACAGATGGATAGAGAGAGAGAGCATGACTAAGCTTTGTTTTTCTATTCAAACACGGTCAGTCATCTTAAATCAGGAGGTGAAATGCAAAACTGATCTTGGATCATTAACTCTGGGACTACTACATCTCTGTCTGTATTTCAATGTAAAGCTTCTCTTTAATAATACTTCCCGTTGACCCGACCAAGTGACATTTTACCTATGATCATGCTGTGCCCTCTGTGTCAGCCAGTTCAGATGCGGAAGGGGTTCACCAAAACAGCTGATATAACCTAGAGTGTTTAGGGAGACGAGAGATGAAGTGAAGAAGAGAGACTGTTATTGTGTGTGTGTGTGGTCTCACCTGGTGTCCACACTAAGTGGCTACAGAGTACTTTATGCTGAAAAACAGACACATGAGGACAAACAATAGAAGATATGTGACTCAGATGTATGTGACTCAGACACCTATCGGAGTGTACCTGAAACATTTAAATAGAGAGGGCTATGTATCTCACCACTTGGTTATTGCAAGGCTAACCACCAGGGAAATCAGGACTTGGCAACAACAGATCGTCCAGTGAAAATGGCTGTGTTTATGTGGTGTAAATCTGAAAATTAGCACCTGACATCTTAAGGGTTTTTTAATTAATGGATTTGAGACAGGTTCCATGTACAACAAGACAGGCAGAGATGGAGAAAAGCAACACAGAACAGTTTAATTACCTCTGGTTATGAACACTTTGCCAGCAATAAAGCTTCCACGGCCTGTTCCTCAGACTGTGAACATCTGGCAGGATCTACATTTCGACCCCTTGGTCAGCTAGCTCTTGGAAAGTAAAGAGAACAGCTTATTTTTTATAGATAGGAAAACAATAACTGAGATGTGACCGTTCAATCTGAAGCAGCAGATGTCATTTTTAGAATACTTCAATACACGAGTCAAAATTCACCCAAGGCTGAAAAATGGCTTAAGAACATTGGCTAAACTGGAACACTAGTGCGAGCCCATAGCAAATTAATGGAATCAAATGTTCACAGAGCCTGTTTTGACTGGAGTGATGCTTAGAATTCCATTAAAAATGTATCTCTTTTTATTTTACCACTACAAACTGTTCGTCAGACGAAACTGGATAAAAACAACTTGTGTAGAAAATAAGGGGCGGCAGGGTAGCCTAGTGGTTATAGTGTTGGACTAGTGACCGAAAGGTTGCAAGTTCATATCCCCGAGCTGACAATGTACAAATCTGTCGTTCTGCCCCTGAACAGGCAGTTAACACACTTGTTCGTAGGCTGTAATTGAAATTAAGAATTTGTTCTTAACTGACTTGCCTAGTTAAATGAAGGTAAAATCAGCATCTCTTACTGTCAACTGTGCTTAACTGTCTGCATAATGAAAAAATAAAAACTTCTGACTATTTCTGGTCTACCAATCAATGACAAACGAGCTCTCTGCCCAGACTTACATAATTACAAAGACAAGGTTATCCTGAGAACTGAGTTTGAAGGTAGGCCTTCAAATACACTCACATGTACACCTCCATTTGACTCAAATGATGTCTGAAGCTTCTCAAGCCATTACATAATTTTCTGGAATTTTCCAAGCTGTTTAAATGCACAGTCTACTTAGCGTATGTAAACTTCTGTCCCACTGGAATTGTGAAATAATCTGTCGGTAAACAATTGTTGGAAAAATTACTTGTCATGCATAAAGTAGATGTCCTCACCGACTTGCCATAACTATAGTTTGTTAAAAATACATTTGTGTGGTGGTTGAAAAATGTGTTTTAATGACTCCAATTTAAGTTTATGTAAACTTCCGACTTCAACTGTATTCATGTGAAATGCCTTGGTTCGCCGAGTTGGGCCTTTTCACAGCATGCTTGTAAGGCTCTGATCATCAAACAAGGTTCCAACAAGTCTACTTTTGTTCTTCTCTGTAGTTGTCCGGTATCTGGTGATTTTTTTCGTGTAGTCCTGAACAGAACTGCAGAGTTTACTTTCCATCCATTCACTCTTAAAGATGATTCTTTGAAGATAGGCTAGCCTGCCATGTCAGATTGCTAGTGGATTGATGAGAGCAGAGTATCATAATGGTCCTACTTAAATTAGTCTCCAAAATACTTTACTTGGGATAGCTAATCAACCATACCAATGATTGTTCGGGAAGTGAGGTTATCGTCTCTACCTCATGTTGAGATTCACAGTTCAAACCACTTTAAACTTGTTGCTTGACACTTTTCTGGTCTGGTATGTTCAGTTCTTTACTTATCATTTATAGAGTTTGTTCAAAAGGGACGGCTCCATCAGGCTGACACGCTCTCTGACCTCACTCGGGGGCATGACTTGTCACTTGTACAAAGTTGTGTAAAACAATTATCACTTATAGTTTCTATGCAGTGGTAACACTTTCCAATTTCCTTTATAACATTTTTAATGACATGATAGTTGTCACGACTTCCGCCGAAGTTGGTGCCACTCCTTGTTCGTGCGGTGGTCAACGTCACTGGTTTTCTAGCCGCCACGGATCTACGTTTCATTGTCCAATTGTTTTGTCTTTATTGTACACACCTGGTTTCCATTCCATCATTATTTATTCCCTATTTAACCCTCTGGTTCCCACATGGTTTTGTGCATGTTTGTTCTGAGTTTAGCAGTCGCTACTATTTTGTGCGCTGGATTGTTTTCCCTGCATGGAATTTATTTTGTTGTCGTCTTGAGTAAAAGTCTGTTATTACTCATCCTCTGTGTCCTGCGCCTGACTCCATCCCACCTGCTGCACATTCTATGTTATAAATATTGATCCAGTGATTGTTTTTGAGCAGGTTCAATTTTCAGATGGAAAAATGTATGTTGAGACAAAGCACATTCCTTTGGTGGATTTGGAGAGGGAGACCTGAATCTTCTGCCCTTGATTTACAACAGGACGTGAGTTGTTAATCCCCACTAGTTCTTTCCTTCCCCCCTCTGGGGGTGAGAGGGGCTCTGATTGAAATTATTTATTGCAAACCTGATCTGACCTAGTTACTTTCTCATGGACAGTCATGACAATGTCTACTTGCATGAATACACAGACAGTATATAAGTCTGTTTCTATTGTGTGCCAAATGTCTCATTCATTTACACAGGGAAGGCCCGACATAAGCAACTTTCAATTGGGGTCTTAACTTACTATTGAGTGTAAGAATAGTTGAACACACAAGGTGCAAATTTGAAATTTGGTTGTGAATCAGCAGTTTTTCTCTTGATGTGTCAGTCACTGACCGTCAGTCAATTAGTCGTGTCAGCAGACAATTTTTAGATTGGTAGTTAGTTTAGCCTGCTATCTAAACTTGTAGTAATCATGGCCAACTATCGACTGGGCACTCAGGGCACATGCCTATGGGCCCTGACCTCCAGTGGACCCCCCATTGATTTTGTTAGTCATTCTCACTTAGATTTATATTAATGTGGCATATCATGGCAAAATGTGTAGAATTTCAGGAAATTAGCTTTCAAACTGCTCATTTGTTATCTTTGCCCCATGGTAAAATGAGTAGAATAGCATGACATTTGTTATAGAATTGCAACAAAAACAATATATCCCAATGTAAAATGAGTAGAATTTTAGGATATTAGCTGTAAAACTGCAATTGTTTTCTCTTTGCCCCATGGCAAAACTAGTAGAATAGCATGACATTTGTTATAAAATTGCTAAACTGTTCTCTCCTCCCCGTGGCAACATGTGTAGAATTGCAGGTCATGTACTTTAAAACTTTTGGGGAGGTATTTAATAATATAATAATATATCCCATTTAGCAGACGCTTTTGTCCAAAGCGACTTACAAGTCGGCTGGGGCCACTAGTTTTTTTTACATATGGGTGGCCCCAGCGGGAATCGAACCCACGACGCTTGGCGTTGCAAGCGCCATGCTCTACAGTGCAGCTACACAATACCAACTTAGCCTATCCATGTCCAGTGTAGGCCTTAGTCTAAAGACTACAGTGTTGTTTTTTGGAATGTACAGTACTGTATATGGGTCAATGTGTTCATCCCTGGTCACCAGGTGTCAGAGGAATAGGGGGGATCACACAATCTTAAAGACCTCAGCCAGTGTCTGCAGTCACTCTGGAATCACCTGCTGTTCATCCCAGGAAAGCTAATTAAATGTGGAATCCAATTATGGGAATGGTAATGAAATTTCCAAATGGGGAAACTCGTAATCTATTCATTGAGGTGTTTAATTACAAGCGGGTGTGTGAATTCGAGATACGTTGCACCACTGGATTTAGCGGATCAAGGGAAGGGTGGGTGTTTGTGTGTGTGAGAGATAGAGAGAAGTTATGGGCCTCCCGAGTGGTGCAGTGGTGTAAGGCGCTGCATTGCAGTGCTAGCTGTGTCTCTAGAGATCCTGGTTCGTGTCCAGGCTCTGCCGCGACCGGGAGATGATTGGACGGCATACAATTGACCCAGCGTCGTCCAAGTTGGGAGAGAGATTTGCCGGCAGGGATGTTCTTGTCCCATTGTGCTCTAGTAACTCCTGTGGTGGGCCAGGCGCAATGCATACGGACACCAGGTGCACAGTGTTTCCTTTGACATATTGTGTTAAGAAGCAGTGTGGCTTGGCTGGGTTGTGTTCTGGAGGACCAAAGGCTCTTGACCTGTACCTCTCCCGAGTCCGTACAGAGTTGATGCGATGGGACAAGACTCTAAGTACCAATTGGATATTAGGGAGAGAAAGGGGTAAAAAAGAGAGAATTGAATTCTGACTTGGGCCTTTGTGGACATTTTCTCAGGTTGCCTTCAGACGAGTCCCATGACACTTGTAGGGGTTGTAGAGAAAAACGGAGAACATCGTGTTTGTGAGAGGCTTCCCTTTTCCACCCCTTTCCAAAACCATTCGAACGCTACAGAAATTTTTATGAGAATATTTTCGGGATGTGTCATGGTCTGACAAACATCGTTGTAGCTCGGCCACCTTCCACCGTGTCATGGTCTGTCAAACACAGCTGTAGCTCGGCCTCCTTCCACCGCAGATGCCGAAGGCCGTCATAGGCAGATCTCTAGCTTAAACTGACAGATTTTGATGGGATTATTTTATTAGGTTACTTAGATTGATGCACGGTTGTGTCAATAGACTTAAGGATTAACCTGTTTTCACATTTATCGATTCCCTGATAGAGTTTTTGGGTCCATATCTCGCATGTTAAGGTATCTAAATGTACCGTTTAAGAACACTCTAAACCAAGTTGAAGTATTACCATATTCAAAGTGTAAAAACATGAATCTCCTCTTTTTTGTTCAACAAAAAACATTCTTATCCTCTCTGTTGTCTTGAAAATGAACATTTACCCCACCAACTCAACACCAACGGTAGAGTGCTGACATCAATCCCTTCGGCTTGAAGGTAATGATTCATTTAGAGACAAACGAGAGGCTGAGTAAGTGGAGGAGGTATGCTAGGAGGAGAGAGGCTGAAGGGGATGAGAGGTGGTGGTTCCCTGAACTCTGTAGGCAGAAGTGGCGTTGACTTGAGGGAGCTTACTGGGGTCGGGACTAATCAGTTGTTACATTTCCCATTGTTTTTTATTCCTTGCCAACATTAGAGCTCAAGTGCATTTGGTTCCTTTGATCAAAGCATTAAGGCTGTCAGGGTCTGAGACACCACACATGTAGGCCTGCTAATACAGGATGTCCGGAGGGACAAACTGAGCAGGGCCTTGTTTCCCAGAGCCTTCGTAGCGTATCATCGTTAGAACATTTTTACATTGTAACTTTAGTAGCCAAGGCGTTTCCTAGAGCCTGTGTTAGTAACGAGGCTGTTAAAAACCTTTGCACATCTACACGTGATCCAGACAACTCATAGAGCAACCAAATTGAATCATTAGGCTTCTTTTCTGCCGAACATCACAATACAGCATTCTTAAACAACGTATAAGTGTTTTGTGTGAATGGGCATTATCATACGATGACAAATATTTAATTTGGATAATGTATAGGATATTTTAAATATGTAACATTTTGTCAAGATTAGTTGTATCCTAAGCTGAATCGCATCTGGTACAAATTGGAAACACCTGGAACACCAAGCCATTGTCAGAGATCAGTGGAACAACAATAATACAGCATGGCTGCTATTCAGCCGATTGTTGCTCTCCAACATTGGTTGGTGTATATAAATGTGCATATTCGCAAAACAACCTAAGCCCTTGGCAGACTCACAATGATGCTATCCTTCAAAAAATACAGGCCCCCTCGAGAAGAGATACTCAGACTGCTTGTCCTGCTCTGACATTCACAGGCAATGGACACAGGGACATTCTATGGGCGAAAGGAGCCTAATCAAGCAGTTAGGACCATAACATCTGATAGTGACGACAGTGACAGCAAGGGAGAAAGGACCCCAGAATCAGGTTTGAGAGGAAGTGAAATAATAGTTTAAGCCCAACTTGTATACAATAATTACTCCTAGAAGAAATATTCCAAAACCAGAATAAGAGAGACAGACAGGCACAGAGATAGGAGAGGACAGGCGGGAGAGGACAGAGAGACAGACTGGGACAGGAGAGGACAAAGAGAAAGAGACATTGATGAGGAGGGGAGCGAGAGAGAGCGATAAAGTGATTCAGTCAGAGAGAGGTCAGGGACATATGGAGACAGCGAGGGAGGGGAAAGGGGAGAGACAATTGTTCTTGTTGCACAATACAAATGTGTCCTGAACAAATGTTTTTCTGAAAAGAGTGCTTGATTTTACTATATTTTACGCACACCTGGACTTCATCATCCCCCTGATTACTTCCTCTTTATTTACCACTCTGTTGTTATCACCAACCAGGCAATATTGTTTACGTTTCCATGTTCTAGACAATTTTCTTGCTTTGTAGCCGTCAATGGTCTTTATCATTAATCTCACTAATTGCACTTGCTTCCTGATGCTAACCTCTGCCATTTAAAGCCAAACATCAGAACAGGTTCACATTCATTTGTAAGAGGAATGGATTTAGGGCCACAAACATGCTGTTCATTACTTCACAGCTGCAGACAGCGAGGAAGAGGGTTGGCATAGGTGGTGGATGACAAAGCTTGATGATCATTAGCAAGACATCCTGTCATAGAGAGAGAGGTTGAGAGAGAGGAAAAGAGATTCCCAGTCTAATCAATCGCATGCCCCAACCATATAGGCAGGAGTTGGCTGTGTCTGAAAATGTTACTATTAAATCCATGCTTCCTCTATTGTTGTTTTCTCTCAAAGTGCATTGAGACAGTGACTTATCATTGACCCAAGCTCTGCTCAAATAATCCCTACCATTGTGTCACTGAGTTACCGTAGTGTTGCAGCAAATGTACATTGGCCCATGGGCGTTGCAGTCATTATGTAAGTAACCTAATTTATGTCCCTCTAACTCCCCTGAATGCTTCTGTCAATCCTACAGCTATTGTATGCAGTAATCATGTGCCCGTGAACCTGAGTTATACTGTTAAAACTTAGGTGGTTTGCACTAGTAGGAAGTCCACTGTCTGCAGCACACCCTGCACTATCAGCTCAAACATAAATATCACTGTCATGTCTACCTGTGATAAGCCTCCCAGTAAAGCAATAAAAACAATCAAGAATCCCAGAAAAGTGCTAAAAAACTGCCCACATTAACATAGTATGCAGCCTAAAAAACAAGGTTCATGAAATTGATAACTTCCTAGTAACAGTCATTATTTGAATGTTATATCTCCACAACTCACTTAGATAATACCTTTGATGATACAGTGGTAGCAATACATGGTTTCAACATCTTCAGAAGACACAGGAATACCAAATGGTGGAGGTGTTGCCATATATGTTCAGAGTCATATTCCTGTAAAGCTTAGAGAGGATATCATGTCAAATGCTGTGGCTACAAATGCAAAGGCTACAGGTTCACCTGTCTCAGCTAAAGCCCACTCTTGTAGGAAACTGCTATAGGCCACCATGTTCTAACAGATGAGTATCTGGATAATATGTGTGAAATGCTTGATAATGTATGTGATATCAACAGAGAGGTATATTTTCTGGATTACCTACATATTGACTTGCTTTCATCAAGTAAAAAGCTTCAAACTGTAACCAATGTTTGCAGTCAACCTACAGTGGTTTCTCAACCAGAAGTTTTGCGATTATGCTGCGGGATTTAGAGGTAATTTGTGGTTTTGTCCAGACCCTGCGTCACTACTTCATTGCTCCAGACAAGCGCAAGGGGGAGTTAGAGCACTGACTATGCTTTTGGGTCCCAAGGCACTACTGTGTCTTTAACTGACAATGAATGGGTGACAAACCAAATTGAAACTGATAATTGTGCACAACTTTAAAAAATGTATTTCAATGAACTGGATGAAGAAGGTTATTAAATTTAGAACAATAGTGTAAGAATTGTTATTCCTCTGTCTTGCACACGCACATCCGGAAAAATAGACTTATTTTTGTTGTTACTACTTGTCAGTATTACTTACTGAAACTGTTGTTACATTAAGGTTTTTATTCTAAGAGAAACATGGACTACGATTAGGGTGTGGAAATGTTAGGATTATTTTGCTCTTACTGTAGTACTGTAGCCTACTCCCAACCAGTATTTTGTTGTACAGTGCCTGAGTGGCGCAGCGGTCTAAGACACTGCATCGCAGTAAACGACATTGCTACAGAGGCTGGTTCAATACCTGTGCTGGCTGCGACCAGGACACCCATGAGGCAACAGTAGGCTTTTTAAATAATTCTGAATAACAAACTGGCTTTATTTACATATTAGTAACAATGTCTCACCCCATGTTCAAGAATGGCCTATTTCTCACTCACTTTATGTTATTTGAAAACGAAATCATCTCCAAAATATTGTTATTTTTTAAACACGCCATGGAAAGTTGCTTGCAATTTCAATTTAATCCATCAGAAAGGACAGAACAAATAATACAACAAATATTGTGGTTAATCTCAAATATACTAATTGTCAGGCATAGGTGTATAGGTGGCAGGGAAGTCAGGCGCAGGAGAGTCAAAAGGAGTGTAAAATGGAGTCTTTTAATAAAGTCCACGTAGTATGCTCCATAACACTAAAATGTACACATACAAACAGACATGGGTACGAGGACCCGACTCGCACCTATGCAACAAGCAACTACACTGACAATAGAACAATCTCTGACAAAGACATGAGGGGAAACAGAGGGTTAAATACACAACAGGTAATGAATGGGATTGAAAACAGGTGTGTGGGAAGACAAGACAAAACCAATGGAAAATGAAAAAAGGATCAATGATGGCTAGAAGACCGGTGACGTCGAACGCCGAGCACCGCCCGAACAAGGAGAGGCGGTGGACACTAATTGATTAAAACAATTTTATCAATTGGAACCTTTAACAAGGGGAAGGGGGAAAAAGCACCCCCAGATCATCACCGATCCTCCAACCAATTTTCACAGTGGGTGTGTGACCTAGAGAGGCCTACAAGCCACAGTGTCTCGCACCCACTGTGAAATTTTGTGGAAGATCAGTGATGATCTGGGGGTGCCTCAGCGAGGCTGGAATCGGGCAGATGTCTTTGTGAAGGATGCATGAATCAAGCCACGTTGTGCTGGTATAAACCTAGCTTCCTTCTGCTCTGACAATGTAAAACAAAAATGTAAACACGTACCTATAAATAGAGAAACGGATAATTTTGCAGTGGTCTCTTAATTTTTTCCAGCGCTGTATATATACAAACACAGCGAAAAAAAGAAAAGTCCTCTCACTGTCTACTGCGTTTATTTTCATCAAACTTAACATGTGTGAATATTTATATGAACAAAACAAGATTCAACAACTGAGATATAAACTGAACAAGTTCCACAGACATGTGACTAACAGAAATTGAATAATGTGTCCCTGAACAAAGGGGGGATCAAAAGCAAGTCAGGATCTGGCGTGGCCACCAGCTGCATTAAGTACTGCAGTGCATCTCATCCTCATGGACTGCACCAGATTTGCCAGTTCTTGCTGTGAGATGTTACCCCACTCTTCCACCAAGGCACCTGCAAGTTCCCAAACATTTCTGGGGGGAATTGCCCAAGTCCTCACCCTCCGATTCAACAGGTCCCAGACATGCTCAATGGGATTGAGATCCGGGCTCTTTGCTGGCCATGGCAGAACACTGACATGCCTGTCTTGCAGGAAATCATTCACAGAACGAGCAGTATGGCTGGTGGCATTGTCATGCTGGAGGGTCATGTCAGGATGAGCCTGCAGGAAGGGTACCACATGAGGCAGGCGGATGTCTTCCCTGTAACACACAGCGTTGAGATTGCCTGCAATGACAACAAGCTCAGTCCGATGATGCTGTGACATATCGCCCCAGACCATGAAGGACCCTCCACCTCCAAATCGATCCCACTCTAGAGTACAGGCTTCGGTGTAATGCTCATTCCTTCGACGATAAACGCGAACCCGACCATCATCCCTGGTGAGACAACACCGCAACTCGTCAGTGAAGAGCACTTTTTGCCAGTCCTGTCTGGTACAGAGATGGTGGGTTTGTGCCCATAGGCGACGTTGTTGCCGGTGATGTTTGGTGAGGATCTGCCATACAACAGGCCTACAAGCCCTCAGTCCACCCTCTCTCAGCCTATTGCGGACAGTCTGAGCACTGATGGAGGGCTAGTGTGTTCCTGGTGTAACATGGGCAGTTGTTGTTGCCATCCTGTACCTGCCCAGCAGGTGTGATGTTTGGATGTACCAATCCTGTGCAGGCATTGTTACACGTGCCACTGTGAGGACGATCAGCTGTCCATCCTGTCTCCCTGTAGCACTGTCTTAGGCATGCCTAAGGCACGTTCACGCAGATGAGCAGGGACCCTGGGCATCTTTCTTTGATGTTTTTCAAAGTCAGTAGAAAGGCCTCTTTAGTGTCCTAAGTTTTCATAACTGTGACCTTAATTGCCTACCGTCTAAGCTGTTAGTGTCACCATTCCACAGGTGCATGTGCACTAATTGTTCATTGAACAACCATGGGAAACAGTGTTTAAACCCTTTACAATTAAGAACTGTGGAGATATTTGGATTTTTACGAATTATCTTTGAAGGACTGGGTCCTGAAAAAGGGACATTTCTTTTTTTGCTGAGTTTACATATACAGTAGCAGTCAAAAAGTTGACACCAACTAATTCAAGGCTTTTTCTTTATTTTTACTATTTTCTACATTGTAGAATAATAGTGAAGACATCAAAATTACAAATGGTCCATAACAGGGCATTACGGCTGGCCCTTAAATCTACACACCGAAAGCTAACATTAATAATCTGCATGTCAATCTCTCCTACCTCAAAGTAGAGGAAAGATCGACTTCATCACTACTTGTATTCGTGAGAGTTATTGACATGTTGAATGCACCGAGCTGTCTGTTTAAACTCAGACACCCACGCATACCCCACAAGACATGCCAACATGTCCCCAAGTCCAAAACAGACCATGGGATGCGCACAATACTACATAGAGCAATGACTACATGGAACTCTATTCCACATCTAGTAACTCATGTAAGCAGTAAAATTTGATTTCAAGAACAGATAAAAATACACCTTATGGAACAGCGGGGACTGTGAAGAGACACATGCATACAGTACACACAGTACTCAGTGATGTGTTGTGTTGGATTTGCCCCAAACATAACGCTTTGTATTCAGGAAATAAATATAATTTCTTTGCCACATTGTTTTACTTAAATGCATTATTGCAAACAGGACGCATGTTCAGGAATATTTGTAGTCTGTAAAGGCTTCCTTCTTTTTAATCTGTCATATATGTAAGTATTGTGGAGTAATAGCTACAATGTTGCTGATCCATGCTCAGTTTTCTCCTATCACAGCCATTAAACTCGCATGGCTTCATGGTAAAATCCCTTAGTGGTTTCCTTCCTCTCTGAGTTAGGAAGGACACCTTAACCTTTGTAGTGACTGGGTGTATTCACACACCATCCAAAGTGTAATTAATAACTTCACCCTGCTCAAACTTTTTTACCCATATACTTTCTGTAGGCACTGTAGGTTTTATACTGTTCCACAGTGTCCCACACACAGGTCCAACGAAACAAGCTGTCTGTGCATCACCCAAAAGCAGTTGTTTGCAGGTGGAATTGAACCTCAACTCACCTGTTGTAAAATCAAATGAAAAATTGAAATTTAATGTCACATGCACAAGAACAGTGAAATGATTTTCTTGCAAGCTCCAAACCCAACAATGCAGTAATCAATATAAATGTAAGCACTAAAAATAACATAAGGTAGAACAAAAACACACAAGAAATAAAAATAAGAAATACATATAGTAGCTACTTGATTGGGTGTGATCCAGGCATTAATTATATTTAGCTGGCCCAAAGAACAAGCTCGATCTATTTAGATGAAGTTACCATGTGCATAATCATCCATGTTTGCCTCATGTTCATTATAATTTTATTCACAGGGAGCTTTGGAAAATGTCAAACCCTGCATTACTTCAAAACCAGGTAAGGAAGAGGTAGTGAGAGGTAATGTGAACAGAGGGAGTGATAGGACAATCAAATATCTCAATACATTTTTCCTTTATTCCTTGCATCCTTTTCAACTGTATCAGTCTAAGTTGAGGTCAGTAATACTGACATGAATATGGTTATATTTGGCTGACAAACTTTCTCCCACCATTATGAAATCTAATGTTTATTATTTTGCTTTCCCCATCATCCCAGAATCGGCTCAGTTGGGGAATCTTTGCTCTTCTAACTTTCACAGTCTTCCCCACTGTCTATATGTGACCGACCGGCTCGATTCGATCTTATGTAGCAAAATTATAAAGTTTTTTTTTTACATTGGATAAAAGTAGAGACTCAGAGATAGAATATGATATATAATACACTGCAGTTGAGAAACAATGGGAAAGTAATTCTGCTTTGAATGTTGTGAAACCTGTAACCTCAGAAAATGGCCTTTGAATATTTTGGTACATCTACTGGATAGCTGTTTTTTGTCTACACCCATTTAGTATCGTTCACACCCTCTTAAGCTTTAGCCCTGCCCAGAGCGCACCCTGGCCGCTCTGGCCGAGAAGTAGGGTTGACCCAAGTGTTCTTTCCTAACAACAGCAGTAAAGCACTCAAGGTAATTGGCTAATGTTGGCTAGATTGCTAGCTACTTCCAGAAACAAATAAGAGACCAGCTCACTGACCATTTTACTCGCCCTAGCAGAACTGGTTAGGCTGTTTTTATGTTATCCAGAGCGTTTATGACTGCAACTGTGCTGCTGGCAGCAATTTAATTACGTATTTTTGCGAACCTTTACTGACACCGGTCATATTCAAAGGGTGTCAACAATTCGTGATTTATTCAGAGCTCTGGCACACTCAGAAAAGAGTGGTCTGAAACCGGAGTAGATAGACATAGCTGGTAAATTCACTCTATCAACAGTTGTCGCAGTGACATCATGAACATTCTATTTAAATGGCTACTTGCACAGTGGAGTCTTTTGTTAAGACATGTAGCTAGCTAGCAAAACAATGAACCATAATCCCAACTCATGATGTTACTACCCTGCATGAATCTGCAGGTAGCTCACCAACCAGGTTCAGTTTTAGCTGGTTAACATTAGGCTATACCTAGCAAAGTAAATGGCTCTGAGATACGAATAATATTGCTGCCAGCTAACGTTAGATAGCTAGCTAACAGTACACTTTAACTTGAAATTAAAACAACTTTCTGACAAAATTAGAGACATGTAATATCTGAAAATGTAGCTACCTAGACTATGTTACCCGTATACATGGATGGATCCCTCTCAGTCACAGCTGCCATGGTTGCCCTTAGTTTGAAGATGAAAACCTGGAGACGGGTGTTTTCTCCATCTCCTTAGGTATCATAATCTAATTCCACTGGTTTCAAATCTCGGTCCTCCAGAAAGTGGAGAGCAACACTGATGCAGTTTTTCTATGTGATATATATTTTTTAAGGCCGCTAGAAAGGATTACTTATACATACTGAAAAGCTCAAATAGACAAAAGCGTGATACATTGCAGACCAATCTGAACACCCCCCTCATCATGTCCAGCCCACTCATTATCTTAGCCAACCATGGATAGCGGGAATGTTGCTGTCTTTTTCTGTTGCTAAACCAACTAGGCTCATAATTTCCAAGGTTTATTCGTATTTACAGATGGCATACAAGTTTGTTAGTAAGGCAGATGAAAGTTCACAAGTCCCAGGAGGACTTTCTAACCCCCCCACCCCCAAAAAAAAAAGTTTACGTTCAAGTGGCCCTCCTGTGAAGTAGTGACACATGACATATGACGAGTCACAAATGCCAAGTCAATGCAGCTTTGGCCCAAAGGAGCACATTGATGAATTATGAGGGTTGCCACCTTATTGTCTCTAGCCTACTGCCCCTCACCACATCACCAGATGTCCTTCTCCAAAAATACAGTACCAGTCAAAAGTTTGGTTCCACATCTTCATTCAAGGGTTTTTCTTTATATTTACTATTTTCTGCATTGTAGAATAATAGTGAAGACATCAAAACTATTAAATAACACAAATGGAATCATGTTGTAAACAAAAAAAGTGTTTAATAAATCAAATAATATTTTATATATTAGATTCTTCAAAGTAGCCACCCTTTGCCTTGAAAACAGCTTTGCAAAATCTTGGCATTCTCTCAACAAACTTCATGAGGAATCATTTTCCAAAAGTATTGAAGTAGTTCCCACATATGCTGAGCACTTGTTGGCTGCTTTTGCTTCACTCTGTGGTCCAACTCATCCCAAACCACCTCAATTGGGTTGAGGTCGGGTGATTGTGGAGGCCAGGTCATCTGATTCAGCACTCCATCACTCCCCTTCATGGTAAAATAGCCCTTACACAGCCTCCACAATCACGCGACCTCAACCCAATTGAGGTGGTTTGGGAAGAGTTGGACCACAGAGTGAAGCAAAGGCAGCCAAAAGGTGCTCATGGTTTAGAATCAATCCTCAAGGTGTTTTTCACATATCTATTCGATGATAAATCATTCGTGGCAGTTGCCTTTCTCCTCTGAACCAAATGGAAAAGTGCACGCAGCTGGAGATAATTTCGACGGACGACACCAAGCGGGCACCTGGTAAATGTAGTCTCTTATGGTCAATCTTCCAATGATATGCCTACAAATACGTCACAATGCTGCAGACACCTTGGGGAAACGACAGAAAGGGTAGGCTCATTCCTGGCACATTCACAGCCATATAAGGAGACATTGGAACACAGTGCATTCAAAATCTGGGGCATTTCCTGTATGAAATTTCATCTTGGTTTCGCCTGTAGCATTAGTTCTGTGGCACTCACAGACAATATCTTTGCAGTTTTGGAAATGTCAGAGTGTTTTCTTTCCAAAGCTATCAGTTATATGCATAGTCAAGCATCTTTTCGTGACAAAATATCTTGTTTAAAACGGGAAGGTTTTTTTATCCAAAAATTAAAAGAGCGCCCCCTATATCGAAGAAGTTAACCTCATTGAGCATTCTGCACTGTACTCTTGCAGTCATCTTTCCCTTACAGCCACTCCTAGAAAGAGTAGCAACAGTGCTTGACTTTCCCCATTCATAGGCAATTTGTCTTATCGTGGACTGATGAACATCAAGGCTTTTAGAGATAATTTGGTAACCCTTTCCAGCTTTATGCAAGTCAACAATTCTTAATCTTAGGCCTCCTGAGATCTCTTTTGTTCGAGGCATGGTTCACATCAGACAAGACTTCTTCTGAATAGCAAATTCACAAACTCCGTTTTTTTTAATAGGGATGGGTAGTTCTAACCAACATCTTCAATCTTGTCTCAGTAATTGGACTCCAGGTTAGCTGACTCCTGACTAGAATTAGCTTTTAGAGAAGTCATTAACCTAGGGGTTCACATACTTTTTCCAACGTACACTGAGAAATTTTAAATTATGTATTCAATTTAGGCAAGAAAAATCAATGTGTATGTTATTAGTTTAAGCACACTATGTTTGTCTGTTGTTGTGACTTAGATGAAGATCAGGTAACATTTTATGACCAATTTATGCAGAAATCCAGGTAATCCCAAAGGATTCACATACTTTTTCTTGCTACTGTATGTTCATTTTATTATTTGGGATACCTGGGGGGATGTGGAAATATTAAGGTGTCCATAATTACTTTAGATCCAACTAAATAAAATAATTATTTATTAAAATTTCAAAAGCATAATGCGTGTCTCTTGATATCATGGATCATTTCTGTCTACTCCAAAGGTTATCGGCAGAATCCATATGTGGTGCCTCAAGTTATACTGTTATTTATTATAATTTGTCACTGAAAAAACAAACTTCTTATGGCTTTACATAACTTGCCATCACGTGGTTGGATAGTTACTTATCCAATAGAACTCTGAGTATTCTTCAATTGAAGCTTTTCTAACATCAGATATGTACAGTGCGGTATCCCTCAGGGCAGTTGCCTTGGGCCATTACTCTTCTCTATTTACAAATGACTTGCCACTTGTCTTAAAAGAAGCTAAAATGACTATGTATGCTGATGATTGCACACACTACACATCAGTACCTGCAGCCAGTGAGCTCACTGAGACTCTTAGCAAGGAGTTAGTCAGTTTCAGAATGGGCAATGAACAATAAAATTGTCTTAATTACATCTAAAACCAAAATGTGGTTCAAAGCATTCTCTTAGACTTTAACCTCAACTGGAGTAGGACAT
Organism: Oncorhynchus masou masou; assembly: GCF_036934945.1. NCBI lineage: Eukaryota > Metazoa > Chordata > Actinopteri > Salmoniformes > Salmonidae > Oncorhynchus > Oncorhynchus masou. Next base: position 45,680,768 of record NC_088240.1, on the reverse strand, counting down.
AAAGGATGTGACCATTGAGCAAGTTGAAGAAGCTTATCTGCTTGGAGCAACATGGGATGGTCATTTGTCATGATCAGGTCATGTTGAAAAAGATGTTGTAAACATAGAAACATATGTCTCTTATACACTGAACAAAAATATAAATGCAACATGCAACTATTTCAAATAGTTCATATAAGGAAATCAGTCAATTGAAATAAATAAATAAAGTCATAATCTATGAATTTCACATGACTGGGAATACAGATATGCATCTGGACACAGATACCTTTAAAAACAAGGTAAGGGCGTGGCTCAGAAAACCAGACAGTATCTGGCGTGACCACCACAAGCAGACACATCGATGGCTCTGAACGAACTTTATTTAACTCTTTGCAAACTGGAAACCATTTATCCAGAGGCTGCATTCATTGTTGTTGGGTATTTTAACAAGGCTAATCTGAAAACAAGACTCCCTAAATTTTATCAGCATATCGATTGCGCAACCAGGGGCGGAAAAACCTTGGATCACTGTTACTCTAACTTCCGCGACGCATATAAGGCCCTGCCCCGCCCCCCTTTCGGAAAAGCTGACCACGACTCCATTTTGCTGATACCTGCCTACAGACAAAAGCTAAAAAAGAAGCTCCCACGCTGAGGTCTGTCCAACGCTGGTCCGACCAAGCTGACTTCACACTCCAGGACTGCTTCCATCACGTGGACTGGGACATGTTTCGTATTGCTTCAGATAACAACATTGACGAATACGCTGATTCGGTGTGCGAGTTCATTAGAACGTGCTTTGAAGATGTCGTTCCCATAGCAACGATTAAAACATTCCCTAACCAGAAACCTTGGATTGATGGCAGCATTCGCGTGAAACTGAAAGCGCGAACCACTGCTTTCAATCAGGGCAAGGTGTCTGGTAACATGACTGAATACAAACAATGCAGCTATTCCCTCCGTAAGGCTATCAAACAAGCTAAGCGTCAGTACAGAGACAAAGTAGAATCCCAATTCAACGGCTCAGACACAAGAGGCATGTGGCAGGGTCTACAGTCAATCACGAACTACAGGAAGAAATCCAGCCCAGTCACGGACCAGGATGTCTTGCTCCCAGGCAGACTAAATAACTTTTTTGCCCGCTTTGAGGACAATACAGTGCCACTGACACTGCCTGCAACGGAATAATGCGGTCTCTCCTTCACTGCAGCCGAGGTGAGTAAAACATTTAAACGTGTTAACCCTCGCAAGGCTGCAGGCCCAGACGGCATCCCCAGCCGCGCCCTCAGAGCATGCGCAGACCAGCTGGCTGGTGCGTTTACGGACATATTCAATCAATCCCTATACCAGTCTGCTGTTCCCACATGCTTCAAGAGGGCCACCATTGTTCCTGTTCCCAAGAAAGCTAAGGTAACTGAGCTAAACGACTACCGCCCCGTAGCACTCACTTCCGTCATCATGAAGTGCTTTGAGAGACTAGTCAAGGACCATATCACCTCCACCCTACCTGACACCTTAGACCCACTCCAATTTGCTTACCGCTCAAATAGGTCCACAGATGATGCAATCTCAACCACACTGCACACTGCCCTAACCCATCTGGACAAGAAGAATACCTATGTGAGAATGCTGTTCATCGACTACAGCTCGGCATTCAACACCATAGTACCCTCCAAGCTCGTCATCAAGCTCGAGACCCAGGGTCTCGACCCCGCCCTGTGCAACTGGGTACTGGACTTCCTGACGGGCCGCCCCCAGGTGGTGAGGGTAGGTAACAACATCTCCTCCCCGCTGATCCTCAACATTGGGGCCCCACAAGGGTGCGTTCTGAGCCCTCTCCTGTACTCCCTGTTCACCCATGACTGCGTGGCCACGCACGCCTCCAACTCAATCATCAAGTTTGCGGACGACACAACAGTGGTAGGCTTGATTACCAACAACGACGAGACGGCCTACAGGGAGGAGGTGAGGGCCCTCGGAGTGTGGTGTCAGGAAAATAACCTCACACTCAACGTCAACAAAACTAAGGAGATGATTGTGGACTTCAGGAAACAGCAGAGGGAACTCCCCCCTATCCACATCGATGGAACAGTAGTGGAGAGAGTAGCAAGTTTTAAGTTCCTCGGCATACACATCACAGACAAACTGAATTGGTCCACTCACACAGACAGCATCGTGAAGAAGGCGCAGCAGCGCCTCTTCAACCTCAGGAGGCTGAAAAAATTTGGCTTGTCATCAAAAGCACTCACAAACTTCTACAGTTGCACAATCGAGAGCATCCTGGCGTGCTGTATCACCGCCTGGTACGGCAACTGCTCCGCCCTCAACCGTAAGGCTCTCCAGAGGGTAGTGAGGTCTGCACAACGCATTACCGGGGGCAAACTACCTGCCCTCCAGGACACCTACACCACCCGATGTTACAGGAAGGCCATAAAGATCATCAAGGACATCTACCACCCGAGCCACTGCCTGTTCACCCCGCTATCATCCAGAAGGCGAGGTCAGTACAGGTGCATCAAAGCTGGGACCGAGAGACTGAAAAACAGCTTCTATCTCAAGGCCATCAGACTGTTAAACAGCCACCACTAACATTGAGTGGCTGCTGCCAACACACTGACACTGACTCAACTCCAGCCACTTTAATAATGGGAATTGATGTAAATATATCACTAGCCACATTAAACAATGCTACCTTATATCGTGTTACTTACCCTACATTATTCATCTCATATGCATACGTATATACTGTACTCTATATCATCGACTGCATCCTTATGTAATACATGTATCACTAGCCACTTTAACTATGCCACTTTGTTTACATACTCATCTCATATGTATATACTGTACTCGATACCATCTACTGTATCTTGCCTATGCTGCTCTGTACCATCACTCATTCATATATCCTTATGTACATATTCTTTATCCCCTTACACTGTGTATAAGACAGTAGTTTAGGAATTGTTAGTTAGATTACTTGTTGGTTATTACTGCATTGTCGGAACTAGAAGCACAAGCATTTCGCTACACTCGCATTAACATCTGCTAACCATGTGTATGTGACACAAAAAAATGGATTTGATTTGGCATAATGCAGTGCGGCACATCTCCTTCGCATAGAGCTGATCAGGCGGTTGATTGTGGCCTGTGAATTGTTGTCCCACTCCTCTTCAATGGCTGTGCAAAATTGCTGGATATGGGCAGGAACTGAAACGCACGTCGATCCAGAGCATCCCAAACATGCTCAATGGGTGACATGTCTGGTGAGTATGCAGACCATGGAAGATCTGGGACCTTTTCTGCTTCCAGGAACTGTGTGCAAATCAATGCAACATGGGGTTGTGCAATATCATGCTGAAACATGAGGTGATGGCGGAGGATGAATTATATGACAATGGGCCTCAGTATCTTATCACAGTATCTGTTTTGGCCCCTGTATTTGGGTTTGAGTTCCTTAAGGCTATCGTGTAATTCCATTGTTGACCACTTGGGGGCCACTGTCCTGTGCTGATGTGTGTTTTTCGTTTAATAAACTAAACCCTGTAGAATAATTGTTTACATTCCAAAACAGTTCATGAGTTATTTAACTGAAAACTGAAATACAAAACAACAACGTGAATAAATGAAAAAACCGAAACAGTCCTGTAACGTGCAGAAAAACACTAAACAGAAAATTAAACACCCACAATCAAAAAGGGGAAAACAAGCTACCTAAGTATGATTCTCAATCAGAGACAACGAACGACATCTGCTTCTGATTGACAACTATACTAGGCCAAACACATAGAAATATAACATCGAAAAAAGAACAGACTACCCACCCCAACTCACGCCCTGACCAACCTAACACAAAGACATAAAAAAGGATCTAAGGTCAGAACGTGACAGCCAGAGATACAAAATACAAAAATAGATGAGAACAATTCTAGATCTAATTCAGGGTCAGGCATTCAGATGATCACGGAAAAGTCAGCGTAATACACATCATGAATTGGCCGGTGTAGGCTGTCATTGTAAATAAGAATTTGTTCTTTAACTGACTTGTCTAGTTTAATAAAGTTTAAATAAAATGAAAAGCTTTTTTTCTCTTCATATTTACACAAGGATCAGTGTTAATAGGTTTGGTATCTCTAATGCATGCAAAAGGACAGTGAAAACTGATATCATTAGCAAAGACACCACAAGACAAGCACTTGTGGTGGCTATTTGTCAGAATTAGGTGAATCAATTAGGAATTTGCTGGAATTCTTACATGAATCTGTGGTTTTTGCAATCATTTAAGTCAGGTTAAAGTCAAGACAAATATTCTTAGGCCAAGGGAAGCCAAGAACTGAACAAAAATATAAAACCCAACATGCAACAATTTCAAAGATTTTACTGAGTTACAGTTCATATAAGGAAATCAGTCAAATAAAATAAATGAATTAGGCCCTAATCTATGGATTTCACATGACTGGGAAGACAGATATGCAAAAAATGGGACTCACAGTCTAGGTATTTCTGTGCCATCAAATTGCCATCAATAAATAGCAATTATGTTTGTTGTCTGTAGCTTATGCCTGCCCGTGCCATAACCCCACCGCCACCATGGGGCACTCTGTTCACGACGTTGACATCAGTAAACCGCTCGCCTACACAACATCATACATGTGGTATGCTGTTTAAATCAGCTTCTTGATATGTCACACCTGTTAGGTGGATGGATTATCTTGGCAAAGGAGAGATGTTTAACCAACAATGTCTAGGATCTTTTATTTCAGCTCATGAAACATGGGACCAACACTGTACCTTTTACATTTATATTTGTTCAGTGTTAAAATTCCATGAGACAACTAATTTAGATGACAGAAATGGTTTTAAGTATTCATAATCCCTGCAACAGATACATGTGCTTTTTGGTTTATGGACATATCTACAACCAAAAGCTCAAGTGTTGTGGGCATGGTGATATTTAGAGAAAATGATGCCAAATAAGTTGATTACACATACAGTATGTAACAGTGGGGTTATCCAGATTTGTGGCATTTGAAAAAATAGCACTGGACGATCTTACCACAGTGGGCTTCCCAACCAGCGTAACAGTAACAGAGCTAACAGTTGAATTGAACTTTATGGTCACAAGATTATTACTGATAATACTCCTGGGAATATGGATATCTGTAGAAGTGCGATGATAACTCTGTGAAATAGTGGGAATGGGAAGAATTACTTGAGCAATATTTTATATGATATAGGCCAAGATAACTCTTGCCTCATTCCTATTTCAATGCAAGCCATCCCTCTTGTAAAACTGGGGCCTCTCCCAGAAGTTGTCAAAATTGTCAATGAACTCCAAATCCATCAAGGAACAGTAGGATTTAAGCCAGTAGTGTATACGGAGGAGACGACTAAAGTGATCAATCCCGCAACCTATTGTTGGTGGAGGCCCGGAAATGAGAATCAACTTGTTTGTCTCCTATAGCCTGCCTATGAGCACTTTGAAGTCAGCTTTGAATTGCTCCGATTTATGAAGTACGATATCTCTTCTACCAAAATGAATGACTACTGTGTGAGTTCCTCACGAGCATATGCATATGTAACCCAATATTGGAAAAGTTACCACTTTGTTACAATATGTAAATTATAATATGCTCAAAAAAATAAAGGGAACATTTAAACAACACAATGTAACTCCAAGTCAATCACACTTCTGTGAAATCAAACTGTCCACTTAGGAAGCAACACTGAATGACAATACATTTCACATGCTGTTGTGCAAATGGAATAGACAACAGGTGGAAATTATAGGCAATTAGCAAGACACCCCCAATAAAGGAGTGGTTCTGCAGGTGATAACCACAGACCACTTCTCAGTTCCTATGCTTCCTGGCTGATGTTTTGGTCACTTTTGAATGCTGGCGGTGCTTTCACTCTAGTGGTAGCATGAGACGGAGTCTACAACCCACACAAGTGGCTCAGGTAGTGCAGCTCATCCAGGATGGCTAATCAATGCGTGCTGTGGCAAGAAGGTTTGCTGTGTCTGTCAGCGTAGTGTCCAGAGCATGGAGGCGCTACCAGGAGACAGGCCAGTACATCAGGAGATGTGGTGGAGGCCGTAGCAGGGCAACAACCCAGCAGCAGGACCACTACCTCTGCCTTTGTGCAAGTAGGAGCAGGTGGAGCACTGCCAGTGCCATGCAAAATGACCTCCAGCAGGCCACAAATGTGCATGTATCTGCTCAAACGGTCAGAAATAGACTCCATGAGGGTGGTATGAGGGCCCGACGTCCACAGGTGGGGGTTGTGCTTACAGCCCAACACCATGCAGGACGTTTGGCATTTGCCAGAGAACACCAAGATTGGTAAATTCGCCACTGACGCCCTGTGCTCTTCACAGATGAAAGCAGGTTCACACTGAGCACGTGACAGACGTGACAGTCTGGAAACGCCGTGGAGAACATTCTGCTGTCTGCAACATCCTCCAGCATGACCGGTTTGGCAGTGGGTCAGTCATGGTGTGGGGTGGCATTTCTTTGGGGGGCCGCACAGCCCTCCATGTGCTCGCCAGACGTAGCCTGACTGCCATTAGGTACCAAGATGAGATCTTCAGACCCCTTGTGAGACCATATGCTGGTGCGGTTGGCCCTGGGTTCCTCCTAATGCAAGACAATGCTAGACCTCATGTGACTGGAGTGTGTCAGCAGTTCCTGCAAGAGGAAGGCATTGATGCTATGGACTGGCCCGCCCGTTCCCCAGATCTGAATCCAATTCAGCACATCTGGGACATTATGTCTCTCTCCATCCACCAACGCCACGTTGCACCACAGACTGTCCAGGAGTTGGCGGATGCTTTAGTCCAGGTCTGGGAGGAGATCCCTCAGGAGACCATCCGCCGCCTCATCAGGAGCATGCCCTGGCGTTGTAGGGAGGTCATACAGACACGTGGAGGCCACACACACACTACTGAGCCTCATTTTGACTTGTTTTAAGGACATTACATCAAAGTTGGATCAGCCTGTAGTGTGGTTTTCAACTTTAATTTTGAGTGTGACTCCAAATCCAGACCTCCATGGGTTGATAACTTTGATTTCCATTGATAATATTTGTGTGATTTTGTTGTCAGCACATTCAACTATGTAAAGAAAAAAAGTATTTAATAAGAATATTTCATTAATTCAGATCTAGGATGTGTTATTTTAGTGTTCCCTTTATTTTTTGAGCAGTGTATTATTAATGTTATATGTAATATGCAAAAACATTCAAAGAAAAATACAATTTGCAGTGTACAAACTTAACATTATAAACAGGAAATACATTTACTCTCACGGATGGCTAACAATAACTATCTGAAAGCCACGCCCCTAATAGGCCACGGCTCAAGGAGATAACCTATGGAATACATAAAAAAAGACCCAGCTGCTGGGTCAATTCAGCATAAATATGATTAAATTAACCCAAAATGTTGGGTAATTCACGCAAAATAACCCATTGTGTGTTCTGTCCAATATTTACCTGGCTCTGGGTTATCAAATACCCCAAATTGGGTTGTTTTTAACCCAGCATATTTTAGAATGTAGGCACACTGCTGCACTACCTCATTACTGTACCAGACAATTGTTGTCTCAAATGGCACCCTATTCCCTATAGTGTACGTATTTTGAACAAGACCCATAGGGCTCTGGTCAAAAGTATGTAGGGAATGGGGTGCCATTTGGGACGCAGTCATTCACTATTCACCCAGGGAGACTCACATGAGTCAACTACTGTGGGCTCTTCTCCAGTTGCCATGTCAACTCCTTCTCATATGCCAGTGGGGGATTTGTACTGGAGTCTGGGAAAGATGTGACAACTAGTATGTCGGCGCTGTGTCAACGTTGTTTTATAGTTACTGGTCATAAGGCATGGACTATCTTGTGAATGGTCTAAGACTATGGAATAATTATGTTACCTTTGCATGACCAGAGGTTGCCAATTATTGTATGGATTTTTGAAGGGGATTTGATGATGATGATGACGTTCTTTGAATGTTTGTTGAAAATTCTAATCTAATGTTAGCTAATGTCCTGGGAATGTCCTAGGTTTGCTGGGTACCAGCCCCTTCACACAATTTGCTGCCTCACACAAATGTGTTTTGTAGATTTTGCTACAATTGTGTTAATGCAACATGATAACTGCACTGTACAATCTACACAGCACCACATGTGCACTCCTAGCTTTCAACTCTCGAAGTCGGTAATACACACTGACGAATGAGTCCCTCGACAATGCCAGCTTCCAGATTTGCAACAAAATGGATGATTTATTAATTCATTATAGTAATTATGAGGTAAAAATCAATCATCAGATATTTGATACCAGGGCGAGAGTCACTCTTGAATGCTCTCTCAGATGATGTGCTTTTCAACAAGTCATGAATGTAATTAGCCTTTAGCACCCGAACCTGCTGTGTTTAGGCTAACCTCCTCAAAACTACCTGCATGGTCGTCATTGACACCAGTCTGGTCGGCTGAAATGACGCAGAAAGATGGAAATAGATTACGCTTTTTGTAAAAGTAGAAATATTTCATAAAGGACTTGGGAGGAGATACACTAAATGGTGTTTTTTCACTAAGTGAAAATTATTTTGAAACTTTTCACATTTGTATCGCTGACAAAAAGTCCCACTTTACAGAGCATTCCAATCATGGGTAATTACTGTGTACCTAATATGGATGAAAATCTATCTAGTGTAATATGGAACACATCACATTCATAAACAATCATTAAACAGGCTTTATGCACAACCTCTAATTTATGTCAAAACAAATCCCTTCCTTAAACACACACTGTGTGTGTGTGTGTGTGTGTGTGTGTGTGTGTGTGTGTGTGTGTGTGTGTGTGTGTGTGTGTGTGTGTGTGTGTGTGTGTGTGTGTGTGTGTGTGTGTGTGTGTGTGTGTGTGTGCGCATTATCACTCACCAACCACTTTCTTCACATACCCATAAATTAACCCTGTTGGTCTTTTCTCACATTGGAAGTCATTAACTCAAAATGTCTAGTGCTAATTTCAGGTGTTGCATGTATTACTGTGTATGATGGTGTTTGTCTACAATGCAGTAAGTATGCTTAGGCTTTCTCACTTCTCAACGTGTAGCATTAGACTAATGCAAGGATAAAGTCAGCCAAGAGAATAGTCTTTTTTTTGGCATCCAAATTAGTGCAGGCACAAAGGCAGCCTTGGGTTCACTCTCCACTATTCTGCTAATTGGCCTGTTTGGGGAATGGTGCTCTAAAAACTATCTTCCTTCAATCAAGACACTTGCATGATCACTTTCTATTGCTCTTTCTTACATACAGTGGGGCAAAAAAGTATTTAGTCAGCCACCAATTGTGCAAGTTCTCCCACTTAAAAAGATGAGAGAGGCCTGTAATTTTCATCATAGGTACACTTCAACTATGACAGACAAAATGAGAAAGAAAATCATCCAGAAAATCACATTGTAGGATTTTTAATTTATTCATTTGCAAATTATGGTGGAAAATAAGTATTTGGCCACCTACAAACAAGCAAGATTTCTGGCAATCACAGACCTGTAACATCTTCTTTAAGAGGATCCTCTGTCCTAATGGCACCTGTTTGAAATTGTTATCAGTATAAAAGACACCTGTCCACAACCTCAAACAGTCACACTCCAAACTCCTCTATGGCCATGACCAAAGAGATGTCAAAGGACACCAGAAACAAAATTGTAGACCTGCACCAGGCTGGGAAGACTGAATCTGCAATAGGTAAGCAGCTTGGTTTGAAGAAATCAACTGTGGGAGCAATTATTAGGAATTGGAAGGCATACAAGACCACTGATAATCTTCCTCGATATGGGTCTCCAAGCAAGATCTCCCCCCTGGTGGGGTCAAAATGATCACAAGAACGGTGAGCAAAAATCCCAGAACCACACGGGGGGACCTAGTGAATGACCTGCTGAGAGCTGGGACCAAAGTAACAAAGCCTACCATCAGTAACACACTACGCCGCCAGGGACTCAAATCCTGCAGTGCCAGACGTGTCCCCCTGCTTAAGCCAGACATGTCCAGGCCCGTCTGAAGTTTGCTAGAGAGCATTTGGATGATCCAGAAGAAGATTGGGAGAATGTCATATGGTCAGATGAAACCAAAATAGAACTCTTTGGTAAAAACTCAACTCGTCGTGCTTGGAGGACAAAGAATGCTGAGTTGCATCCAAAGAACACCATACCTACTGTGAAGCATGGGGGTGGAAACATCATGCTTGGGGTCGTTTTTCTGCAAAGGGACCAGAACGACTGATCCGTGTAAAGGAAAGAATGAATGGGGCCATGTATCGTGAGATTTTGAGTGAAAGCCTCCTTCCATCAGCAAGGGCATTGAAGATGAAACGTGGCTGGGTCTTTCAGCATGACAATGATCCCAAACACACCGCCAGTGGAAACGAAGGAGTGGCTTCGTAAGAAACATTTCAAGGTCCTGGAGTGGCCTAGCCAGTCTCCAGATCTCAACCCCATAGAAAATCTTTGGAGGGAGTTGAAAGTCCGTGTTGCCCAGCAACAGCCCCAAAACATCACTGCTCTAGAGGAGATCTGCATGGAGGAATGAGCCAAAATACCAGCAACAGTGTGTGAAAACCTTGTGAAGACTTACAGAAAACGTTTGACCTCTGTCATTGCCAACAAAGGGTATATAACAAAGTATTGAGAAAAACTTTTGTTGTTGACCAAATACTTATTTTCCACCATAATTTGCAAATAAATTCATTAAAAATCCTACAATGTGATTTTCTGGATATTTTTTCTCATTTTGTCTGTCATAGTTGAAGTGTACCTATGATGAAAATTACAGGCTTCTCTCATCTTTTTAAGTGGGAGAACTTGCACAATTGGTGGCTGACTAAATACCTTTTTGCCCCACTGTACACATAGCCACACACACACCCGACTGTCCTCAATATGCATGCATACAACCACCTATAAAGTTCCTTGTTCTCCACATGTACTCTGCACACCAGCATTTACAGGCATCCTCACAGACCACATTGTCCTCAAATACCCCAACAAAGCTTTATCTCTCTGACATGCACACACACACACACACTGTATGTTCTTGTCTGGCTACCCAGACTCGGCCAAACGTTACACCAGGCCCACAAATGTTAGTTTCTTCTCCTGAATGAGTCTTGATCGGAGTACCTCCCCGACCCTTCACCGAATGCGAACACATTTGTGGAAGTATGATTGGTCCAGAAACCAAAGGGTTGGGCCAGAGCTAGAACACATTTGGGTAAAGCGGTGGTTTGAAAATTCATCATTGGCTTTGATTGGTTAGAGACGATCAAATCACTGATGACTTTATTTTGTACAATGCCCCCCATGCCCCTCGTCACCACAAATGACTTCAATCATGGCAGTCTCAGACTAAAGTATGTGGTGAATGACAGAGCAGAGGAAGAATTTAGTGTGAGTCATCACTCATCAGGCTACATTTGTTCAAGGGTTAAGAGGGATTTAAGGCACGAACACACACACATGCACACACAGACAAACAAGGCCAACTCCCTTATATGCTTCCATGTGCACTCAGATGGTTATGTACTCACTGCCTGTTTACAGAACAACCTATTTAGCATAAAATTATTGTTTACATGTAGCTAATGGTGTCCTCATAATACCTCACCCTTGCTGCGAGAGAAACATAATATTTATGGATGAACGAGCATTCAAGTTCGTATGAGTGGGGGAATGTGTCCTTGGTTTGAACACTACACTGCAATGGGAAACTGTAAATTATAAGATTTTTCTTTGTATTATTAACAGTAAAATACTTGTTTTAGAGCATCATACTGTAAATTATGGTGCATTGTGGCAAAATGTTGTTTGTGGGCAAATAATGACTATTTCGAATGGCACTGTTATTCAACCCCGCAGAAAACAGTATTGTACCATATCTTTAGAGCGGCAAAAAACATTTGACCACCAATGGGTGCATGGTATTGTTGTTTCTATCTCATTAACATATTTTGAGGTGTGCCTTGTAAGAGGTTATATATTTGCACCTGTGAGTGAGAATGCTGTACCAATTTAACTCCTATGAGGTTATAGGGCCCTATCAATGTAAAATGCATAGGGGACAGATTGGAGTGGCAGCCAATCTCAAACCTTAAACTGTTGAGCATTTCACCATATCCTTTTGGTCTGTTTTGCCCTGTAGTCACTGCCAGTTTGGAAGCCTTTTGTTAAGGTGTCTAGAAGTTCAAGTGATATAAAACACCAAATATTAATTAATATGCTGTAATGTTTGTAAACACTTTATCTAGCAGGCAACCTGCTTGCACCAATCCCATGTAATTACAGTAAAATACAGTTAAATACAAAACACTTGTCATGACTTCCGCCGAAGTCGGCCCCTCTACTTGTTCGGGCGGCGTTCGGCGGTCGACGTCACCGGCTTTCTAGCCATCGCCGCGCCATTTTTCTATTATCCATTTGTTTTGTCTTGTTCCATTCACACCTGGTATGCATTCCCCAATCACACTACATGTATTTATTCCTCGGTTCCCCCTCATGTCTTTGTGTGTTACATGTTGTACGCACTAGGCTAAGCGTTTGTTATTTTCCGTGTGTTTTCACAAAGCTTATTTGTATTGTTATACATTTATGTTGTGTGACTATTGTGAGCGCTATACACTTTGCCTTGTTGGCTGGAGGAGGTTTTTGACGCAGTTGCGTCCGTTTGTATATCTCTCCTGTCGTAATAAAGTGTGCGCCTGTTCACAATTCTCTGCTCTCCTGCACCTGACTTTACCTCAAGTACGCACACGCCTGACAACTCTCTTCAACGTATTTAACTAATCCATTAACTCGTTCATTCACGATTACGGTAGCATTTACTCTTCTTTTTTTAAACAATATAATTATACAGTATATTTTACACTTTTACTGTGGGTCATTACACAGTATTTGCTTTGATACTGTATTTATTACAGTAGGTGTACTGTAATATGAAATCCGTAATTTTACTTGCCACCGAGCAGCCTGTAACCTCTTTAGTGTTGTGTTATTTGTTTGTGAATACCTGACTGAAAAAAAACAAGCATACCATTGGAGGAGACTGATAAATTGGTGTTTAGGCTATTATGTCATAGGTACAGTGAACTATAAAGGCTTCATATATACTATGTTTGAGTGCTTTGTTATTAAGGTCATATCACTTTTAAAGACAGGAAATGCAAATGCTTATTATCTATAAGTCCAATAAATAACTGCAACAAATTCAAAGCAATTGTAGGTTAAATCAATTATTTGTATTACTTGGTTATCCTTTTATTTGTATGTTGGAGTTAAGATCTGTTATCCCACCCAAGCAATGAATAGTTGGCCTATACTAAAGAAAATAAAAAGGAGAAATGGAACTACAAGCACCATCACGAGGTCAAAGATGTTTGACTGAATTTTGACACCACATTTGGCCACGACAACAGTGGCCTGTTTGTGCCATTAGACTAGACCTACAAGCTGGGGCTTCCCAATGCATGGGCTCCAATGTTGTAAAAAGAAGCCGTAAAAATAACAGTGCCTTTGTGTCCAACATTACTGGGTCTACGCTGTGTATCGGGCTATGATAATAATATTTAGGTATTTTGGCATGATGTGGGACAGGCAACTCGGTGAAGGAGTCCACATTATTTCAAAGCAGAGTAATATTATTATCCCCTGCTGGACGAATCGATTTATCCAGCCTTTTTTAAATGCTAGTGACCAATTACATTGCAAGTGCATCTATTCTAAACCTGCACGGTTCAGCTGTAACTAAAGCCGAATCCCGCTCATTACAAGGCCAAGCATTAAACAGAGACTGGCCATTCCCGTCAGTTTAACGTCTAGTTTTTATGTACATTTGGTTGAGCTGTCAACTAACCTAAATTTCACGTGAAATCAAGAAACCATTTCAACATGTCATTGGATTTAGCTAAAACATTGGTTGAAAAAAATACTAAATGTCCTTACGTTTATATGTTTCTGCAATTCCAATCATTTTTCCTGACTGATTCAACGTCTTTACATATATTTGGGGGGTTAAAATGACGTGAAACAAGGTTGATCCAACCAGTTTTTGCCCAGTAGGTTGTGTGGGTTAGAAAGAAACCACAAGCCTTTCTCTATCTCTATCTCGCTCTCTCTATCTCCCTCTCTCTCTCCTCCAATCAGCGTTGTATAATTACCGAGACGCACTCCCCCTCTTTCGCATGTAACACCACGTGATCATATCCAGACTTCGAGCCTGCTGCTGGTGCGCGCAACGCGGATTCCAGATACAGAGAGAGGAGGCGAGCGCAACTGACCGACTCACTGAGCGTCTGAACACAAGTAGCCGACCACTCATTTAAGCCCGTGGCATGTATGGATATTACTAGGACGTCGCCGTTTCGAAACCGTGGGATATAAACATTCTTTGTTTCTATTTCTTCCTTCCACCCACCCCTTTTTTATTTGTTATTTTCTATCCTCATGTGTGAACATCGTTCCTCTTCCTGCCCGTCCTCTTACGCTGATTTACCTGGCTAACTCCCCCCCCCCCCAACACTATCCTACACCCTCCATCACCCTACTCCCCCAACCCCCTTCATATTGTAGCTGCACCACCTTGGATCGGGCGGAACCCGTTGATTCATCACTTCATGGGGCTCGCTTTCTTGCACGGAAAATGTCCCTTTCTTTGTCACTGAGCGCCCCTCTGAAACAGCCAACGTCTGGACCGGAGTTATTGGTGCGTGTCTACCACTTCTGCCCAGCTCGCTTGTGTAGTCGGGGAACGCCGCTGAACTGAGATGGGTCTGTCGGTGGCGGCGGAGCCCCGACGCCCGAACCAGGGGAGCCGGACAGTGGGAGATTGGGTCTGGATCACCGTTGTTTCGTTTCTCGCCACTTTACCTGTAGAGCAACTTTGCGCTTTCCCGTCTTCCCTGAGCGACTGTCAGACGCCTACCGGCTGGAACTGCTCTGGTGAGAACACCGATAAGTCGGGGGCATTTATTTGGGCTACATTATTATTATATATTTTCTGTCTGTTCCAGGTGTGCACCTTATAGTGCGCAGCGCGACTGTAACGGTCGTAATGGTAATAACCTAGTCCGCATGCATATGGGAATTTGGGCTGGAAAGCTAATAAATGATCGAGGACACTATCTGCAAATAGCACCGTTTATGTTTTAGAGAAAACATTCTTCCAAATTGCCGAGAAGTGAGGTGGTCATCAGCCCTTGAGATCTCGGGAATTTCAGGTTATCCTAAGGTCCCCCTATATTACAATAGTCTATGGTTTTCTCATCAAAAACCTACACATACATTCATTTACCAACAAATTATGCTAATCAACATTTTCTAAAATGGTACAATGATGCAAATGTACATGAAATGAAATATTTACCTTTCTTGCATTGTTGTTTTGCTTAATTCATTAATTAGCCTACATTGGCTATTATTATGAACATGTTATTATTATTATTATAGGTCTATTCTTATTATTAGTCGCTGTCAATGTTTCATTTTTATTATTTCTCAGCATCGGTTCATTACTTGAGGAATTCAAGTGGCACATTCTAGTTGATATTTAAGACTCCCGAGTCTACAGTGGTCTGAAATCCTCCTAGACATTTATATAAATGTCTACAAGTTTTACTGATTCATGTTATGCTAATAACTCATTAATCTTGTGAGCAATTGGAAATGTGACACCAACGATATTATTTTACCCATCACACACACACACACAACTATGCATTTTTCCGCTATAGGCTGCTACAAACCATTTATATTGCCTATTTTACTAGAATATGATATATTATTGTTAGATATTCTCAGTGTATATACATACACTGAGTGTATAAAACATTATGAAAAACTGTTATTTCCATGACATAGACTGACCAGATGAATCCAGGTGAAAGCTATGAATCCTTATTGATGTCACTTGTTAAATCCACTTCAATCAGTGTAGGTGGAGGGGGAAGACAGTTTTAAGAAAGATTTTTAAGCCTTGAGACAATTGAGACATGTATTATATATATATATTATATATGTCAAATTAAACTTTATTTGCCACATGCGCCGAATACAAGTGGAGACTTTCCCGTGAAATGCTTACTTACAAGCAGTTAACCAACAGTGCAATTCAAGAAGAAGAAAATATTTACCAAGTAGGCTAAAATAAAAAGTAACACAATAAGAAGTATAATAATGAGGCTATGTACGGGGGGCACCGGTACCGAGTCAGGGGTACAGGCTAGTTGAGGTAATCTGTATATGTAGGTGGGGGCGAAGTGACTATGCAAAGGTAACAAACAAACAGCGAGTAGCAGCAGTGTACAAGGGGGTGTAGGGGTAGAAGCTGTTGAGGATTCCTTTGGTCCTAGGATTGGCCCTCCGGTACCGCTTGCCATGTGGTAGCAGAGAAAACAGTCTATAACTTGGGTGACTGAAGTCTCTGACAATTTTATGGGCTTTCCTCTGCCTAATAAATGGCAGGAATTTGGCCCCAGTGATGTACTGGGCCGTTCTCACTACCCTCTGTAGCGCCTTACGGTCAGATGCTGAGTCGGTGCCAGGCGCACAGGTTTGTGTCAAGAACTGCAATGCTGCTGAGATTTTCACGCTCAACAGTTTCCCATGTGTATCAAGAATGCTCCACCACCCAATAGACATCCGCAAAACTAAATATTAGGAAGGTGTTATTCATGGTTTGTACACTCAGTGTATTATATGTACAGTACCGGTCAAAAGTTTTAGAACACCTACTCATTAAAGGGTTTTTCTTTATTTTTTACTATTTTCTACACAGTAGAATAATAGTGAAGACCTCAACTATAAAATAACACATATGGAATCATGTAGTAACCAACAAGTGTTTAAACAAGTGAAAATATATTTTATATTTGACATTCTTCAAAGTAGTCACCCTTTGCCTTGATGACAGCTTTGCACACTCTTGGCATTCTCTCAAACGTCAAATGGAATGCTTTTCCAACGGTCTTGAAGGAGTCCCCACACAAGTTGAGCACTTGTTGGCTGCTTTTGCTTCACTCTGCGATCCATCTCATCCAAAGCCATTTCAATTGGGTTGAGGTCGGGTGATTGTGGAGGCCAGGTCATCTGATGCAGCACTCCATCGCTCTACTTCATGGTCAAATAGCTCTTACACAGCCTGGAGGTGTGTTGGGTCATTGTCCTGTTAAAACAAAAATGATAGTCCCACTAAGCTCAAACCAGATGGGTTGGTGGATCGCTGCAGAATGCTGTGGTATCCCTGCAGGTTAAGTATGCCTTGAATTTTAAATAAATCACTGACAGCTGGAACAAAAAATTTCAAATTTGATCTCATCAGGCAAAAGGACAGATTTCCACCGGTCTAATGTCCATTGCTCAAGTTTCTTGGCCCAAGCAAGTCTCTTCTTCTTATTGGTGTCCTTTAGTAGTGGTTTCTTTGCAACAATTTGACCATAATGGCCTGATTCACTTAGTCTCCTCTGAACAGTTGATATTGATGTGTCTGTTACTTGAACTCTATAAAGCATTTCTTTGGGCTGGTAACTTAACTTATCCTCTGCAGCAGAGGTAACTCTGGGTCTTCCTTTCCTTTGGCGGTCATTATGAGTGCCAGTTTCATCATAGCGCTTGATGGATTTTGCGACTGCACTTGAAGAAACTGTCAAAGTTCTTGAAATGTTCCGTATTGACTGACTTTCATGTCTTAAAGAAATGATAGACTGTCGTTTTAGATTTCTTGAACACTTTTTTGTTTTCTACATGTTTCCATGTATTATTTAATAGTTTTGATGTCCTCACTATTATTCTACAATGTAGAAAATAGTAAAAATTAAGAAAAATCTTGGAATAAGTAGGTGTCCAAACTTGACTGGTTCTGTATCGACACTACCGTTCAAAAGTTTGGGGTCACTTAGACATTTCCTTGTTTATGAAAGTAAAGCACATTTTTTGACCATTAAAATAACATTAATTTGATCAGAAATACAGTGTAGACATTGTTAATGTTTTAAATGACTACTGTAGCTGGATTATGCCCATTATCAGCAACCATCACTCCTATGTTCCAATGTCATGTTGTGTTAGCTAATCCAAGTTGATCATTTTAAATTGCTAATTGATCATTAGAAAACCCTTTTGCAATTATGTTAACACAGCTGAAAACTGTTTATCTGATGAAAGAAGCAATAAAACTGGCCTTCTTTGGACTAGTTGAGTATCTGGAGCATCAGTATGCGAGAAATTGTGAGAAATTGCCAAGAAACTGAAGATCTCGTACAACGTTGTGTACTACTCCCTTCACAGAACATCGCAAACTAGTTCTAACCAGAATAGAAAGAGGAGTGGGAGGCCCCGGTGCACAACTGAGCAAGAGGACAAGTACTTTAGAGTGTCTAGTTTGAGAAACAGACACCTCACAAGTCCTCAACTGGCAGCTTCATTAAATAGTACCCACAGAACACCAGTCTAAACTTCAACAGTGAAGAGGCGACTCTGGGATGCTGGCCTTCAAGGCAGAGTTATAAAGAAAAAGCCATATCTCAGACTGGCAAAAAAAGAAAATATTAATATGGGCAAAGTAACACAGACACTGGACAGAGGAACTCTGCCTAGAAGGCCAGCATCCCGGAGTCGCCTCTTCACTGTTGACATTGAGTCGGGTGTTTTGTGGGTAGTATTTAATGAAGCTGCCAGTTGAGGACATGTCAGGTATCTATCGCAAGTTTACATACACCTTAGCCAAACACATTTAATCTCAGTTTTTCGCAATTCCTGACATTTAATCCTCAAAAAAATTCCCTGTCTTAGGTCAGTTAGGATCACCACTTTATTTTAATGTGAAATGTCAAAATAATAGAGAGAATGATTTATTTAATCTTTTATTTCTTTCATCACAAACCCAGTGGGTCAGAAATAATCAAACACTGAATTAGTATACGGTAGCATTGCCTTTAAATTGTTTAACTTGGGTCAAATGTTTTGGGTACTCTTCCACAAGCTTCCCACAATAAGTTGGGTGAATTTTGGCCCATTCCTCCTCACAGAGCTGGTGTAACTGAGTCAGGTTTGTAGGCATCCTTGCTCACACACGCCAGTTTGCCACAACTTTGGAAGTATGCTTGGGGTAATTGTCAATTTGGAAGACCCATTTGTAAATGTAACAGTATAACTTTAGACCGCCCTCTCGCCCATACCCGGGCGCGAACTAGGGACCGTCTGCACACATCAACAACAGTCATCCACGAAGCATCGTTACCCATTGCTCCACAAAAGCCACGGCCCTTGCAGAGCAAGGGGAACTACTACTTCAAGGTCTTAGAGCAAGTGACGTCACCGATTGAAACGCTATTTAGCGTGAACACCGCTAACTAGCTAGCCATTTAACATCCGTTACATAAACAAGCTTTAACTTCCTGATTGATGTCTTGAGATGTTGCTTCAAAATATCCTCATAATGTTTCCTACCTCATGATGCCATTTATTTTGTGAAGTGCACCAGTCCCTCCTGCAGCAAAGCACCCCAACAACATGATGCTGCCACCCCAGTGCTTCACTGTTGGGATGCTGTTCCCTTTTTCCTCCAAACATAACCATGGTCATTATGGCCAAACAGTTCTATTTTTGTTTCATCAGACCAGAGGACATTTCTCCAAAAACATCAATCTTCGTCCACATGTGCAGTTGCAAATCGTCGTCTGGCTTTTTTTATGGCAGTTTAGGAGCAGTGGCTTCTTCCTTGCTGAGCAGCCTTTCAGGTTATGTCGATATAAGACTTGTTTTACTGTGGATATCGATTCTATTGTACCTGCTTCCTCCAGCATCTTCACAAGGTCCTTTGCTGTTGTTCTGGGATTGATTTGCACTTTTCGCACCAAAGTACGTTCATCTCTAGGAGATAGAATGCGTCTCCTTCCTGAGCTGTGTTACGGCTACGTGGTCCCATGGTGTATATACTTGCTTACTTGCCTGCGTTTGGAAATTGCTCCCGAGGATGAACCAGACTTGTGGAATTTTACACATTTTTTTCTGAGATCTTGGCTGATTTCTTTTGATTTTCCCATGGTGTCAAGCAAAGACATGCAGAGTTTGAAGGTAGGACTTGAAATACATCCACTGGTACACATAAAAGTATGTCAATTAGCCTATCAGAAGCTTCTAAAGCCATGACATAATTTTCTGGAATTTCCAAAGCTGTTTAAAGGCACAGTCAACTTAGTGTATATAAACTTCTGACCCACTGGAATTGTGATACAGGGAATTATAAGTTAAATAATCTGTCTTTAAACAATTGTTGGAAAAATTACTTGTGTCATGTACAAAGTAGATGTCCTAACCGACCTGCTAAAACTATAGTTTGTTAATTAACAAGAAATGTGTGGAGTGATTGAAAAACCAGTTTTAATGACTCCAACCTAAGAGTATGTAAACTTCCGACTTCAGCTGTATGTATAGCATTTTCTTTTTATCTCCCACGTGCTATTCCGTTACCTAGAGTTCTTGAGAATATGAACCTTACCGCTTTTTATAGCCCGGAGTAAACTTGTTTTCCCTTTTTGGTGCCAAACCGATAAAACCATGGGCGGGAGGCTGTAAAGCATGCCTGCGTGCCTTCCTGCCTTTGTAAATCATCTGACTGTGCCTCAACCCTTTTCGCCACATTTGAGAGCAATAAGTAAGTGCAAGCATAAGCCTATATCCATGTATTTTGCACTGTGCAATTATCACTGTTATTTAGCCTGTAGCCTATATAAAATGCTAAATGATTGTGATGAGAATTAATTATTTTCTTTAATCCATACACTAGGACCTATATTCCCTTCAACTAATTTCCTTCATAAGCAGTAATATGAATGTAGGCCTACTTGAGATAAACACTCTCCAAATCCCCATTCCTTTTACCCATCAGGTTGCCTATTACCAGACATCAAATTTTAATGGATAACCAAATAGGCACAGGAGTTGTGTTTTTAGCAAGAATGTTCTAAACTACACATGTGAGTGTAAATGCATGCAGAGCATCAACTGAAAACTGTAAACTGAGAGATCTGAATGCTTAAAGCCAACATTCAATATGTGGCCAATGTTGCCAAAGTTACAGGTTGGGATGGAAATCTTGGGAGCATATGACTAAAGATGCTATCCTGCATTTTATGTCACATTTCCTCAGCCAGTGAAGAATAATGGGTTGAATCCCAAATGGCATCCAATTCCCTATGTAGTGCACTACTTTTGTACACTATATAGGGAAGAGGGTGCCATTTGGGACTCATCCCTGGTTTCTAAACTATTACTGGGCCGCTGTAGGTAATTTGGTCAACGCTCTGTCGTTTATCAACCCAGGTTTGCATCCCTCGGTTCTCTGTAATGGACTTGAGACTTATTTTAGTCTGGATAGGGTTGCCTTTTTTACAACTGTTTTGTTTTGTAGGCTGTAGACTTTAACTGTGATGTGATTTATCAATGGAGTCTCTCTCTCGGCTTAGCCAAATTGTCGAATTCAATGATTGTGTTGGTGAAGATGAATGCGTTGTTGATGATGAAGATTAGGTGTCTCCACACTCAAACCCACATGATCCTCTTAGGGGGCTGTGTCTGAGCTTTCACCCCTCCCAACCCTACCCCTCCCACACCCATACAATTAGTAAATGAAAATGTAACAAGTGACAAGTACATTATGAACATGAACGGTAATCCTCAATGATGCAAAACACCGTACCCTTAAATAGTAGCTTGACTTAATGGACGATGGTTTCCTCGTCGTGGTCTATTTAAACTGATTATTTAATGAATACATGTTTTCAGCACCAAGTCTGTGGCTGATTGGCATTACAATTAAAATATTTTTATTGCAATGCCAGAAATGTATTGTATTTTTCATTATAGCCTTCTACAATGAACAAAGGATTGTGCGTCCCTGGTGTGATTAATTAATTGACTGTGCTTGGAAAATGTACATGATCAGAGAATGAGAGAGAAAATAATTTGGCGAAGATGATGACATCGTATTATTTTGATATTCTGGAAGGCCTGCATGGTGCTTGGATAGGCAGAAGAGATGGAAAGATTAAAGATATTTTGTTTTGTTCATAGTTAGATCCCAAATTATATTGCATCTGAACTGTTACCCTAAAGATGTAAGACACTGTGGAATTAAAAGTGATAAACAAAACTAACTCTCTGTGAATATGGAGTCATTGGTTTAACAAGTGGTAAAGTTTACAGATATTTACACAAGCTGGTGAGACTCTGTTGATAAAGTCATTGAATATGAGAATCAGTTGCCCAAGCTCAGAGGATAGAGGTGGAAATCTTTCTCCTCACAAGTGGCCTACATTTACGTGAATTACAGTGACTTCAGAAAGTATTCATACCCCTTGACTTGTTCCAATTTTGTTGTGTTACCGCCTGAATTCAAAATCTAATAAAATATATTTTTCTCACCCATCTACACATAATACCTCTTCATGACAAAGTGAAAACATATTGAAAATTAAATACAGAAATATGTCATTTATATTAGTATTCACACACCTAAATCAACACGTTAGAATCACCTTTGGCAGCGATAACAGCTGTCTTTCTGTGTCAATCTCTAAGAGCTTTGCACACCTGGATTGTGCAATATTTGCCCATTTGTTATTTTATCAATTCTTCAAGCTCTGTCAAATTGGTTGTTGGTTATTGCGAGACAATTATTTTCAAGTCTTGCTATAGATATTCAAGCAGATTTAAGTCAAAACTGTAACTTGGCCACTCGGGAACATTCACTGTCTTCTTGGTAAGCAACTCCAGTGTAGACTTGGCCTTGCAATTTAGCTCATTGTCATGCTGAAAGGTGAATTAATCTCTAAGTGTCTGGTGGAAAGCAGACCGAACCAGGATTCCCTCTAGAATTTTTCCTGTGCATAGCTCTGTTCTGTTTATATTGTGTCCTGAAAAACTCCACATCTTTAACTTCTTGCGTCGAGCAATCCCGAATCCAGGATCCTATTTATAGCCTCAAGCTCATTAGCATAACGCAATGTTAACTATTCATGAAAATCACAAATTAAATGAAATAAATATATTTGCTCTCAAGCTTAGACTTTTGTTAACAACACTGTCATCTCAGATTTTCAAAATATGCTTTTCAACCATAGCTAAACAAGCATTTGTGTAAGAGTATTGATAGCTAGCATAGCTATAAGCCTAGAATTCAGCCAGCAACATTTTCACAAAAACAAGAAAATCATTCAAATAAAATCATTTACCTTTGAAGAACTTCAGATGTTCTCAATGAGGAGACTCAGTTAGATAGCAAATGTTCAGTTTTTCAAAAAAATATTATTTGTGTAGGACAAATCGCTCCGTTTTGTTCACGTTTGGCTATGAAAAAAACCTGTATCCAGTTATAGCCTGAAGCTTATTAGCATAACGTAACGTTAACTATTTATGAAAATCGCAAATGAAATGAAATGAATGTGCTAGCTCTCAAGCTTAGCCTTTTCTTAACAACACTGTCATCTCAGATTTTCAAAATATGCTTTTGAACCATAGCAAAACAAGCATTTGTGTAAGAGTATTGATAGCTAGTGTAGCATTTAGCGTAGCATTTAGCGGGCAACATTTGCACAAAAACCAGAAAAGTATTCAAATAAAATCATTTACCTTTGAAGAACTTCGGATGTTTTCAATGAGGAGACTCTCAATTACATAGCAAATGTTCAGTTTTTCCTGAAAGATTCTTTGTGTAGGAGAAATCGCTCCGTTTTGTACATCACGTTTCGGTACCAAAAAAAAAACGAAAATTCAGTCATCAAAACGGCAAACTGTTTTCCAAATTAACTCCATAATATCGACTGAAACACGGCAAACACTGTTTAGAATCAATCCTCAAGGTGTTTTTCACATATCTCTTCATTTATATATCATTCGTGGATGTCTACTTTATCCTGTGAATCGCTTGGAAAAAGACGTGCAGTTGAAGATGACGCCCCAATTTCGACGGAGGACACCGGGCGGACACCTGGCAAATGTGGTCTCTTATGGTCAATCTTCCAATGATATGCCTACAAATACGTCACAATGCTGGGGAAACGATAGATCGGGCAAGCTCATTCCTTGTGCATTGACAGCCATATAAGGAGACAATGAAAAACAGAGCCTCAAAAATCCTGCTCATTTCCTGTTTGAAGTTTCATCTTGGTTTCGCCTGTAGCATCAGTTTTGGGGCACTCACAGACAATATCTTTGCAGTTTTGGAAACGTCAGAGTGTTCTCTTTCCAAAGCAGTCAATTATATGCATATATGCATAGTCCTTTTTGTGACAAAATATTGCTCTTAAAACGGGCACGTTTTTTTATCCAATAATGAAATAGCGCCCCCATAGATGTAACAGGTTAACAATTACAAGCATACCCATAACATGAGCAGCCACCACTATGCTTGAAAATATGGAGAGTTGTACTCGGTAATGTGTTATTGGGTTTGAGCCAAACAACACTTTATTAAGGACAAAAAGCTTTGCCACATTTTTTACAATATTACGTTAGTGCCTTGCATATAGGATGTAGGATGTTTTGGATTAGGATGTTTTACAGTGGCTTGTGAAAGTATTCACCCCCTTTGGTTGGCATTTTTCCATTTTATTTTGCTTTACAACCTGGAAGTAAAATAGATTTTTGGGGGTTTGTATCATTTGATTTACACAACATGCCAACCACTTTGAAGATGCAAAATATTTTTCTATTCTGAAACACACATAAAAAAACTGAAAACTCCAGCGCGCATAACTATTCACCCCCCAAAAGTCAATATTCTGTAGAGCCACCTTTTGCAGCAATGACAGCTGGCAGTCTCTTCGGGTATGTCTCTATAAGCCTGGCATATCTAGCCACTGGGATTTTTGCCAATTCTTCAAGGCAAAACTGCTCCAGTTCCTGCAAGTTGGATGGGTTCCGCTGGTGTACAGCAATATTGAAGTCATACCACAGATTATCAATTGGATTGAGGTCTGGGCTTTGACTAGGCCATTCCAAGACATTTAAATGTTCCCCTTAAACTACTCGAGGGTTGCTTTAAGAGTCTGCTTAGGGTCATTGTCTTGCTGGAAGGTGAACCTGCTTTCCAGTCTCAAATCTCTGGAAGACAAACAGGATTCCCTCAATAATTTCCCTGTATTTAGAGCCATTAATCATTCCTTAAATTCTGACCAGTTTCCCAGTCCCTGCCGATGAAAAACATCCCCACAGCATGATGTTGCCACCACCATGCTTCTCTGTGGTGATGATGTTCTCTTGGTGATGTGAGGTGTTGGGTTTGCGCCAGACATAGCGTTTTCCTTGATGGCCAAAAAGCTCAATTTTAGTCTAATCTAACTAGAGTAGCTTCTCCCACATGCCTTTTGGCAAACACCAAATGTGTTTGCTTATTATTTTCATTAAGCAATGCCTTTTTTCTGCCCACTCTTCCGTAAAGCCCAGCTCTGTGGAGTGTACGGCTTAAAGTGGCCCTATGGACAGATACTACAATCTCCGCTGTGGAGCTTTGGTTATCTTTGGTCTTTCGGTTGCCTCTGATCAATGCCCTCCTTGCCTGGTCTGGGAATTTTGGTGGGCGGCCCACTCTTGGCAGGTGTGTTTTGGTGCCATATTCTTCTTTCCAAACTCCTGTGAAGCTTAGAGGGCTTTAGTGCCACTAACAAAAGTCACGTACCCACACTGAAGGAGGGAAAAATGGCTACCTAAGTATGATTCCCAATCAGAGACAACGATAGACAGCTGTCCCTGATTGAGAACCATACCTGGCCAAAACATAGAATTAAAGAATCATAGAAAACAAAACATAGAATGCCCACCCAAATCACACCCTGACCAAACCAAAATAGAGACATAAAAAGGCTCTCCCAGGTCAGGGCGTGACAAGGGCAGTGATACACAAATATCAATTTAATACATTTTAAATGTCGGTTGTAACTAGAGGTTGGCCGATTAATCGGAATGGCCGATTAATTAAGGCCGATTTCAAGTTTTTAAAACAATCGGTAAAAGGTATTTTTGGACACCGATCATGGCCGATTACATTGCACTCCACGAGGAGACTGTGTGGCAGGCTGAATACCTGTTATGCGAGTGCAGCAAGGTGCCAAGGTAAGGTGCTACCTAGCATTTGGGGCGGCAGGGTAGCCTAGTGGTTAGAGCGTTGGACTTGTAACCAAAAGATTGCAAGTTCAAATCCCCAAGCTGACAAGGTACAAATCTGTAGTTCTGCCCCTGAACAGGCAGTTAACCCACTGTTCCTAGGCTGTCATTGACAATAAGAATTTGTTCTTAACTGACTTGCCTAGTAAAATTTAACGGATCTTATAAAAAACAATCAATCTCACATGGTTAATGATAGCACTAGTTTATCAAGCTCGTCCTGCGTTACATATGATCGATGTGGTGTCTGTTAATTTATCATTGAATCATAGCCTACTTTGCCAAATGGTTATTTAACAAGTGCATTTGCGAAAAAGCACTGTCGTTGCACCCATATGTACTTAATCATCAACGCCTTTCTTAAAATCAATACACATGTATATATTTTTAAACCTGGATATTTAGTTAATATTGCCTGCTAACATGAATTTCTTTTAACTTGGGAAATTGTGTCCCTTCTCTTGCATTCTGTGCAACAGAGTCAGGCTATATGCAGCAGTTTGGGCCGCCTGGCTCGTTGCGAACTGTGTGAAGACCAACTTCACCAAACGGGGGATGACTTATCAAAAGCGCATTTTCGAAAAAAGCACAATGTACCTAACCATACACATCAATGCCTTTCTTAAAATCAACACACAGAAGTATATATTTTTTAAACCGTTATATTTAGTTGAAAGAAATCCAGGTTAGCAGGCAATATTAAACTGGGGAAATTGTGTCACTTCTCTTGCCTTCATTGCAGGCAGAGTCAGGGTATATGCAACATACTGGCTCATTGCAAACTAATTTTCCAAAATGTTATGTAATTATGACATAACATTGAAGGTTGTGCAATGTAACAGGAATATTTAGATTTGTGGATGCCACCCGTTAGATATATTACAGAACGGTCTTTCACTGAAAGAATAAACATTTTGTTTTTGAAATGATAGTTTCCGGATTTTACCATATTAATGACATAAGGCTCGTATTTCTATGTTATAATTAAGTCTATGATTTGATATTTAAACTGGTAATACTAAAGTACCTATAAGAACATACAATAGCCAATGGTATATGAAATACAAAATGGTATAGAGAGAAATAGTCCTATAATAACTTCAGCCTAAAACTTCTTACCTGTGAATATTGAAGACTTGTTAAAAGGAACCACCAGCTTTCATGTGTTCTCATGTTCTGAGCAAGGAACTTAAACATTAGCTTTATTACATGGCACATGTTGCACTTTTACTTCTCCAATACTTTGTTTTTGCATTATTTAAACCAAATTGAACATGTTTCATTATTTATTTGAGGCTAAATTGATTTTGATGTATTATATTAAGTTGAAATAAAAGTGTTCGTTCAGTATTGTTGTAATTGTCATTATTACAAAAAATAGAAATCGGCCGATTTGATCGGTATCGGCTTTTTTTGGTCCTCCAATAATCGGTATCGGCATTGAAAAATCATAATTGGTCGACCTCTAGCTGTAACGTACCAAAATGTGGAAAAAGTCTAGGGCTCTGAATTATTTCGGGAAGGCACTGTACGGTATGTGACGAGTCAGCCCCAATAACATCTAATCGAAACAGGGTAATACATTGCTAGGCCTTATGCCGACTGCCTGCCTCCCACAACCTTTCAAACAGGGCTTTTTAGATGTATTACCAACCATGGATTTAACTACTGGCCGTGACCTGATTTCCCCTTTTGTTTACACTAGAGATTAGAAAGAGTGCTCTTGAACACATGATGTCCTAACCGACTTGCCAAAACTGTAGTTTGTTAACAACAAATGTGTGGAGTGGTTGAAAAACTAGTTTTAATGACTCCAACCAAAGAGTTTGTAAACTTCCGACTTCAACTGTATGTATAGCATTTTCTTTTTATCTCCCACGTGCTGTTCCATTACCTAGAGTTCTTGAGAATATGAACCTTACATCTTTTTTATAGCCCGGAGTAAACTTGTTTTCCGTTTTCGGTGCCAAACCGATAAAACCATGGGCGGGAGGCTGTAAAGCATGCCTGCGTGCCTTCCTGCCTTTGTAAATCATCTGACTGTGCCGACGTAGATTTGTTCTGTCGCATTTCCATGTTTGAAACCTAAAATAGCCTCAACCCTTTTCGCCACATTTGAGAGCAATAAGTAAGTGCAAGCATAAGCCTATATCCACGTATTTTGCACTGTGCAATTATCACTGTTATTTAGCCTGTAGCCTATATAAAATGCTAAATGATTGTGATGAGAATTAATTATTTTCGTTAATCCATACACTAGGACATATATTCCCTTTAACTAATTTCCTTCATAAGCAGTAATATGAATGTAGGCCTACTTGAGATAAACACTCTCCAAATCCCCATTCCTTTTACCCATCAGGTTGCCTATTACCACACATCACATTTTAATGGATAAGCAAATAGGCACAGGAGTTGTGCTTTTAGCAAGAATGTTCTAAACTACACATGTGAGTGTAAATGCATGCAGAGCATCAACTGAAAACTGTAAACTGAGAGATCTGAATGCTTAAAGCCAATACCCAATATGTGGCCAATGTTGCCAGAGTTACAGGTTGGGATGGAAATCTTGGGAGCATATGACTAAAGATGCTATCCTGCATTTTATGTCCCATTTCCTCAGCCAGTGAAGAATGATGGGTTGAATCCCAAATGGCAAACAATTCCCTATGTCGTGCACTACTTTTGTACACTATATAGGGAAGAGGGTGCCATTTGGGACGCATCCCTGGTTTCTAAACTATTACTGGGCCGCTGTAGGTAATTTGGTCAAAGCTCTATCGTTTATCAACCCCGGTTTCCATCCCTCGGTTCTCTGCAATGGACTTGAGACTTATTTTAGCCTGGATAGGGTTGCCTTTTTTACATCCTGAATTTCTATCTTAATAATGGCTTCCTAGAACTACATTCACTAGTACTCAACTGTTTTGTTTTGTAGGCTGTAAACTTTGTAACTGTGATGTGATTTATCAATGGAGTCTCTCTCTCTTAGCCAAATTGTCGAATTCAGTGATTGTGTTGGTGAAGATGAATGCGTTGTTGATGATGAAGATTATGTGTCTCCGCACTCAAACCCACATGATCCTCTTAGGGGTTGTGTCTGAGCTTTCACCCCTCCCAACCCTACCCCTCCCACACCCATACAATTAGTAAATGAAAATGTAACAAGTGACAAGTACATTATGAACATGAACGGTAATCCTCAATGATGCAAAACACCGAACCCCTAAATAGTAGCTTGACTTAATTGAAAATGTTTTCCTCGTCATGGTCTATTTAAACTGATTATTTAATGAATACATGTTTTCAACACCAAGTCTGTGGCTGATTGGCATTACAGTAAAAATATTTTTATTGCAAAGCTAGAAATGCATTGTATTTTTCATTATAGCCTTCTACAATGAACAAAGGATTGTGTGTCCCTGGTGTGATTTAATTCATTGACTGTG
This sequence comes from Oncorhynchus masou masou, assembly GCF_036934945.1. Classification (NCBI taxonomy): domain Eukaryota; kingdom Metazoa; phylum Chordata; class Actinopteri; order Salmoniformes; family Salmonidae; genus Oncorhynchus; species Oncorhynchus masou. Next base: position 45,651,131 of record NC_088240.1, on the reverse strand, counting down.
CTTGGATAATGTACATGATCAGAGAATGAGAGAGAGAATAATTTGGCAAAGATGATGACGTCGTATTATTTTGATGTTGTATTTCTGGTCGTATCTGGAAGTCCTGCATGTTGCTTAGATATGCAGAAGAGAAGGAAAGATTAAAGATCTTTTGTTTTGTTCATAGTTAGATCCCAAATGATATTGCATCTGAACTGTTACCCTAAAGACCTAAGACACTGTGGAACAAAACTAACTCTCTGTGAATATGGAGTCATTGGTTTAACAAGTGGTAAAGTTTACAGATATTTACACAAGCTGGTGAGACTCTGTTGATAAAGTAATTGAATGTGAGAATCAGTTGCACAAGCTCAGAGGATAGAGGTGGAAATCATTCTCCTCACAAGTGGCCTACATTTACGTGAATTACAGTGACTTCAGAAAGTATTCATACCCCTTGACTTGTTCCAATTTTGTTGTGTTACCATCTGAATTAAAAATTTAATAAAATATATTTTTCTCATATTGAAAATGAAATACAGAAATATGTCATTTATATTAGTACTCACACACCTAAATCAAAATGTTAGAATCACCTTTGGCAGCGATAACAGCTGTCTTTCTGTGTACATCTCTAAGAGCTTTGCACACCTGGATTGTGCAATATTTGCCCATTGTTATTTTATAAATTCTTCAAGCTCTGTCAAATTGGTTGTTGGTCATTGCGAGACAATTATTTTCAAGTCTTGCTATAGATATTCAAGCAGATTTAAGTCAAAACTGTAACTTGGCCACTCGGGAACATTCACTGTCTTCTTGGTAAGCAACTCCAGTGTAGACGTGGCCTTGCAATTTAGCTCATTGTCGTGCTGAAAGGTGAATTAATCTAAGTGTCTGGTGGAAAGCAGACCGAACCAGGATTTCCTCTAGAATTTTTCCTGTGCATAGCTCTGTTCTGTTTATATTGTGTCCTGAAAAACTCCACATCATTAACAATTACAAGCATACCCATAACATGAGCAGCCACCACTATGCTTGAAAATATGGAGAGTTGTACTCGGTAATGTGTTATTGGGTTTGCCCCAAACAACACTTTATTCAGGACAATAAGCTTTGCCACATTTTTTTTTACAATATTACGTTAGTGCCTTGCATACAGGATGTAGGATGTTTTGGAATAGGATGTTTTACAGTGGCTTGTGAAAGTATTCACCCCCCTTGGTTGGCATTTTTCCATTTTATTTTGCTTTACAACCTGGAGGTAAAATTGATTTTTGGGGGGTTTGTATCATTTGATTTACACAACATGCTAACCACTTTGAAGATGCAAAATATTTTTCTATTTTGAAACACATAAAAAAACTGAAAACTTCAGCGTGCATAACTATGTATGTCTCTATAAGCCTGGCACATCTAGCCACTGGGATTTTTGCCCATTCTTCAAGGCAAAACTGCTCCAGTTCCTTCAAGTTGGATGGGTTCCGCTGGTGTACAGCAATATTAAAGTCATACCACAGATTATCAATTGGATTGAGGTCTGGGCTTTGACTAGGCCATTCCAAGACATTTAAATGTTTCCCCTTAAACTACTCCAGTGTTGCTTTAAGAGTCTGCTTAGGGTCATTGTCCTGCTGGAAGGTGAACCTGCTTTCCAGTCTCAAATCTCTGGAAGACTGAAACAGGATTCCCTCAATAAATCCCCTGCATTTAGCGCCATTGATCATTCCTTAACTTCTGACCAGTTTCCCAGTCCCTGCCGATGTGAAACATCCCCTCAGCATGATGTTGCCACCACCCTGCTTCTCTGTGGGGATGATGTTCTCTTGGTGATGCGAGGTGTTGGGTTTGCGCCAGACATAGCCTTTTCCTTGATGGCCAAAAAGCTCAATTTTAGTCTAATCTAACCAGAGTACCTTCTTCCATATGTTTGGGGAGTCTCCCACATGCCTTTTGGCAAACACCAAATGTGTTTACTTATTATTTTCTTTAAGCAATGCCTTTTTCCTGCCCGCTCTTCCGTAAAGCCCAGCTCTGTGGAGTGTACGGCTTAAAGTGGTCCTAATTTGTAAGTCGCCCTGGATAAGAGCGTCTGCTAAATGACTTAAATGTAAATGTAAATGTATGGACAGATACTCCAATCTCCGCTGTGGAGCTTTGGTTATCTTTGGTCTTTTGGTTGCCTCTGAACAATGCCCTGCTTGCCTGGTCTGTGAATTTTGGTGGGCGGCCCACTCTTGGCAGGTTTGTTTTGGTGTCATATTTTTTCCATTTTTTACAACGGATTTAATGGTGCTCCGTGCGATGTTCAAAGCTGATATTTTTCTATAACCCAACCCTGATCTGTACTTCCCCACAATTCTGTCTCTGACCTGTTTGGAGAGCTCATTGGTCTTCATGGTGCCGCTTGCTTGGTGGTGCTCCTTGCGTAGTGGTTTTGCAAACTCTGGGGCCTTTCAGAACAGGTGTACCAGAGTCCATGCAAATTATTATGCAACTTTTTAAGCAGATTTGGACTTCTTAACTTATTTAGGCTTGCCATAACAAAAGGGGTTGTTGTCATTGTTTAATTAATTTGTAACATTAAAAAAACTCTTCTACTTTGACATTATGTGGTATTGTGTGTAGGGCTGTCAAGGCCATTGAAAGAAGTGGACCAAGGTGCAGCGTGGTGAACGTACATTTTCTTTATTATTGTAAATGTCGCCAACAAAACAAGACACGAAGAAACAAAGAAACGCCTGTGTAGCTTACAGGGCTATAGTGCCACTAACAAAAGTCACGTACCCACACTGAAGGAGGGAAAAAGGGCTACCTAAGTATGATTCCCAATCAGAGACAACAGAGACAACGATAGACAGCTGTCCCTGATTAAGAACCTGTCACGCCTTGGTCTTAGTATTTTGTGTTTTTGTTAATTAGTTGGTCAGGCCAGGGTGTGACATGGGTTTTTGTTGTTGTATTTCGTAGTGGGTTTTTTTAGTTATTGGGACTGCGGCTGAGTAGGGGTGTTGCATAGGTTTGGCTGCCTGAGGCGGTTCTCAATCAGAGTCAGGTGATTCTCGTTGTCTCTGATTGGGAACCGTATTTAGGTAGCCTGGGTTTCACTTTGTATTTCGTGGGTGATTGTTCCTGTCTCTGTGTAGTTTCACCAGATAGGCTGTATTTAGGTTTCACGTTCCGTTTTGTTGTTTTTTATTTGTCTCAGTATTTTCTTGTAATCGTCATTTGTTTTCATTAAAAAAACATGAGTAACCAACATGCTGCATTTCGGTCCGACTTTCTTGCGACAAACGAAGAACGCCGTTACAGAACCATACCCGGCCAACACATAGAATTAAAGAATCATAGAAAACAAAACATAGAATGCCCACCCAAATCACACCCTGACCAAACCAAAATAGAGACATAAAAAGGCTCTCCCAGGTCAGGGCGTGACAAGGGCAGTGATACACAAATATCATGTCACGCCTTGGTCTTAGTATTTTGTGTTTTAGTTAATTAGTTGGTCAGGCCAGGGTGTGACATGGGTTTATTGTTTGTTGTATTTAGTGGGGTTTTTTAGTTATTGGGATTGTAGCTGATTAGGGGTGTGTGTTTCATGGGTTTGGCTGCCTGAGGCGGTTCTCAATCAGAGTCAGGTGATTCTCGTTGTCTCTGATTGGGAACCGTATTTAGGTAGCCTGGGTTTCGCTTTGTATTTCGTGGGTGATTGTTCCTGTCTCTGTGTTAGTTTCACCAGTCAGGCTGTAATAGGTTTCACGTTCTGTTTTGTTGTTTTGTATTTATTCGTTATTTCATGTATAGTTTCGTTATTTGTTTTCACTAATAAACATGAGTAACAAACACGCTGCATTTCGGTCCGACTCTCTTTCGACAAACGAAGAACGTCGTTACATATCAATTTAATACATTTTAAATGTAGGTTGTAATTAGAGGTTGGCCGATTAATCGGAATGGCCGATTAATTAAGGCCGATTTCAAATTATCAAAACAATCGGTAAACGGTATTTTTGGACACTGATTATGGCCGATTACATTGCACTCCTCAAGGAGACTGCGTGCCAGGCTGAATACCTGTTATGCGAGTGCAACAAGGAGCCAAGGTAAGGTGCTACCTAGCATTTAATGTATCTTAAAAAAACAATCAATCTTAACATAATAACTAGTTAACTACACATATTTAATGATAGAACTAGTTTATCTAGCTCATCCTGCGTTACATATAATCGATGCGATGCCTGTTAATTTGTCATTGAATCATAGCCTACTTTGCCAAATGGTTATTTAACAAGTGCATTCGCAAAAAAGCACTGTCGTTGCACCCATATGTACCTAACCATCAACGCCTTTCTTAAAATCAATACACATATATTTTTAAACCTGCATATTTAGTTAATATTGCCTGCTAACATGAATTTCTTTTAACTTCGGAAATTGTGTCACTTCTCTTGCATTCTGTGCAACAGAGTCAGGCTATATGCAGCAGTTTGGGCCACCTGGCTCGTTGCGAACTGTGTGAAGACCAACTTCGCCAAACGGGGGATGACTTATCAAAAGCGCATTTGCGAAAAAAGCACAATCGTTGCATGAATGTACCTAACCATAAACATCAATGCCTTTCTTAAAATCAACACACAGAAGTATATATTTTTTAAACCGTTATATTTAGTTAAAAGAAATCCAGGTTAGCAGGCAATATTAAACTAGGGAAATTGTGTCACTTCTCTTGCCTTCATTGCAGGCAGAGTCAGGGTATATGCAACAGCCTGGCTCGTTGCAAACTAATTTGCCAAAATGTTATGTAATTATGACATAACATTGAAGGTTGTGCAATGTAACAGGAATATTTAGATTTATGGATGCCACCCGTTAGATACATTACAGAACAGTATTTCACTGAAAGAATAAATGTTTTGTTTTCGAAATTATAGTTTCTGGATTTTACCATATTAATGACATAAGGCTCGTATTTCTATGTTATAATTAGGTCTATGATTCGATATTTGATAGAGCAGTCTGACTGAGCGGTGGTAGGCAGCAAAAGGCTCGTAAGCATTCATTCAAACAGCACTTTCGTGGGTTTGCCAGCAGCTCTTCGCTGTGCTTCAAGCATTGAGCTGTTTATGCCTTCAAGTCTATCAACTCCCGAGATTTTGGCTGGTGTAACCGATGTGAAATGGCTAGCTAGTTAGCGGGGTGCGCGCTGATAGCGTTTCAATCGGTGACGTCACTCGCTCTGAGACCTTGAATTAGTTGTTCCCCTTGCTCTGCAATGGCTGCATATAGAGCGATGGGTAACGGTGCTTCGAGGGTGGCTGTTGTCGATGTGTTCCTGGTTCGAGCCCAGGTAGGGGCGAGGAGAGGAACGGAAGCTATACTGTTACACTGGCAATTCTAATGTGCCTATAAGAACATACAATAGTCAATGGTATATGAAATACAAAATGGTATAGAGAGAAATAGTCCTATAATAACTACAACCTAAAACTTCTTACCTGGGAATATTGAAGACTTGTCAAAAGGAACCACCAGCTTTAATGTGTTCTCATGTTCTGAGCAAGGAACTTAAACGTTAGCTTTATTACATGGCACATATTGCACTTTTACTTTCATCTCCAATATTTAGTTTTTGCATCATTTAAACCAAATTGAACTTGTTTCAATATTTATTTGAGGCTAAATTGATTTTATTGATGTATTATACTAAGTTGAAATAAAAGTGTTCGTTCAGTATTGTTGTAATTGTCATTATTACAAAAAATAGAAATCGGCCGATTTGATCGGTATCGGCTTTTTTTGGTCCTCCAATAATCGGTATCGGCGTTGAAAAATCATAATCGGACGACCTCTAGCTGTAATGTACCAACATGTGGAAAAAGTTTAGGGCTGTGAATTCTTTCGGGAAGGCACTGTACGGTATGTGACGAGTCAGCCCCAATAACATCTAATCGAAACAGGGTAATACATTGCTAGGCCTTATGCCGACTGCCTGCCTCCCACAACCTTTCACACAGGGCTTTTTAGATGTATTACCAACCATGGATTTAACTACTGGCCATGACCTGATATCCCCTTTTGTTTAACACAAGAGATTAGAAAGAGTGCTCTTGAACACATAAATCCCCTGATCTTTGCAATGCTTATTCCCACTAACAAGCAATAGTTATAGTCCTTTTACATTTTTACCAACACATGGCTTGAAAACAAGGAAAGTGCTATAGAACGATCTGGCTCAATCTGACAGATGCATTGGACTGTGTAGAAATTACTTTGGGTTGCATAAGTGCTTCCCTTGCCATCTTAATCGTTGGCATATAAACATCACCTCCTTTTGCATTTTTGATGTTTGCCAGCTTGTTTTGGTTAATTATTAATTCACTGTGATATCCTCCTGTAACAGTGGGTGGGGCATGGGAAGTACAAATAGTCTTGGCCTCTGGCATATTTTGCAGTTAAGGGCATATTTGGCCTGGAGCAATGAGGCTTATGAGGAGGTACCACTTGTCTTACAAGCCCTGTGCATGAAGTGATCTACCACATCCTCAAACCTGATCTCATATAATTTCATATTATTCTGTACGTAAATCCGAGATAATCCATTTAGTATAATATGTTCTGTTTAGTATGGTTACATAAAACAGATTAAGGCAATCAGAATGGAGGGTGGTTATTTGGGGTGGATGGGTAGGCATATAACGTGAATGTCTATTAACCCAAGGGTTGTGAGTTGGAATCTCATCACGGACAACTTTAGCATTTTAGCTAATTAGCAAATGTTCAACTATGTAGCATGTTAGCTAACCCTTCCCCTAACCGTGACCCTAACCTTAACCCTTTTAGCTAACACTAACATTAACCATTTTTGATAACCCGTCCCCTAACCTTAACCCTTTAATCTAACTACCGTATTTCTGGACTATTAAGCGCACCTGAATATAAACCGCACCCACTGAATTATTTTTAAAAATATGTATGTTGTACATAAATAAGCCGCACATGTCTATAAGCCACAGGTGCCTACCGGTACCTTGAAACAAATTAACTTTACACAACATTTAAACGAAACACGGCTTGTAACAAAAATAAATAGGCTTTAACGAAACACGGCATTATGTGACGGTGCTCAGTTTTTTTGAAAGCGGGAAAAATCCCACAAATGAGCCGCGTCATTGTAAAAACCGGGAGGTTCAAAGCCTGGGAATAAAGTAGAGGTTTATAGTCCGGAAATTACGGTACTAAACAACCCTAACCTTTAACCCCTAAACCCTAGTCTAGCTAACGTTAGCCACCTACAGTGGTTCTTCCTTTAGAAGTTACGAGCTTATGCCGCTACCATTTGTGGTAGTTGGTGGCATTCTGACATTGCACCACACTATCACAAAGGGGAGTTAGAACGCTGATCTATTGGTCGTCTAAATTGTTGCAATTAATGGAGGCATTTTCAGTCTGAGAGTCTCTCCTCTGGTACAAGAGTCCTGCATCAGGCAACAACAACAAAAACTGTTGGTGGTCCTGGAGTTAAGAGAGAACTTAGGTAAATACAATGTGGGAATTACACTTGACATGTGGGGCTTTGGTTTATCTCCCTCTAAAAACAGAAGTATAATAACAAACTGCTTTTATTTACAAATCAGTAAGAATGTCTCACCCCATGTTCAAGAATGGCCTTTCCCCTTTATTCAGATTACAATTTCTGACCTTTGGTTATTTGAAAGAAAATAATCTCCAAAATATTGTTATTTTTTTAAACAAGCCATAGAAAGTTGGTTTCAATTTCAGTAACAAATGTGTCTGTAGGCCCTGCATTAAAGACCTAAATTGGTAAAAGAAAATTGTGATGAATAAAAATATATACCACCGTCTCTTGCGCATGTTATTTTCCTTTAATAATGCATCATTAGTTATAAAGTTATTCTTATTACTATTATTATTATTAACCCTGCATTATAATTATATAAAAGCCCCTTAGATATTCTCACAGACCAGATTTGCCCTGACAAAAAATGCCCCTTAGATATTAATTTAGAATCCTCCTATCCTCTAAATAATTTGTAAGTCGCTCTGGATAAGAGCGTCTGCTAAATGACTTAAATGTAAATGTAAATGTAAATGTAATTATTGGCAGAGAGTCACGTCATTGGCGGAGAGTCAGGCGGCATTAGCGGAGTTAAAGAGGGCAAGGAATAAGATGGATGCCAGGCAAACATGCAGATGTTTATTTCAACTACGTTTTAGTTGCAACAAGTTAGATTGGGTTTAAATCAGTAGACCTACATGTAGAGATTAAATTATTATTATTATTATTAGATATACTGTAGGCGACATGAGTTTCACTACAATTGAGTAATGTGCTGTTAAAAGGGTTGTAGGTTGTTTTTTTACCTTGATTTTACTACATAATAGTCTACCTACTCTGCTGGCATCTTGACCCAGTTTATGCCCACATTTGCAATGCAAAACAAAACAAATTGCTATGAGATTTAACAGTGGTTATAGTGGATGCAACCGGTCAGCACCTTAGGAGTAAATGTCAGTTGGCCTTTCATAGCTGAGCATTCAAATGTCAAGACAGCAAGTGTGTGTGAGTGTAAGAGAGAGAGAGAGTAACACGTGTTAATGAGTTCCAAGAGGCGATCTGTATTCCAACGATTAGTTTAATAGCCCGGCTACTGTAGGTGTGAAAATCCCCCCTACTTGCAATGTATTTGATGCTTAAGTACTCTAAAGTTTTACACAGTATCTGTTCATCAACATCTTTCCGCTTTCGTTAATAAAATAACGACAAAAAATACTTTCAAAATGCATATGTTTATTTCATCTACTGTACAGTACATCTCAGCTACTCTTTAGTTGCACTTCCCCTCAGCTCCACTACCATGGGTAAAACCTTGCTGAGATGATCAATGCATTTGTTGCATTGTTGTATCATCAGTTTCTTGCTTTTAGGCTTGGTAGAGTTTCGGCTACATTTTTCACAATGAACTATGCTAATGAAGGCAACAAATTGTTGCTTACTGGAACACCCAAAGTCATCCAATTGTTATCCTAGGATTTGAAGCAATAGCCTACCCGTGTGTGGTCAACTATTTCGGCACCGTTTCGCACTGCTCTGAGACAATCATGGGGACTAGTCTTGATAAATCAATGAGATTTTTATTTTCACTGAATCTCCATTTGGATATTGGTTAGCTTACAATTAGGGTGAGGAAATGTTATGATTATTTTGCTCTTAGTAGCCTATTCCCAACTGGTCACATTGTACAGTGCCATATTTTCCTGACGGAAACCCTGAGGGTTTCGTTTTCCGTTTTTTCTAGGAATAGAAAAAAAATAATATTAATCAAATTAATTTAGCTATATTTCTTCAAATCAATCCCATATGCTCTAACGAAAAAGGTTTTAAATTATCTAGTACAGTCAATATTAACAACTGTCAAATGCTTCTCAAGAGGGCCTCTGGTGGTCACACTAGCACTAACTAGCATTCATGGCAACAATGGCTGACACTTAAATAATGTGCCATAGAATTCTGCACCAGCCCGCAAGGTGTGCTGCAGTATGACACAACTTTTAAAGGAAGAGTCACTCTAGCCACCAAGCTAGAATACATAACATATCATACATTTTTTTAAATTCGCAACATATTGTACTTTTAGAAAATTTGTAATATGTTGTACATTTTTCAAATTCTGAATATATAATACAAATTGTAATTATTAACGAAATGGGTGATGGACATCACCAAATTAATACATAACATACGAAGCGAAGCGTAACTGTCACGCCTTGGTCTTAGTATTTTTGTGTTTTAGTTTATTTGTTGGTCAGGCCAGTGTGTGACATGGTTTTATGTTGTATTTCGTATTGGGGTTTTGTTGGTATTGGGATTTGCGGCTGAGTAGGGGTGTTGCATAGGTTTGGCTGCCTGAGGCGGTTCTCAATCAGAGTCAGGTGATTCTCGTTGTCTCTGATTGGGAACCGTATTTAGGTAGCCTGGGTTTCACTTTGTATTTCGTGGGTGATTGTTCCTGTCTCTGTGTAGTTTCACCAGATAGGCTGTAATTAGATTTCACGTTCCGTTTGTTGTTTTGTATTTGTCTCAGTATTTTATGTATCGCGATTCTTCATTAAAGATCATGAGTAACCACCACGCTGCATTTCGGTCCGAGTCTCTTTTGACAAACAAAGAACGCCGTTACAGAATCACCCACCACACACGGACCGAGTGGCGTGGGAACAGGCAGCTGGAGCAGCGAAGGGAGGACGTTATGGACAGCAGAGGCTTGGAGTATACGACGTGGGAAGAAATAGACAGGTGGGCGGCCGACCCAGAGAGAGTGCCGGAGCCCCCCTGGGATTCGCTGGAGCAGTGCGAAGAGGGCTATAGGAGAATGGAGTCGAAAAGAAAGACACGGCGGCGCAGAGGGAAAACCGAAAATCAGCCCCAAAAATTTCTTGGGGGGGGGGATTTCAGGGAGTATGGCTACGCCAGGTAGGAGACCTGCGCAAACTCCCTGTGCTTACCGGGGGCTAGAGAGACCGGGCAGGCACCGTGTTATGCAGTGGTGCGCACGGTGTCCCCAGTGCGGGTGCATAGCCCGGTGCGGTATATTTCAGATCCGCGTATCGGCCGGGCTAGATTGAGCGTCGAGCCAAATGCCATGAAGCCGGCTCTACGCATCTGGTCCCCAGTGCGTCTCCTTGGGCCGGCTTACATGGCACCAGCCTTGCGCTCGGTGTCTCCGGTTCGCCTACATAGCCCAGTGCGGGCTATTCCACCTCGTCGCACTGGCAGGGCCACCGAGAGTATTCAACCAGGTAAGGTTGGGCAGGCTCGGTGCTCAAGAGCTCCAGTGCGCCTGCACGGTCCGGTTTATCCAGTACTACCTCCACACCCCAGCCCTCCGGTAGCAGCTCTCCGCACCAGGCTTCCTGTGCGCGTCTTCGGCCCAATACCACCAGTGCCACCACCACGCATCAGGCCTACAGTGCGCCTCGCCTCTCCTGCGCTGTCGGAGTCTCCCGCCTGTTCAGCGCTATCAGAGCCTTTCTCCTCTCCAGCGCTGCCGGAGCCCCCTGCCTGTTCGGAGCAGCCTGAGCTGTCAGTCTGCATGAAGCAGCCAGAGCTGCCAGTCTGCATGGAGCAGCTAGAGCTGCCTGTCTGCATGGAGCAGCCAGAACTGCCAGTCTGCATGGAGCAGCTAGAGCTGTCTGTCTGCATGGAGCAGCCAGAGCTGCCAGTCTGCATGGAGCAGCCAGAGCTGCCAGTCTGCATGGAGCAGCTAGAGCTGCCTGTCTGCATGGAGCAGCCAGAGCTGCCAGTCTGCATGGAGCAGCTAGAGCTGCCAGTCTGCATGGAGCAGCCAGAGCTGTCAGTCTGCTTGGAGCAGCCAGAGCTGCCAGTCTGCAAGGAGCTGCCAGTCTGCAAGGAGCTGCCAGTCTGCATGGAGTTGCCAGTCTGCATGGAGTTGCCAGTCTGCAAGGAGCTGCCAGTCTGCAAGGAGCTGCCAGTCTGCAAGGAGCTGCCAGTCTGCAAGGAGCTGCCAGTCGGCAAGGAGCTGCCAAAGCTGTTAGTCTGCATGGAACTGTCAGAGCTGTCAGTCTGCAAGAAGCCACCAGAGCTGTCAATCTGCATAGAGCAGCCAGAGCCGCCAGTCAGCATGGAGCAGCCAGAGCCGTCAGTCAGCATGAAGCAGCCAGAGCCGTCAGTCTGCCAGGATCCGCCAGTCAGCCAGACTTTTCCAGATCCGCCAGTCAACCAGACTCTTCCAGATCCGCCAGTCAGCCAGACTCTTCCAGATCCGCCAGTCAGCCAGACTCTTCCAGATCTGCCAGACTCTTCCAGATCTGCCAGTCAGCCAGACTCTTCCAGATCTGCCAGTCAGCCAGACTCTTCCAGATCTGCCAGTCAGCCGGACTCTTCCAGATCTGCCAGTCAGCCGGACTCTTCCAGATCTGCCAGTCTGCCGGACTCTTCCAGATCTGCCAGTCTGCCGGACTCTTCCAGATCTGCCAGTCAGCCAGACTCTTCCAGATCTGCCAGTCAGCCAGACTCTTCCAGATCTGCCAGTCAGCCAGACTCTTCCAGATCTGCCAGTCAGCCAGACTCTTCCAGATCTGCCAGTCAGGCAGACTCTTCCAGATCTGCCAGTCAGCCAGACTCTTCCAGATCTGCCAGTCAGCCAGACTCTTCCAGATCTGCCAGTCAGCCAGACTCTTCCAGATCTGCCAGTCAGCCAGACTCTTCCAGATCTGCCAGTCAGCCAGACTCTTCCAGGTCTGCCAGTCAGCCAGACTCTTCCAGATCTGCCAGTCAACCAGACTCTTCCAGATCTGCCAGTCAACCAGACTCTTCCAGATCCGCTAGTCAACCAGACTCTTCCAGATCCGCCAGTCAGCCAGGATCTGTCAGATTCAACTGCCTGGCTGGGCTTCATCTCAATACTGGGCTTCCTCTCAGTACTGGGCTTCCTCTCAGTGCTGGGCTTTCTCTCAGTACTGGGCTGCCCCTCAGTTCCGAGCTGCCCCTCAGTCCCGAGCTGCCCTTCAGTCCCGAGCTTCCCCTCAGTGCCGAGCTGCCCCTCAGTCCCGAGCTGCCCCTCAGTCCCGAGCTTCCTCTCAGTCCCAAGCTGCCTCAGTCCCGAGCTGCCCCTCAGTCACGAGCTGCTCCTCAGTTCAGTGGGGTTCTGGGTGAGGACTATTAGGCCATGGTCGGCGGCGAGGGTGGATCATCCCAGGACGCGAAGGGGAGGAACTATGACATTTATGGAGTGGGGTCCACGTCCCGAGCCGGAACCGCCACCATGGATAGACGCCCACCCGGACCCTCCCTATGGTTTTGATGTGCGTCCGGGAGTCCGAACCTTAGGGAGGGGGTTCTGTCACGCCTTGGTCTTAGTATTTTTGTGTTTTAGTTTATTTGTTGGTCAGGCCAGGGTGTGACATGGTTTTATGTTGTATTTCGTATTGGGGTTTTGTTGGTATTGGGATTTGCGGCTGAGTAGGGGTGTTGCATAGGTTTGGCTGCCTGAGGCTGTTCTCAATCAGAGTCAGGTGATTCTCGTTGTCTCTGATTGGGAACCGTATTTAGGTAGCCTGGGTTTCACATTGTATTTCGTGGGTGATTGTTCCTGTCTCTGTGTAGTTTCACCAGATAGGCTGTAATTAGATTTCACGTTCCGTTTGTTGTTTTGTATTTGTCTCAGTATTTTATGTATCGCGATCCTTCATTAAAGATCATGAGTAACCACCACGCTGCATTTCGGTCCGACTCTCTTTTGAAAAACGAATAACGCCGTTACAGTAACATATCATACTAAATGCAGTATCTCTGATTTACATACAAAATCATACGAAATGCTCTGGGTTGCCCCCTTCCACCAACCTGCTCACCAATCCCTGTAATGACTATTGCTCCATTTCCAATCAATGCCAATATGTTTAAAGACACACAAACTGAGCTTCCCATAGAATCGTTATGTGTCAAGAAAATAAACCAAACGACATCCGTAAAATAATGGGCTCTAGAAACATTGTGCAGCAACAATACACCAACACATTTGTGGATATGCCATTTCAAAGTCCTAATTGTATCCCTTTCATACAGATAAAAATCCCACTATTTTACTTTGTAAGCTTTGTTATGCCAGATTTTGTGTGTGTCTGAAAGGGGTAGGGGGTAAAGAACATAAAGACCTAGTCATGATTCCTGCATTTTGACAGACCCTATAACCCTGTTCTGTTTTTTTTTTAATTAATTCATTAACACTTCCATTGTTTAACACCTCCCTTGAAATGTAAACAGCCCACCACACACCTCCCAATTTGTCAGTTACCCACTGTATGAAAAGGGGTATACCTGCAAATAAGTGGTAAATAAGGGGCTGTTTGAAAGGGATCATATAAACAGTGCCTTATATTTTTTACAGGTAACCATCTTTTTTCTGAAATTAGATTGTTTCTGGAGTGTTTATGGCAGTAAGGAAATGTTATTTACTAGCAGCTCACAGATTCCTACACTGTTCCTGAAGGTCAGTAGTGTAACACAGGGTCAAAAATGCTGATCAACAACGAGAACTGTTACTGCTATCTGAAATTCCAGGCTGGACCAACTCATCAATGTTTGCCGAGGACACAGTCTTGTTAAGTTCTGATTTTTCAGCTCTTAAGCATGATAATCAAAACACAGCGAGTTGTGAGATTCAGTGGTGTAGTGGAGGGTATACACAGCTTACACACTTTTTTGGGGGGGCATTGCATATACTCAACTCTTAATCCCCACATATCAAAGTAGGCTAGTGTGGTGAAGGATATGCCATATTAATTAATAAGACTGATGACACAGATCAGAATGTTTAGCATAAAATGTTGATACACTGTTATTTCTTCACATTTTAAGCACAGCAATGTGCACACAGTGGTAGGCCTATGCACAAATATTCCAAATTGCAATTTGTGGGAAAACACAGTTCTAAAATGCACACGCACATAGGAACAGTTTCTTGGATAAAGATGGAAATATCTGTAAGAAATGTAGAAATTGGGAAGATCTAAAGATGCAACAGGTCTCATGGGTTGTTAATATGACTAGGATAATGCCTTCGGCTGTTATTCGAAAATGAAAGAAAGTTGATTTGAAAACCTATAGAACAGGAGAGTAAATATGAGGAAGTCTTCATGTTTCTATGATAAGATTTTTGCTATGAGCTACTTTGAAGCAAGGTAATACATGCCTCTTAATATCAAGTAAAACGTCCAGGTTTCAAACAATTAAGGAACAGGAAAATATATAGCGATGTTAAGGATAGGCCTAACCATCTTCTGTTAGCCTAGTTGGAAACATATCAGTTAAACATAAACTACACGAAACAAAAATATAGATGCAACTTGTAAAGTGTTGGTCCCATGTTTCATGAGCTGAAAAAAAGATCCTAGAAATTTGACAAAATTGTTATTTAGGGCACATCTTGTTTACATCCCTGTTAGTGAGCATTTATTATTTACCAAGATAATCCATCCACCTGACATATCAAGAATACGAGTAAACAGCATGATCATTACACAGGTGAACCTTGTGCTGGGAACAACAAAAGGCCACTCTAAAATGTGCAGTTTTGTCACACAACACAATGCCACAGAAGTCTCATGCAGGAATGTCCACCAGAGGTTTTAATGGTAATTTCTCTACCATAATGTCCAATGTCAAATGCCATTTTAGAGAATTTGGCAGTAAGTCCAACCAGCCTCACAACTCCAGACCACGTGTAAACATGCCTGACTGCAGTTTGGCGGCATAACCGACTTCAGTGGGTAAATGCTCACCATTGATGGCGACTGGCATGCTGGTGAAGTGTGCTCTTCACGGATGAATCCCGGTTTCAGGATGGCAGACAGTGTTGTATGGCATCATGTGGGCGAGAGGTTTTCTGATGTCAATGGTGGCGCTGGGGTTATGGTACGGGCAGGCATAAGCTACAGAAAACAAACACAATTGCATTTTATCAATGACAATTTGAATGTGCAGAGATACCACGATGAGATCCTGAGGCCCATTGTCGTGCCATTCATCCGCCGCTATCACCTAATGTTTCAGCTTAATTATACACAGCCCCATATCTCAAGGTTCTGCTGGAAATGTCCCAGTTCTTCCATGCCTTGCAAACTCACCAGACATGTCACCCATTGAGCATGTTTCGGATTCTCTGGATCGACTTGTAAATCAGCGTGTTCCAGTTCCAGCCAATATCCAGCAACTTCGCACAGCCATTGAAGAGGAGACGGACAACATTCTACAGACAACAGCCTGATCAACTCTATGCGAAGGAGATGTGTCGCACTGCATGAGGCAAATGGTGGTCACACCAGATTATGACTGTTTTTAAGGTATCTGTGACCAACAGATGCATATATTTATTCCCAGTCATTTGAAATCCATAGATTAGGGTCTAATGAATTGATTTCAATTGACTGATATGAACTGTAACTCAGTAAAATCTTTGAAATTGTTGCATGTTGCATTTATATTTTTGTTCAGTGTAGCTAAAACGTAACCCATACCTACCTGGCAGTATGATATTATTATTTGCTTCAATCCAATGGCCATATGTTTTGCAAACTCCATCTCATGTGCTAACCAAACAGTGCTAGGTGCCTGCCCCAGTTGAATTAAAGGGTAACCAGGGTTGGGAGGTTACTTTCTAAATGTAATCCGTTACAGTTACCTGTACAAAATTGTAATCAGTAATGTAACTTTTGGTTTACCCAATCTCAGGAGCTTAATCTGATTATGTTCCATTACTTTCCCATTTAGAGGCATTAGAAGAAGACCAACATGTATAATACCAATTGAACAACATCTATTGCAGGACAAATCAATGTTACAGTTTACATAGCTGGTGTCACACCCTGACCATAGTTTATTTGTATGTTTCTATGTTTTGGTTGGTCAGGGTGTGATCTGAGTGGGCATTCTATGTTGGATGTCTTGTTTGTCTATTTCTATGTCTGGCCTGATATAGTTCTCAATCAGAGGCAGGTGTTAGTCATTGTCTCTGATTGGGAACCATATTTAGGTAGCCTGGGTTTCACTGTGTGTTTGTGGGTGATTGTTCCTGTCTCTGTGTTTGTTGCACCAGATAGGGCTGTTTCGGTTTTCCACGTTTGTTGTTTTGTATTGTTTGTGGTTCATCTTCATTAAAGATGTATCTAACTAACCACGCTGCATTTTGGTCCGATCCTTGTTCCTCCTCTTCGTCAGAGGAGGAGTTAGAAGAAACCCGTTACAGCTGGCCATATATGGATGTTACATTTTACTTTATGGGTTGGTTATGTAGACTTCTTCTAACCCTTCACTTTCTACTACATAACGTAAATATATAATTTGATCGTATTACCATAAAACCCGAAGTCTATCAGAATTCCAGTCATTCCAATAATTGTTATACCCCTTGATCTTCAAGAATAGGACATGGAAGTACAGATGAGCCAAATTGTTTTACCTGAGCATAACCTCAAAACTAAGGACTTATTAGCCAGCCCTGCTGAATTTTCTATAGGCCTATTGTTTACCTTTTTGTTGGTGACACTTTGATATATTTATAATATGCAGCTGTTTAAATGGCAAATCCAAAGATGAAACCATATCAAAACACCCTGCCTCTGCTTTGGTAAACACTGAGTGAGGGGCCTGGAGAAATGTAACCACTCAGATGAATAGACAGAGCTATGGATGCAAGGACTGACAATCCATGCTGTGAAAAATATTTTTTTAAACATGTTATGAGGCTACATAGTGTTTGTTTACATTTACAATGTTTACAAACATTGGAGTGAAACAAGCTTATATTTTGGGTTATCATTGAGTGTGACAGTTGAACTAAGCTCATGAGGCATTTATTTATAATTTATATTCTTTAAGAATCAATGGGTGGCTACCAGTCCACAGTTTAGACACACCAACTAATTCAAGGGTTTTTTTCTTTATTTTTACTCTTTTCTACATTGTTGAATAATAGTGAAGACATCAAAACTATGAAATAACACATCTGGAATCATGTAGCAACCAATAAAGTGTTAAACAAATCAACATCTATTTGATATTTTAGATTCTTCAAAGTAGCCACCCTTTGTCTTGATGACAGCTTTGCACACTCTTGGCATTCTCTTAACCAGCTTCACTTGGATTGCTTTTCCAAAAGTCTTCACTCTGGATAAGAGCGTCTGCTAAATGACTTAAATGTAAATGTAAATGTCTTGAAGGAGTTCCCACATATGCTGAGCACTTGTTGGCTGCTTTTCGTTCACTCTGCAGTCCAACTCATCGAAAACCATCTCAATTGGGTTGAGGTTGGGTGATTGTGGAGGCCAGGTCATCTGATTAAGCACTCCATCACTCACCTTCTTGATCAAATAGCCCGTAAACATCCTGGAGGTGTGTTGGGTCATTGTCCTGTTGAAAAGTAAATGATAGACCCACTAAGCACAAACCAGATGGGCTGAATGCTGTGGTATCCATGCTGGTTAAATTTGCCTTGAATTCTAAATAAGTCACCGACAGTGTCACCAGAAGAGCACCCCCACACCATCACACCTCCTCCACGCTTCACGGTGGGAATCACACATGCAAAGATCATCCGTTCACCTGCTTTGCGTCTCACAAAAACACAGCGGTTAGAACCAAAATACTCAAATTTGGAATCATCAGACCAAAGGACAAATCACTATTATTCGAAAATGTAGAAAATTGGAACAATAAAGAAAAACTTGTCATTAGTATGAGTTATCCAATTTTGACTGGTACTGTATATATACAGTTGAAGTCAGAAGTTTACATACACTTGAGTTGGATTCATCAAAACTTTATTTTCAACCACTCCACAAATTTCTTGTTAACAAACTATAGTTTTGGCAAGTCGGTTAGGACATCTACTTTGTGCATGACACAATTAATTTTTCCTAAAAATTGTTTACATACAGATAATTTCACGTATGATTCACTGTATCACAAACCCAGTGGATCAGAAGTTTGCACACACCAAGCTGACTGTGCCTTTAAACATCTTGGAAAATTCCAGAAAATTATGTCATGGCTTTAGAAGCTTCTGGTGGGCTAATTGACATAATTTGAGTCAATTGGAGGTGTACCTGTGAATGTATTTCAAGGCCTATCTTCAAACTCAGTGCCTATTTGCTTGACATCATGGGGAAATCAAAACAAGTCAGCCAACACCTCAGAAAAAATGGAATACTTCCACAAGTCTGGTTCATTCTTGGGAGCAATTTCCAAACACTTGAAGGTACCACATGCATCAGTACAAACAATAGTACGCAAGTATAAACACCATAGGAACACGCAGCCGTCATACCGCTCAGGAAGGAGAAGCATTGTGTCTTCTAGAGATGAACATACTTTGGTGCAAAAAGTGCAAATCAAACCCAGAATAACAGCAAAGGAGCTTGTGAAGATGCTGGAGGAAACAGGTACAAAAGCATCTATATCCACAGTAAAACGAGTCCTATTTCGACATAACCTGAAAGGCCGCTCAGCAAGGAAGAAGCCACTGCTACAAAACCGCCATAAAGTACTAGAGTTTGCAACTGCACATGAGGACACATGAGGACAAAGATCGTACATTTTGGAGAAATGTCCTCTGGTCTGATGAAACAAAAATAGAACTGTTTGGCCACAATGATCATCATTATGTTTGGAGAAAAAAGGGGGAGGCTTGCAAGCCGAAGACCACCATGGGAGTGGCAGCATCATGTTGTAGTGGTGCATTGCTGTAAGAGGGAATGGTGCACTTCACAAAATAGATGGCATCATGAGGGTGGCAAATTATGTGGATATATTGAAGCAACATCTCAAGATATCAGTCAGGAAGTTAAATCTTAGTCGCAGATAGGCCTTCCAAATGGACAATGACACCAAGTATACTTCCAGCGTTGTGGCAAAATGGCTTATGGACAACAAAGTCAAGCTATTGGAGTGGCCATTACAAATCCCTGGCCCCTCAGTCCTATCGTAAATTTGTGGGCAGAACTGAAAATGCGTGTGCGAGCCAGGAGGCCTACAAACACGACTCCGTTACACCAGCTCTGTCAGGGGGAATGGGCCAAAATTCACCCAACCTATTGTGGGAAGTTTGTGGAAGGCTACCTGAAACGTTTGACCCAAGTTAAACAATTTAAAGTCAATGCTACCAAATACTAGTTGAGTGTATGTAAACTTCTGACCCACTGGGAATGTGATCAAAGAAATAAAAGCTGAAATAAATTATTCTCTCTGCTATTATTCTGACATTTCACATTCTTAAAATAAAGTGGTGATCCTAACTGACCTAAAACAGGGCATTTTTACTAGGATTAAATGTCAGGAATGTTTAAATGTGTATGGCTAAGGTGTATGTTCTCACGACTTCTGCCGAAGTCGTTGCCTCTCCTTGTTCGGGCGGTGCTCGGCGTTCGACGTCACCGGTCTTCTAGCCATCATTGATCCTTTTTTCATTTTCCATTGGTTTTGTCTTGTCTTCCCACACACCTGTTTTCAATCCCATTCATTACCTGTTGTGTATATAACCCTCTGTTTCCCCTCATGTCTTTGTCAGAGATTGTTTTATTTGTCAGTGTAGTGTGTTTGTTGTATAGGTGTGCGTCGGGTCCTTGTACCCATGTTTGTTTGTTATATACTTTTAGTGTTATGGAGCATACTCCGTGGACTTTATTAAAAGACTCCATTTTACACTCCATTTGACTCTCCTGCGCCTGACTTCCCTGCCACATATTACACCTATGCATGACAGTATGTAAACTTCCGACTTCAGATGTATGTATTGTTTATTTGTCCAAAAATTCATGTAGCAACAACAGATTGCCCCCTCAGGTCTTTCAAAAGTGTGCAAGTTTGAGCATGTGTCCATTAGGACTATGGATATTATTATTATTTTTTTTCATCTGCATGAACTAGATTGAGCAATAAAAGCCCCACTTTTATTCCATAGGCTTGGATATGCACTATGCAGCTGTTGCAAGAGCGCATTTTCCACTGGCTGTCCACTGGTTTCAATTTTTTAAATTAATTGGCAGCTTAAACTTCTTGAATTCAACCATTATTGGGATCAAATTTAGATTTGGGAACAGCCATTCACAACAATCACAATCCGTGAGGTGCAAATAGCTAAATGAGTGAGCAGCAGTGTGATTCACATCAATACGCTATGTAGATATCAATAATAAGTGATATCCGTATCGCCAAACACTATACCACTGCTGTCCTTACCTCCAAGCGTTTATTCAAGTTGGATCATCTTTGAATGCCGACAGCATTCGCAGCATTGGAAGACATAGCTTGGACTGTAGTCTGCAAAATACTATTCCTGCTCTTTTCCCATGATCCATGAAACACATGTGGTGTGTCATCATAGTGGTCTCTGACTTGTGGTCAGACTCGCTCAGGTGGAACAAACTTCAATTTGAACCTTTTTTGAATGTTGATTTGAATGTCATTGAGAAAACAGAAGTGTCAAAGATTTTTTTCACAAACATCCTTTCTGAATTTAAAAGTAATCCTCGAAGTAATCATCTAGTTTATCAAAAGTATCTGTAATCTGATTACAATATTTTTGCTGGTAACGTGATGGATTACAGTTACCATTTTTGTAATCCCTTACATGTAAAGGATTACATGTAATCTGTTACTCCCCAACCCAGAGGGTAACTTCACTCAAACATATTTCTAGATTATTCCCAGATGTCAAAAGTGGTCTCCTGATGTGGTTTAAGCATTTTTGTGGAATTAAAACATCACATTTTGTTGGTTTTCTTTGAGTGAATACCTGAAACACATTGGGAAAATCTGAACTCTGTGAATTTCTGACTCAGTTGACAGCCTCATTTGTCTTTTTCAATAGACTTCTTGGATTGTGAAAAACCAATATGGGATTTATCCTTTTAGGTTATTCAGAGTGTATGTCACTGTTGGTCATAGAATTATTCACACAGGGCGCTTTTCCTTCGCTGGGCAGGCCTTTTGGGAAATCTTTGGCAAAATAATCGTATACCCATTTTTTTCAGGCACCATTACACCACGGATGAGATTCATTGTCAAAACACATGTTTTTACCGACTCTTGCCACTGTTCTTTCAGCATACACACACAGTACTGGTTAAATCTAGGATCGGCTTCCTATTTCGTTACAAAGCCTCGTTCATGCTGCCAAACATACCCTCGTAAAACTGACTATCCTACCGATCCTTGACTTCGGCGATGTCATTTACAAAATAGCCTTCATCACTCTACTCAGCACATTTAATGCAGTCTATCACAGTGCCATCCGTTTTGTCACCACAGCCCCATATACTACCCACCACTGCGACCTGTATGCTCTGCGCTCTTGTGAGATTCAACAGAAGATCTCTTTGTTTCTTGTGACCTAGAACAAGCTTCTCTGTTTTGTCCGAGTTTAAAAGTAGAAAGTTTGCAGCCATCCACTTCCTTATGTCTGAAACACAGGCTTCTAGCGAGGGCAATTTTTGGGCTTCACCATGTTTCATTGAAATGTACAGCTGTGTGTCATCCGCATAGCAGTGAAAGTTAACATTATGTTTTCGAATGTCATCCCCAAGAGGTAAAATATATAATGAAAACAATAGTGGTCCTAAGTCGGAACCTTGAGGAACGCCGAAATTTACAGTTGATATGTCAGAGGACAAACCATTCAAAGAGACATACTGATATCTTTCCGACAGATACGAAACCAGGCCAGAACTTGTCCGTGTAGACCAATTTGGGTTTCCAATCTCTCCAAAAGAATGTGGTGATTGATGGTATCAAAAGCAGCACTAAGGTCTAAGAGCAGGAGGACAGATGCAGAGCCTCGGTCTGATGCCATTAAAAGGTAATTTAACACCTTCACAAGTGCAGTCTCAGTGCTATGATGGGGTCTAAAACCAGACTGAAGCATTTTGTATACATTGTTTGTCTTCAGGAAGGCAGTGAGTTGCTGCGCAAAAGCTTTTTCAAGCTTTTTTGAGAGGAATGGAAGATTCGATATATGCCGATAGTTTTTTATATTTTCTGGGTCAAGGTTTGACTTTTTCATGAGAGGCTTTATTACTGCCACTTTTAGTGAGTTTGGTACACATCCTGTGGACAGAGAGCTGTTTATTATGTTCAACAGAGGAGGGCCAAGAACAGGAAGCAGCTCTTTCAGTAGTTTAGTTGGAATAGGGTCCAGTATGCAGCTTGAAGATTTAGAGGCCATAATTATTTTCATCACTGTGTCAAGAGATATAGTACTAAAACACTTGAGTGTCTCTCTTGATCCTAGTTCCTGGCAGAGTTGTGCAGACTCAGGACAACTGAGCTTTGAAGGAATACGCAGATTTAAAGAAGAGTCCGTAATTTACTTTAATGTTCATGATCTTTTCCTCAAAGAAGTTCATGAATTTATTACTGCTGAAGTGAAAGCCATCCTCACTTGGGGAATGCTGCTTTTTAGTTAGCTTTGCAACAGTATCAAAAATTAATTTTGGATTGTTCTTATTTTCCTCAATTAACTTGAAAAATAGGATGATTGAGCAGCAGTGAGTGCTTTTCGATACTGCACGGTTCTGTCTTTCCAAGGTAGTCGGAAGACTTCCAGTTTGGTGTGGAGCCATATCCGTTCCAATTTTCTGAAAGCTTGCTTCAGAGCTCGGGTATTTTCTGTATACCAGGGAGCTAGTTTCTTATGGCAAATGTTTTTAGTTTTTAGGGGTGCAACTGCATCTAGGGTATTGCTCAAGGTTAAATTGAGTTCCTCAGTTAGGTGGTTAACTGATTTTTGTCCTCTGATGACCATTCTTTTCATGATTTCGAGCCAGCTGTCTCTGTGAATGAGTACTTCCCTCCTCCTTGCAGTCCTGCAATACGGTAGTTGAGATGAACTTCCCTTGCCCTTCGGACACTTCCGCAAGCACTGCGGCCGTCTCAGCAAGAAAAACATTGATGCACAGAGTATACTATGCTTCCGATGATGCACCTTCTGCTTTGTGGGGGACTGTCACCCCTTTCATTTTATTTTGATTGCATTTATTCCCGAATGAGTGAGTGTTCATGTGAAAAGGATTAGCATTTCAAATAATAGAATTATCAATTGTGTAGTGACTCCTTCTGTTCTTTCCCGCCTTTTCAGTCCACACCAACTTCTCTTTGTCCACCAAGCGGTCATATTGGTTTAGCCCACTAGGGAACCTCCCCTATCATTTCCTTGTAACCATATCTACTGTGTGGTTTGTTTACGCATTTCTGTGATTATTTAGTTAGTTAGTCAATAAATTATTAAGACAATGGATGTATGGGTGGTTCATATTAAAGGCTGGGTTTGTGCAGAAAACCAACAATTTATGACGTTTGGAATGAGACTAATGTGAGGTAAAGAATAATTCATTGTTTAGAAGACTAATTGATCAGATATTAAAATATCTGAAGAGTTATATTAGGAAAAATATAACTTTGTAAACTGATGCCCCTACTTCCTAGTTAATTACATTTACATGCTTAGTTTAATCATGTAATAACAATTACAGAGAACTGATTTAATAACGTAAGTCTTCACTTCAATGATGCCAAAGACATGGCACTCGCTAGCTACTTCCAGACACAAATGAGGCAGCTCACTCTGACCATTTTACTCACCCGAGCAGAGCTGGTTAGGCTGTTTTATGTTATCCAGTGTGTTGGTGACTGCAACTGTGCTGCTTGCAACAATTTAATTACTATTTTTTGCCAAAGTTTAGGTGTTGAGCGTTCGTAAATTCATCAGTTATTCTGTGTTCTGGCATACTCAGACGAGTGCTCTGAAGTCAGATTAGCTAGCCAGAGTGGTTGTACAAGCTACGTCTATTGACAGTTGTCATGGTGACATCATGAACATTCTATTGATATGGTTACTTGCATAGTGAAGTCTTTTGTTTAGACATGTAGCTGTCTAGCTAGCTAAACAATGAACCATAATCCCAACTCATAATGTTACTACCCTGCATGAATCTGCAGGTAGCTAACCAACCAGGTTCCATGTTAGTTAGCTTACATTAGGCTATAACTAGAAATGCAAATGGCTCTGAGAACGAATAATATTACTACACAGATCATACATAATACATTACATAGCGAGCTAGCTAGCTAACAGTACACTTTAACCTGAAATGAAAACTACTTTCTGACAAAATTAGAAATGTGTAATATCTGAAAATGTATTGAGCTAGACCATATACATGGATGGACGCTTCTCCCTCTCTTTCACAGATGCCCTGGTTGCCTTAGTTTGAAGATCAAATCCGGAGACAGTTGTTTTATAACACAGCCTTCTGTGTGTTCTCTTTTTGACTCCATCCACATTTTCTCCACATTCAGAGGCGCCAGAGCGTCCGCCCCTCTGTCCCGAGCTGCCCCTCTTTCCCGAGCTGCCCCTCTGTCCCGAGCTGCCCCTCTGTCCAGTGGGGTCATTGAGAAGGGTGGCCATGGTTAGAAAGCCACGGAGGCAGACTATAAGGCGGACTAAGACGATGGGGAAGTGGGGTCCGCATCCCGCACCAGAGCCGCCACCGCGGACAGACACCCACCCAGACCCTCCCCTATAGGTCAAGGTTTTGCGCACCTTTGGGGGGGGGTACTGTCACGTTCTGACCTTTATTTCCTTTGTTTTGTCTTTATTTAGTATGGTCAAGGCGTGAGTTGGGGTGGGCAGTCGATGTTTGTTTTTCTATGTTTCGGCCTAGTATGGTTCTCAATCAGAGGCAGGTGTCATTAGTTGTCTCTGATTGAGAATCATACTTATGTAGCCTGGGTTTCACTGTGTGTTTGTGGGTGATTGTTCCTGTCTCTGTGTTTGCACCAGATAGGACTGTTTTGGGTTTTCACGTTTCTTGTTTTTGTTAGTTTGTTCATGTGAATTGATTTATTAAACATGAATCAAAAGAACCACGCTGCGCTTTGGTCCGCCTCTCCGTCAATGGAAGAAATCCCTTACACAGATAGCATACACCTTTGTTATTGAGGCACATGAACGTTCACATGTTTCATAAGACATTTCTGCCAAAAAATACATTTTGATTTAAAAAAAAGGTTAGTTTCAAATCTCTCTCCTGTGAAGTAGTGATGCGCAACATATACCTAGTTTCCTGAAATGAGTCACATTTTTTAAGAATACTTTGCTGAAGTGACTTGTCAGTGAATAAAACTGGTTTATGTGACTAAGCAGACTAATGTTATTGTGCTGGGAACATGTGAACATCTTTCCTCTTTTTCTTTCCAAGAAGGGAATTAGCAGGTAGCATGCCATTCCTCTCCAATACGAGTGTCACCAATGTGTCAGCCCCTAGCCACTTCTCCATGACACCTCATAGTGCCCTATTCTCATTAATATTTCAGTCCAGCAGCCATATAATCTTAACATATGGAATTGTTTTAAGATTGTCATACCGAGGATCATTCAGCTATTTGATTTTCAATTTAATTTATTAGGTGTTTTATTTTTTACATTTGATGAAACATTGAATTTGGCCTTACTGCAATTAGTCAATTTAAATGCATTGAATAACATATTCATACATGGGATGATAAGCTCAGAGAATTATTATACATTTGAAGCCATATTTAACTAAATAAATTGTCACTACAGTACTTCCATTCGATTGGATGTGGTACCAAACCCAAAGGAAAGACATGCCTAGTTGCCTATTAATGCCGTTTTTATTTATTATAATAAGCAGAACCATTCTCCTACAGGCCCTGGTCAAAAGTAGTGTACTCTAAAGAGGATAGGGTGTCATTTTTGACAGAGACATTATTTGTGAATTCTATGGGTTTGGGCTATTTACCTTCTTTGGCAGGCAAAATAATACTTGTTATGTAAGCGTTAAAGCTGCTTCTGGCCATACTGCTAGGATACAATCTTAGAAAAAATGGGTTCCAAAAGGGTTCTTTGGCTGTCCCCATAGGTTGACCCATTTTGATTCCAGGAAAGGGTTTTACATGAAACCCAAAAGGGTTCTACCTGAAACCAAAAATAAATATTCAAAGGGTTCTCCAGAGGACTGCTGAAGAACTGTTTGAGGTTCTAGATAGCACCTGTCTAAGAGTGTAGTAGGGCTCTGAAATGATTTCCTCAACCACTGTGCTTCTAGCTTTATTTGGTCTTAAACATGGTTGTCTGAATGCCTTACTTGTCACACAGTTAACTACTGATTTGATTTGATTTTAGGTGATTCAGTCTCAACCAGGGCTGTTAGGGTGACCATATTACCGCCACACCGGCAGTCACGATGGCAGTTAAATTCCTTTTTAGTCAGGTAATTAGGCTTCTCCATGCTCTGATGCTGCTGATGATCATAAGTAGCCTACCAAACCAGCTAAGTGCCTGGTACTCAGCACTCTACTGTCCCTCTAATCACTCTGACATCAACGCAAGTGTAATCAAACACTTGACGAACACTATGAGCTCATGATGCACACCATTTTTATAGGCTATGCAATTGCGTGAGAAAACAGAGTGATCATCTCTATTAAACAGGGTTCCATCAGCTTTCTATATGCTAGGCCTACTATATTTATTTCTCAACTTTCCTAATATTAAGCACAATGCTTCTCTTTACAACAGGAGTATAGCCTATCTGGCAAGCATGAAAATGAACCATGGGAAAAGCCTCCTCCATTCGCTATTTTAAGTGCATGACATGTATTTTTTCCCCTGCCCATTTTTTTCTAGACAGGTGCATGATAATGGTCCATTCTAAATCCAAACATATGTTAGTAGGTATATGTAAAAACAAGATAAAATCAAGAATAGTCTGATGGGTGACTTTATTAGCCTAAGAATTGTGAATGATATATTATCACTTGGGAATGATGCCCAGCTTGAGGAAAGAAACAGCGCATGCCTTGTTTTTGCGACTTTTACAAATCATAGTTGCACACATCATGTAGGCTAGCCCATAGGCCTATATGTTTTGATAAGGTTAAACTAAAATGGCCAAATAACTTCTTAAAATTAAGCACATTAATCAGCTTTACAGTGAGTGTAGAGCCTAACAGGTTTGGGGAAGATCATTTTCACCATAAAATGTACTTATATAATAAAAGCATTACATGCATATTTGCATTTGGGTCACTTTTGAGAATTGGGTTTTCCTGCTAATGGAACATTCATGCTTAAAGCCTATTGCCACGTGCTCATTGCTATGCTTATAATGTGAAGAAATACCCTCAGAGTTTATCAACATTTTAAGCTAAATGTTCTGATCTGTTGCGTTAGCCTCACTGCTTAAAACTTATTTTTTTATGCTGGTGGTTGTATTAATGTGGGATC
The DNA here is from genome assembly GCF_036934945.1 of Oncorhynchus masou masou. Taxonomy (NCBI): domain Eukaryota; kingdom Metazoa; phylum Chordata; class Actinopteri; order Salmoniformes; family Salmonidae; genus Oncorhynchus; species Oncorhynchus masou. The sequence continues at coordinate 45,623,310 of NC_088240.1, read as the reverse complement.
TATCGCATCCCACAACTGTCCCAGACAATGTTTGGAATATTTATTTCTTGCACAGAATAGAATAGGTCAACTTTTGTACTATGGGGGATATTAGATTGACATAGCTTTTGCTGTTCGTTAGGCCTACTCATCTTGTTCGCTGACAAAAAGTAAATGTGGACAGTTCTTCCATTATCTTCAATAGGCGCCTTGGAATTGGATAAGGACGCACGCAGTTGCATCCCCGATGTGTCTGTCTTCACTTGTAGCCTGTGAGAAAGACCCAATCACATGACGGAGAGCCATGTGAGTGATAGTCGCTTAGGAGCACGCAGCCGGGAGAGAGGAATTACAATTATTATATTAATCCCAAGGGTACAACAGCCACTGGCATTGCTTTTTTAGGGGACATTACGGCCATACAAGGGGATGCCGCCGGGAAATTCAAGGAATTATCAAGTGCTTGTCAAATTGTGAATGTGAGACTGATGAAGTGCGCAAAAAACAAAGCAGAGCTTCACTTTTTTCAAATGATCATTAGCGTCACATCGTGCAGCCTTAGAATGTACTAAAAATGTAAACATAAAGCCCAACATTTGTATCACAACTAAAGTTACAGAAATAACTCTAAATCAAGCATATAGGACTACCTGTTTCTTTGTAAACCGCTCAACACAGAATAGCCGCATGTGCTCACTCCCTCAAATCGCTTGGAGAAAATATCCTTTCTATTTTATTCAGCTATTTTCAATTGTATTCTTCATATTGTAAAATAGTATAAAATAATGCCACGGAATTCTAAGCAAATCTTGTCTGTCAAATGAACTAGTCTTGCCCACGGTCATATGGCATAGCCAGATCAGGGCTTTTCATAAGGACAACTCAGAGTATGCTATTCTGTTCTCCTGAAATAGACAATTTTCTTCATATCATGTTTCTTTAGACCTGTCTAAAATAAATAATAGATTTATTGTGGTGGTGTAGGCTATACTACATGGATTTATTATATGACTTTTCAAAAGGTCTGCATCAGTTGCTTGTAGGCTATGCGTGGAAGACAGGAGATGCTACATTTGTTTATGTTAATTAGCAGTCTATTACCGTGAAACCGGCAGTTAGTTGCTTGACAATCACCGGCTGACAAAATTTCATGACCGCCACAGCCCTAGTCTCACCATATATCGGATGAAAATGGAAAGTAAATACATTCAGTATTCTGTTAAAATATGCCATTCCTGAGCCTGTATGGAGCACGTAATGATATGTTGCTGCCTGCATTTACATGCAGGTTTCGACATTAGAATCATGGAATGAATTCTAAAAACCATGACGACGTACATTTAACTACGAAAGGACTACCTCCGGCGCCGACAGAGATGGCTGCCTCGCTTCGCGTTCCTAGGAAAATATGCATTTTTTTTATTTTTTACGTGTTATTTCTTACATTAGTACCCCAGGTCATCTTAGGTTTCATTACATACAGTCGAGAAGAACTACTGAATATAAGAGCAGCGTCAACTCACCATCAGTACGACCAAGAATATGACTTTCGCGACGCGGATCCTGTGTTCTGCCTTACAAGCAGGACAACGGAATGGATTGCATGCAGCGACCCAAAAAAAACGACTCCGAAAAAGAGGGAAACGTGGCGGTCTTCTGGTCAGACTACGGAGACTGGCACATCGTGCCCCACTTCCTAGCATTCTTCTTGCCAATGTCCAGTCTCTTGACAACAAGGTTGATGAAATCCGAGCAAGGGTAGCATTCCAGAGGGACATCAGAGACTGTAACGTTCTGTGCTTCACGGAAACATGGCTCACTGGAGAGACGCTATCCGAAGCGGTGCAGCCAACGGGTTTCTCCACGCATCGCGCCGACAGAAACAAACACCTTTCTGGTAAGAAGAGGGGTGGGGGTGTATGCCTTATGGCTAACGAGGCATGGTGCGATGAAAGAAACATACAGGAACTCAAATCCTTCTGTTCACCTGATTTAGAATTCCTCACAATCAAATGTAGACCGCATTATCTACCAAGAGAATTCTCTTCGATTATAATCACAGCCGTATATATCCCCCCCCCAAGCAGACACATCGATGGCTCTGAACAAACTTTATTTAACTCTTTGCAAACTGGAAACCATTTATCCGGAGGCTGCATTCATTGCTGTTGGGGATTTTAACAAGGCTAATCTGAAAACAAGACTCCCTAAATTTTATCAGCATATCGATTGCGCAACCAGGGGCGGAAAAACCTTGGATCACTGTTACTCTAACTTCCGCGACGCATATAAGGCCCTGCCCCGCCCCCTTTCGGAAAAGCTGACCACGACTCCATTTTGCTGATACCTGCCTACAGACAAAAGCTAAAAAAAGCTCCCATGCTGAGGTCTGTCCAACGCTGGTCCGACCAAGCTGACTCCACACTCCAAGACTGCTTCCATCACGTGGACTGGGACATGTTTTGTATTGCGTCAAATAACAACATTGACGAATACGCTGATTCGGTGTGCGAGTTCATTAGAACGTGCGTTGAAGATGTCGTTCCCATAGCAACGATTAAAACATTCCCTAACCAGAAACCTTGGATTGATGGCAGCATTCGTGTGAAACTGAAAGCGCGAACCACTGCTTTCAATCAGGGCAAGGTGTCTGGTAACATGACTGAATACAAACAATGCAGCTATTCCCTCCGTAAGGCTATCAAACAAGCTAAGCGTCAGTACAGAGACAAAGTAGAATCCCAATTCAACGGCTCAGACACAAGAGGCATGTGGCAGGGTCTACAGTCAATCACGGACTACAGGAAGAAATCCAGCCCAGTCACGGACCAGGATGTCTTGCTCCCAGGCAGACTAAATAACTTTTTTGCCCGCTTTGAGGACAATACAGTGCCACTGACACTGCCTGCAACGGAAAAATGTGATCTCTCCTTCACTGCAGCCGAGGTGAGTAAAACATTTAAACGTGTTAACCCTCGCAAGGCTGCAGGCCCAGACGGCATCCCCAGCCGCGCCCTCAGAGCATGCGCAGACCAGCTGGCTGGTGTGTTTACGGACATATTCAATCAATCCCTATACCAGTCTGCTGTTCCCACATGCTTCAAGAGGGCCACCATTGTTCCTGTTCCCAAGAAAGCTAAGGTAACTGAGCTAAACGACTACCGCCCATGTAGCAATCACTTCCGTCATCATGAAGTGCTTTGAGAGACTAGTCAAGGACCATATCACCTCCACCCTACCTGACACCCTAGACCCACTCCAATTTGCTTACCGCTCAAATAGGTCCACAGACGATGCAATCTCAACCACACTGCACACTGCCCTAACCCATCTGGACAAGAGGAATACCTATGTGAGAATGCTGTTCATCGACTACAGCTCAGCATTCAACACCATAGTACCCTCCAAGCTCGTCATCAAGCTCGAGACCCTGGGTCTCGACCCCGCCCTGTGCAACTGGGTACTGGACATCCTGACGGTCCGCCCCCAGGTGGTGAGGGTAGGTAACAACATCTCCTCCCCGCTGATCCTCAACACTGGGGCCCCACAAGGGTGCGTTCTGAGCCCTCTCCTGTACTCCCTGTTCACCCACGACTGCGTGGCCACGCACGCCTCCAACTCAATCATCAAGTTTGCGGACGACACAACAGTGGTAGGCTTGATTACCAACAACGACGAGACGGCCTACAGGGAGGAGGTGAGGGCCCTCGGAGTGTGGTGTCAGGAAAATAACCTCACACTCAACGTCAACAAAACTAAGGAGATGATTGTGGACTTCAGGAAACAGCAGAGGGAACACCCCCTATCCACATTGATGGAACAGTAGTGGAGAGAGTAGCAAGTTTTAAGTTCCTCGGCATACACATCACAGACAAACTGAATTGGTCCACTCACACAGACAGCATCGTGAAGAAGGCGCAGCAGCGCCTCTTCAACCTCAGGAGGCTGAAGAAATTCGGCTTGTCACCAAAAGCACTCACAAACTTCTACAGATTCACAATCGAGAGCATCCTGGCGGGCTGTATCACCGCCTGGTACGGCAACTGCTCCGCCCTCAACCGTAAGGCTCTCCAGAGGGTAGTGAGGTCTGCACAACGCATCACCGGGGCAAACTACCTGCCCTCCAGGACACCTACACCACCCGATGTTACAGGAAGGCCATAAAGATCATCAAGGACATCAACCACCCGAGCCACTGCCTGTTCACCCCGCTATCATCCAGAAGGCGAGGTCAGTACAGGTGCATCAAAGCTGGGACCGGGAGACTGAAAAACAGCTTCTTTCTCAAGGCCATCAGACTGTTAAACAACCACCACTAACATTGAGTGGCTGCTGCCAACACACTGACACTGACTCAACTCCAGCCACTTTAATAATGGGAATTGATGGGAAATGATGTAAATATATCACTAGCCACTTTAAACAATGCTACCTTATACAATGTTACTTACCCTACATTATTCATCTCATATGCATACGTATATACTGTACTCTATATCATCGACTGCATCCTTATGTAATACATGTATCACTAGCCACTTTAACTATGCCACTTTGTTTACATACTCATCTCATATGTATATACTGTACTCGATACCATCTACTGTATCTTGCCTATGCTGCTCTGTACCATCACTCATTCATATATCCTTATGTACATATTCTTTATCCCCTTACACTGTGTATAAGATAGTAGTTTAGGAATTGTTAGTTAGATTACTTGTTGGTTATTACTGCATTGTCGGAACTAGAATCACAAGCATTTCGCTACACTCGCATTAACATCTGCTAACCATGTGTATGTGACAAATACAATTTGATTTTATTTGTAACTGTGGCAATATTTGCACTCTTTTTGTGTTTTTGTTTTGTATAAAAGACTAAGGCGTCTTTGTTTCGAATTGACACTTTGATATGTGCATGCTATTTGTAAGCAATGTGCTCAGGTAGAATAATAGCCCGGAGTTTTCTGTCTTGCCTCTTGCCCATGTGACTGCATGATTCGGGGTTGGAATGCTTTGTCTGAGTCATTTGAGTTACCTAATTTAGACTGAATTGGATCAAATCCAAAATGTCACACTATGCACTATACATTGCACTACTTTTAGGTTCCATTTGGGATGTAGATGCAGTGCCAACCATATTATGTAAAGCCAGACAGAACTTACTTCCCTAAAGACGAAGAAAGACTCTTGCTTCAAAATGTAGCATGACTAATGGAAGACTGCAAAAACATAGATTTGTCAATCAGTAGTTTTTCCAATTGACTTTGATTGTTTTTCGATGGTATTTGTTAAATGAGATTATTACACAGCTCAAAATGTAGACCTTATAATGCTGTTCTTGGCACCATTCGATAGGTGTCAAATCCTGACGGTTCTTGTGTCTCTCACAAAATAACGTTTAATCTCAATGGGACTGTATAGATAAATGTAAAATATTTTGTGTCATTGTTCTGTTTTATTTTAAACTGATAATGAGCTACTAAAGATCCCAATAAGCACTAAACATACACATTTAACACAACCTAATGACCCTGATAAGACATTTGGGATGCATACCAAATTGGACCATATTCGCTATATAGTGTACTACTTTGACCAGGGCCTATTGGGCTCTTCTCAAAAGCAGTGCACTGTAGGCAATAAGATGCCATTAAGGAAGGGGCCTTGGACTCATCTGCATAATGCAATATATTTTTGCGTACCTCCCACTTTTGCTTCAGTATGTTTACGCATTCAACTAACGTTTTTTGATTTGTGTTTTTACATGGCAGGTTTTGATGACCGGGACACAGATCTCTTCTTGTGCGACACCAACACCTGCAAGTTTGACGGAGAGTGTTTGAGAATTGGAGAGACTGTGACGTGCATCTGTAACTTCAAGGTAAGACACTGTTCAATGTTTTATTCTCAGAAAATGTTTTGGGGAAAAATTGCATATTCTTCTTTTCATATACAGCGATCATTGTTGCCACCTCATTAGTTTGGAGTTGGATTTTTATGGTGGGCTGACGGTTTGTTGTTTTTCAAATTAAGATGTTGGACTTTACATTTACATTTTACATTTAAGTCATTTAGCAGACGCTCTTATCCAGAGCGACTTACAAATTGGTGAATTCACCTTCTGACATCCAGTGGAACAGCCACTTTACAATAGTGCATCTAAGTCATTAAGGGGGGGGGGGGGTGAGAAGGATTACTTATCCTATCCTAGGTATTCCTTGAAGAGGTGGGGTTTCAGGTGTCTCCGGAAGGTGGTGATTGACTCCGCTGTCCTGGCGTCGTGAGGGAGTTTGTTCCACCATTGGGGGCCAGAGCAGCGAACAGTTTTGACTGGGCTGAGCGGGAACTGTACTTCCTCAATGGTAGGGAGGCGAGCAGGCCAGAGGTGGATGAACGCAGTGCCCTTGCTTGGGTGTAGGGCCTGATCAGAGCCTGGAGGTACTGCGGTGCCGTTCCCCTCACAGCTCCGTAGGCAAGCACCATGGTCTTGTAGCGGATGCGAGCTTCAACTGGAAGCCAGTGGAGAGAGCGGAGGAGCGGGGTGACGTGAGAGAACTTGGGAAGGTTGAACACCAGACGGGCTGCGGCGTTCTGGATGAGTTGTAGGGGTTTAATGGCACAGGCAGGGAGCCCAGCCAACAGCGAGTTGCAGTAATCCAGACGGGAGATGACAAGTGCCTGGATTAGGACCTGCGCCGCTTCCTGTGTGAGGCAGGGTCGTACTCTGCGGATGTTGTAGAGCATGAACCTACAGGAACGGGCCACCGCCATGATGTTGGTTGAGAACGACAGGGTGTTGTCCAGGATCACGCCAAGGTTCTTAGCGCTCTGGGAGGAGGACACAATGGAGTTGTCAACCGTGATGGCGAGATCATGGAACGGGCAGTCCTTCCCCGGGAGGAAGAGCAGCTCCGTCTTGCCGAGGTTCAGCTTGAGGTGGTGATCCGTCATCCACACTGATATGTCTGCCAGACATGCAGAGATGCGATTCGCCACCTGGTCATCAGAAGGGGAAAGGAGAAGATTAATTGTGTGTCGTCTGCATAGCAATGATAGGAGAGACCATGTGAGGTTATGACAGAGCCAAGTGACTTGGTGTATAGCGAGAATAGGAGAGGGCCTCAGAGCCCTGGGGGACACCAGTGGTGAGAGCGCGTGGCGAGGAGACAGATTCTCGCCACGCCACCTGGTAGGAGCGACCTGTCAGGTAGGACGCAATCCAAGCGTGGGCCGCGCCGGAGATGCCCAACTCGGAGAGGGTGGAGAGGAGGATCTGATGGTTCACAGTATCGAAGGCAGCCGATAGGTCTAGAAGGATGAGAGCAGAGGAGAGAGAGTTAGCTTTAGCAGTGCGGGAGCGCCTCCGTGATGCAGAGAAGAGCAGTCTCAGTTGAATGACTAGTCTTGAAACCTGACTGATTTGGATCAAGAAGGTCATTCTGAGAGAGATAGAGGGAGAGCTGGCCAAGGACGGCACGTTCAAGAGTTTTGGAGAGAAAGAAAGAAGGGATACTGGTCTGTAGTTGTTGACATCGGAGGGATCGAGTGTAGGTTTCTTCAGAAGGGTGCAACTCTCGCTCTCTTGAAGACGGAAGGGACGTAGCCAGCGGTCAGGGATGAGTTGATGAGCGAGGTGAGGTAAGGGAGAAGGTCCCCGGAAATGGTCTGGAGGAGAGAGGAGGGGATAGGGTCGAGCGGGCAGGTTGTTGGGCGGCCGGCCGTCACAAGAAGCGAGATTTCATCTGGAGAGAGAGGGGAGAAAGAGGTCAGAGCACAGGGTAGGGCAGTGTGAGCAGAACCAGCGGTGTCGTTTGACTTAGCAAACGAGGATCGGATGTCGTCGACCTTCTTTTCAAGATGGTTGACGAAGTCATCTGCAGAGAGGGAGGAGGGGGGAGGGGGAGGAGGATTCAGAAGGGAGGAGAAGGTGGCAAAGAGCTTCCTAGGGTTAGAGGCAGATGCTTGGAATTTAGAGTGGTAGAAAGTGGCTTTAGCAGCAGAGACAGAGGAGGAAAATGTAGAGAGGAGGAGTGAAAGGATGCCAGGTCCGCAGGGAGGCGGGTTTTCCTCCATTTCCGCTCGGCTGCCCGGAGCTCTGTTCTGTGAGCTCGCAATGAGTCATCGAGCCACGGAGCGGGAGGGGAGGACCGAGCCGGCCTGGAGGATAGGGGACATAGAGAGTCAAAGGATGCAGAAAGGGAAGAGAGGGGGTTGAGGAGGCAGAGTCAGGAGAAAGGTTGGAGAAGGTATGAGCAGAGGGAAGAGATGAAAGGATGGAAGAGGAAAGAGTAGCGGGGAGAGAGAGCGAAGGTTGGGACGGCGCGATACCATCCGAGTAGGGGCAGTGTGGGAAGTGTTGGATGAGAGCGAGAGGGAAAAGGATACAAGGTAGTGGTCGGAGACTTGGAGGGGAGTTGCAGTGAGGTTAGTGGAAGAACAGCATCTAGTAAAGATGAGGTCGAGCGTATTGCCTGCCTTGTGAGTAGGGGGGAAGGTGAGAGGGTGAGGTCAAAGAGGAGAGGAGTGGAAAGAAGGAGGCAGAGAGGAATGAGTCAAAGGTAGACGTGGGGAGGTTAAAGTCGCCCAGGACTGTGAGAGGTGAGCCGTCCTCAGGAAAGGAGCTTATCAAGGCATCAAGCTCATTGATGAACTCTCCGAGGGAACCTGGAGGGCGATAAATGATAAGAATGTTAAGCTTGAAAGGGCTGGTAACTGTGACAGCATGGAATTCAAAGGAGGCGATAGATAGATGGGTAAGGGGAGAGAGAGAGAATGACCACTTGGGAGAGATGAGGATCCCGGTGCCACCACCCCGCTGACCAGAAGCTCTCGGGTGTGCGAGAACACGTGGGCGGACGAAGAGAGAGCAGTAGGAGTAGCAGTGTTATCTGTGGTGATCCATGTTTCCGTCAGTGCCAGGAAGTCGAGGGACTGGAGGGAGGCATAGGCTGAGATGAACTCTGCCTTGTTGGCCGCAGATCGGCAGTTCCAGAGGCTACCGGAGACCAGGAACTCCACGTGGGTTTGCGCTGGGACCACCAGATTAGGGTGGCCGCGGCCACGTGTGGAAGCGTTTGTATGGTCTGTGCAGAGAGGAGAGAACAGGGATAGATAGACACATAGTTAACAGGGTACAGAAGAGGCTACGCTAATGCAAAGGAGATTGGAATGACAAGTGGACTACACGTCTCGAATGTTCAGAAAGTTAAGCTTACGTAGCAAGAATCTTATTGACTAAAATGATTGAAATGAAACAGTACTGCTGGAGTAGGCTAGCTGGTAGTGGCTGCGATGTTGACACTACACTAATCAAATCGTTCCGTCGAGTGTAATAGTTTCTACAGTGCTGCTATTCGGGGCTCTAGCTGGCTAGCTAGCAAGGTTGATTGCGTTCCGTTACAAAAGAACGACAATAGCTGGCTGGCTAACCTAGAAAATCGCTCTAGGCTACACAATTGTCTTAGATACAAAGACGGCTATGTAGCTAGCTAGCTACGATCAAACAAAACAAACCGTTGTACTGTAATAGTTACTACAGTGCTGCTATTCGGGGGCTAGCTGGCTAGCTACGTTAGAAGAACGACAATAGCTGGCCAGCTAACCTAGAAAATTGCTCTAGACTACACAATTGTCTTAGATACAAAGACGGCTATGTAGCTGGCTAGCTACGATCAAACAAATCAAACCGTTGTACTGTAATGAAGTGAAATGAAAATGTGATACTACCTGTGGAACGACGCGGAATGTTGACCGGGTAGTTGGAGTTCAATTCGGTAGAGGTTGGCTAGCTGTTGGCTAGCTAGCTAGCAGCATTTCCTACGTTAAGGACGACAAATAGCTGGCTAGCTAACCTCGGTAAATTAAGATAATCACTCTAAGTCTACACACTCTAAACTGCACAATTATCTTGGATACGAAGACAACTATGTAGCTAGCTGACACTACGCTAATCGAGTCGTTCAGTTGAGTGTAATAGTTTCTACAGTGCTAGTGGACAGTGGATGTTAGCTAGCTGCTTAGCTGCTTAGCTAGCTGCTTAGCTAGCTGCTGGGCAGATACGTTAGGACGACGAAATACGATAATTATGCAATTGTCGTTGATACAAAGACGGCTATGTAGCTGGCTAAGAAGAGATTGCTAAGATTAGACAAATCAAACCGTTGTACTATAACGAAATGTAATGAAAAGTTATAAAAAAAGTTATACTACCTGCGGACCGAAGTGTAGATGCGGCTGCTCGCTCCAACCGGAACATTACCCAACTTTACCCAATAAATTACTGGGAGTTCATATATGGAGTGTGCAACTTTATTTTCTTATAGTTTATTGGACTTAAATGTACAAAACATTCCATTTAAAGGGGCAATCTGTGATTGCTATGTCTATTTTTGGACTTTTAAATTCATGATACAGCCATTGATTCTTGAAGAATATAAATTATGAATATGTTATGAGCTTAGTTCAAATTCATATCCCCCAAAATATAATATATATTGTATATATATTGTGTATATATACTATACTTATTAAGCTTACTTTACTTTTTTGTTTGTAAACAATGTAATTGTAAACAAACATTGTATAGCCTCAAAACAATATTATTTTGTTGTCATGGATGTTCTGTCTATGAATTTGAGAGTGGTTACATTTTTCCAGACCTATTCCTCAGCTGTTAAACAAAACACCCACTAGTTATCAAGAGGGAGGTGACTACACTGTATAGTAAAGACATAATTTACTACATCTCATAAAACTGAATGTCACTCTCAGTCACGGTGGCTGTTTAATGCATTCCACTTTATTGATGTTATTGCCATTGACAAAAAAACAGATTTAAATACCCTCATTAGTAACATAAATCCAGTGAATGATGCTGTGCTATGGTTCAGTTTATTACCAATCTATAACAAAGGCAGCAAACCAGCCTTCCATTGATAGATTTTTGTATTACTCTCACCTCATGCCAACGAATATATTCTATATTACAAATGTGAAAGATTATACCAAGATAAAGCATAAGGATATGCCTTATGCGTTTCAGCTCGAAACTCTCTTCAAATGTGGCGAGCTTATCAGCACACCCAGTGCTGACGCTCTAGGCAGACAACACTCGATCGGTCGCTTGCTTTAATCTCAATTTCGTACATCCCTGGGAGCGGACATTAGTAAAAGCGCACAGATAAATTACATTACCTCTCCATTTCTCATCCCTGAGATCTCGTACTGATAGAGGATGTCATTCGGGATAGAGCTCTCTCTGTGAAGCATAGCAAGGAGCGGGTCACACCGCTTTCCTTTCATACTTACTTAATACTGCTTTGGCCTTGGGTCACTGCCTACCGTGGCATCCTGTGTCTCTGTATGTATGGACGGGACGGGACCTGACGTCAATGCTCTTAAACCTAATAGCTGCCATGTCTTTATTTCATTAAGCATTGTAATTCAGCAAACATGATTCTCTTATAGGGGTAGGCTGTGTCTGAGGGGGTTGTGTACTTCTCCACACACACACACACACACACACACACACACACACACACACACACACACACACACACACACACACACACACACACACACACACACACACATACGACACACACACTTTAAGCTGCTGAGGGGTTACGTGCAGTATAGCTGTGAGGAGGAAGTCGGTTTGATCTGCGAGAATCAATGGGTGCTATTCAAAGGCGGGATGTCCATTCAGTAACCATGTTAGATAGCTAGTCCATCTCACACTGCCTCTTTTGAGGAGCTGAGGCTCAGGTCTTTAGCAGGACTCGCTATCACTACCACACAACAAGCTGTGTGTGTGTGTGCTACAGTTTCACAGTCATGTGAACCTTGGACCTGCTGTGAAATATCTTGTTATCGTTTTATGATATCATCCATTCATGTCGGATTATGACTATTTCTAGCATCTCAATTACTTTTTTCAATAAGGCTATTGTTTCAACGGCTCTGGCTTGCTCTTCAAGGTATAGTTTTGAAACTGTCTATAATGTGTTCTGTAACTCCAATTTTGGGTTGTGACATTTTCTCTGCTGTAATACATTATATCTATCTGCTGTTATGGCTGAATCAGAATTAGTTAGGTAACATTAATAAATAAGATGTTTTATTTACATAATAATGCTTATGTGAGATATGTCATTAGAATGTCTTCTTTTGGATAATACTGTTGGCAGTTGCATTTTCCTCTCTCTTCTCCAGGGCTTAGTCACTTGGGGCCCAGAGAGGGGAGAGGTCAGGCTTGTCTTCATATGTCAATGTATCTGTTAAACCATGTGATGCTATGAAGAATATCATATTGTATGTCCCCTCTGAGGTTACCCTTATCTTGACCTAGTATATGACCTAAGAGGCTCACTGTCTTTTCTGATCTTGTCCAGGAGGGGTGGTATTTGAGATGGGAGTATCTAGAATTGACAATTGATATATGCCATTGGATAAGGTAATGTTTTAGTCCTAAGTGGTACCAAAAATGAGATTAGAACCTCGTCTAAAGAAACCAAACCGAACAATAATTTATAGCTAATGCTGTCTGGCTATGGGATACTCGTCTCTCAATTAAAAGTCTTCCATTGTAATGTTCCTAAGATCTCTGTTTCGTCATGTGAGTTGAGATGGGTGTGTCTTGGCTATAAATGATACTAAGAATTGTTTTGTAAGCACTCTCAGAGAATTAATTTATAGACACTGAATTGATCTGAGAGTCACAGGGCTATGGTGAAGCTCATATATAATTAAAGATGGACTTCATAATATAACTCTGACTTGTGTGTGGTTTGCTCTCTCAATGTTTAGTAATACAGGAAATTACCACGACACTGCACATGACTGGCTTTCAGCATTTTAATGTAATGTTGTGTATCAGTCCACAATGTTGCTGTTATTTCCTCTAATATCTGGTTGCTACTGGCTATTCAGCATGTTTATGTCATTTTATTTCTAATGTTAGGTTGGGATAGTACTTCAAAGATGGCGAGTGCTAATGCAAGTCGTGTTGTGGATGTGACAGTGGAACAGAACAACATGTCCTTCCTAGCTCTCTCAGAGCATACACTTCCCCCAGAAAGCACTCTCTCTCTCACACACACACACACACACACACACACACACACACACACACACACACACACACACACACACACACACACACACACACACACACACACACACTACTGACGAACCATAGCTATACCACGGTGCAGTCCCTAGTGGCATTCAGGAGGCCATAATAAGAGGGCTCCTGATGGAGACCTTGTTCCATGTATTTGTATACATTTATGATCCTTTTATCAGGGAACCGTCTGTGAGTCGTACAGTCCATAGAGCTGTAATTCCCAGGCAGAGCCTTGGATAAAGGGCACCTAGGGACACTGGAATAACAGGTACCCTGGTTTAAGATGATGGCTGTTCAAATATTCATTAGTGTTTGTAGTGAAACTAAAGTGCATGTGTCAGGAAGTGGTTAAGTATAAGTATTTTATTGGGAGTTGTTACACTAGCACCCTCTTAGCAGAGGCAGGTGCTGTATCATCACTGACGTGACATGCCACTATGATAGGATAAGACATGATAGAATATGTTTAATCTCCCATTAATTTTGTTATATCTTGCTCCCCCTTCCTTCTTTCCATCGAACCCCTCTTATCTGTTCCTCCACTACCTTCCTCAACTCTCCAGCTGACTCTCTACCCCCTGCCTCTCTCTCTACACTCTTAGAAAAAAAGGTGCTATCTAGAACATAAAAGGTTATTTGGCTGTCCCCATAGGAAAACCCTTTGAATAACCTGGTTTGGTTCCAGGTAGAAGCCTTTCCACAGAGGGTTCTACATGGAACCCAAAAGGGTTATCCTATGGGGACAATAGAAGAACCCTTTTGGTTAGAAAAAACATTTTTGGACCTGTAAGCCCTTTGAGAGTTCCATTGGGCAGCAGGTAGCCAAGTGGTTAAGAGATTGGGCTAGTAACTGGAAGGTTGCTGGTTAAAACCTAGAACTTACTAGGTGAAAAAGCTGCTAATATGCACTTGAGCAAGGCACTTAACCCTAATTGCTCCTATAAGTCACTCTGTATAAGAGTGTCTGCTAAAATGTAAATGTTGTCATAGTGGTCTGCAAAATTGACTTCCACCTTTTGCATGACAATTGTGTCAATTCAAATCAGTGTGAAGAGCCCAGCACTGGTGGCATCTCCCAGAGCTGTATCTTTGGGAGCTAATTCAGATTGACTGAAGGGCAATGTTGATAGATGGGCACTCCTGTAGTGTCCATGCTGTTTTAGTTCATGGAAAAGGCCAGAAGGGCAGTCCTTTGGTGTATGGGCCGTAGATAGGAAAATGTTTAGTAGGGTAAACTCACTGGTGAGAGTCAGGTATTGGTGGATGCATAAGCCCAACTAGCTCATGTGACCATGTTAGAAATGAAGATGAGATCTAAAGATATTGTACTACATTTATCACTCAAGGCCTCACAATCCAACCAGTCACCCAAATTAACACCATGAAAATGTATGCAGTGTCTGGCCTCCAAGTTGCCTTTTTCCCTTATTCAGTCAAGGCAGTGGACTTGATGGGGGGGGGGCAAGGCTATCTCCTCAGGATGGTAGCATCTGTGTCAGCTCCTTGGCGGCTCTAGCTGGCCTGTCAGACACTATTACAGCAGAGCCCATCTCCGGTGACTGCACTGGGGCCCAATCAAGAGGAGACTGCCAACCGGTTAAAGAGCAGAAGCACAAGCCAAGCAGCCCCCAGTCTATCTCTCCCCCCAACCATCAGAGCAGACTAGCATCTGCAACCATGGCAAGGCATCATGGGAGTTTGTCAATCACTCAGACAATGCTCAACACATTTCTGTCTGGGGGATAGAAGGAATACATCATCAGCTTAGACACAGAACAGATTTTATCCTGGGATGGTGTTCCTCAGGAATTAGCTGTTGGTCCATTGCCTTTTGTTATTGACCCCCACTGACATAAGCTCCCTCGGATGTGTCTTGGGTAATGTGGAGTGTTTTTGAGGCAAAGGCTGAGGCGCAGGCTGAGCCAAACCAAATCAACTGAAACTGGGAGTTGTTGTCTGTGCTTCTGGCTCTGTATTGGAATTATATAATTATAATTATCCCAACTTTGGACTAGAAGCAACAAAGTACTTTAACACCCACTTTTGGATTGAAGGCTGTACAGAGGGTGCCCTTGTAAGAGGAGAGAATGAACAACTAATGTTACAGTATCCTTGTGGGTGTTTGTCTCTGGGTGTTTGTCTCTCAATGCAGTGACAAACAACCATTGCTATCCACTGCCTCCTCCCGTTTCACAGTTCGTCTTTACCAAAGCCTTTCTCGGTTGTATTCTTTTCCCTGATGGAAGGTCAGAGCTTACCCCCGGTGTGGAGCTAATGATCTGACAAAAGCCCCTGATTTTACGCTCTCTGTCCCCCAAGCTCTGTGCCGTGTCAGAAACACTGTAGCAGACATCCATCATGCTTCAAGGTCGACTGACAGATGAGAACTCTGCATCAGAGACTGAGATGCCATCTCAGACGAAAACATCTGTCTATTGTCATGAGCCACAGGTACTTCTGCTTCTAGAACCAGTGAGTCATCTCAGTCAGAGGCTTAAAGAGATGTCGCTTTGATTGTATGAGCAGACGTAAGAAAATACTATGCCTCAGGGTCTTTTGAGTGGAAATCGTGTACCGTGAATACGGCACATTGTATAGATCAAATGGTGGAGTGATTCAATGAGAATCAGAACGTGCCGTGCAGCACGGTTGCTATCTTCTGAGGTGAGCCACATATTTGTAGAGATGTTTATTATTGATTGGAGTGAATCATAGCCTTGGGATGTATTTCATATTCGAGAGCTTGCTTTAATGGATACAGGAAATGCGTGAAGTTTGAGTTTGTCAGTGTGTGTCTGTTTCCGTGTGTTTGTGTTTTATTTTCTGTGTGTTTGTGTGTGTTTGTGCATAGATGTTTGTGATGTTGCGTTGTCGTACAACAGGAAGCTAAACAGTAAACACAGTAAACAGAGAGTGATGGTAGCAATGAAAAAAAGAAACATAATTAAGAGGGAAAAAAACTTTCAGAGGGGGCGGATGGATTCTTTACAGGGCAACCGTCCGCTGCTTGGCAACCCATGGCCCAGACTTCAAAGAGTTTTTGTGACCATGCTGAGTAATTGGCCATAATGTAGCTGTAATGGGTTCGGCAGCAGCTGATTAGAATATCAATGTTAATCGCCAATGGTGTGGCTTGTGCAAGTTGACATGGTGCTCTATGGGGTCAAGCTGAGAAGATCTTCAAGTAGACAACCTCTGAAACAAAAGGATATCTGTGAGGTTCATTGGAAAATCACTCGTGCAGGTGTCAATTTGGAAGCCCATGGATATTGAATGCAGAGATGTGGTTTTCATATTACAGGTTTATATTTTAGACCCTCACACATGGTAATGGAAAAAATATTAATATGGCAATTCATTATGTGACAAAAGTGACTCACAATAACACATAACTTTCTCTAAACACAGTAATGGCCTGGCAATTGTTATTGTCTGTCAATGGTATTTTGATGACATGACATAGGTTTATGCTATTTGTGTTATCCTCAAATGTCTGAAATGTCTGTTTGCATATTGGTATTATCTCGATTTGTTTAATTGCAGGACAAATATCTTTTATGTGGAGGATCTCCAATCCCATCTAAATATTTTACTAACTGCATCCTATTTTACAAATGTTTGTGCACATATGTTTCCTTTACCTCTCTCCCTAATATCTCCAATAGAGGTTGACCGATTAATCGATTTGCCTATTAAAAAAAAAAATATTTTTTTTATATATACCTTTATTTAACTAGGCAAGTCAGTTAAGAACACATTCTTATTGTCAATGACGGCCTAGGAACGGTGGGTGAACTGCCTCGTTCAGGGGCAGAACGACAGATTTTCACCTTGTCAGCTCGGGGGATCCAGTCTTGCAACCTTACAGTTAACGAGTCCAACGCAATAACGACCTGCCTCTCTCTCATTGCACTCCACAAGGAGACTGCATGTTACGCGAATGCAGTAAGCCAAGGTAAGTTGCTAGCTAGCGTTAAACTTATCTTATGAAAAACAATCAATGATAATCACTAGTTAACTACACATGGTTGATGATATTACTAGATATTATCTAGCTTGTCCTGCGATGCATACAATGTGACTGAGCATACAAGTATCTAAGTATCTGACTGAGTGGTGGTAGGCAGAAGCAGGCGCATAAACATTCATTCAAACAGCACTTTTGTGCATTTTGCTAGCAGCTCTTGGGCTGGTGTAACCAAAGTGAAATGGCTAGCTAGTTTGCACATGCAAATAGCGTTTCAAACGTCACTCGCTCTGAGCCTTCCAGTAGGCTTTCCCTTGCTCCTGGGTAACACTGCTTCGAGGGTGGCTGTTGTTGTTGTGTTCCTGTTTCAAGCCCAGGGAGGAGAGAGGAGAGGGACGGAAGTTATACTGTTACACTGGCAATACTAAAGTGCCTATAAGAACATCCAATAGTCAAAGGTTAATGAAAAACAAATGGTATAGAGGGAAATAGTCCTATAATTCCAATAACACTGTATATACAACCGAAAACTTCTTCCTGGGAATATTGAAGACTCATGTTAAAAGGAACCACCAGCTTTCATATGTTCTCATGTTCTGAGCAAGGAACCGAAACGTTAGGTTTCTTACACAGCACATATTGCACTTTTACTTTCTTCTCCAACACTTTGTTTTTGCATTATTTAAACCATTATTTGGTTGAGGCTAAATTGATTTTATTGATGTATTATATTAAGTTGAAATCAAAGTTTATTCAGTATCGTTGTAATTATCATTAAGACAAAAAAAAAACTATTGTCCTGTAACGGTTCTCGTCTGGTGAAGGAGAAGCGGACCAAAATGCAGCGTGGTATTTTTGAGACATGTTTAATTACGATGAAAAAACACGAACAATACAAAAACAACAAACGGAACGTGAAAACCTATACAGCCTATCTGGTGACAACAAACACAGAGACAGGAACAATCACCCACAAAATACTCAAAGAATATGGCTGCCTAAATATGGTTCCCAATCAGAGACAATGATAAACACCTGCCTCTGATTGAGAACCACTCCAGACAGCCATAGACTATGCTAGACACCCCCACTAAACCACACACCCAATACCTAACAAAACCCCAAGACAAAACACACCACAATAAACCCATGTCACACCCTGGCCTGACCAAATAAATAAAGACAAACACAATATATATCGACCAGGGCGTGACAGAACACCCACCCTAAGGTGCGGACTCCCGGACGCACATCAAAACAATAGGGGAGGGTCCGGGTGGGCGTCTGTCCATGGTGGCGGCTCCTGAGGGGCGCGGAATGAGGGGTGGACCCCACTCTATCAATGTCTTTGTCCCTGCTCCTCGCATCCTTGGATAGTCCACCCTCTGCTGCCGACCATGGCCTAAGTAGTCCTCACCCAGAACCCCACTGGACTGAGGGGATCAGCTCGGGACTGAAGGGGCAGCTCGGAATGAGGGGCAGCTCGGGACTGAGATCTGGGAAGCTCGGGACTGAGGGGAAGCTCGGGAGCTCTGGGACTGATCTGGAAGGGGCTAAGGCTCTGGGACTGGCTGAGGGGATCCTGGCAGCTGACGGGGCTGCTCCATGCAGAGGGCTGCTCCATGCTGACTGCGGCTCTGGCTGCTCCAGTACTTATGGGAACTGGCTCAGCACTGAGGCATGACTGGCAGCTCAGTGGCGGCAGACTGGCAGCTCTGGCTGCTTCCAAGACTGACCTCTGGTTTTGAAGACCAGCTCTGGCTGCTCCATGCAGACTGACAGCTCTGGCTGCTCCATGCAGACTGGCAGCTCTGGCCGCTCCATGCAGGCTGGCAGCTCTGGCTGCGCTAAACAGGCAGGAGACTCCGGCAACACTGTAGAGGTGGAAGGCTCTGGCAGCGCTAAACAGGCGGGACACTCCGGCAGCGCAGGAGAGGAGGAAGGCTTGGGCAGCGCTGAACAGGCGGGAGACTCCGGCAGCGCAGGAGAGGAGGAAGGCTCCGGCAGCGCTGGAGAGGCGAGCGCACTGTAGGCCTGATGCGTGGTGCTGGCACTGGTGGTACTGGGCTGAGGACACGCACAGGAAGCCTGGTGCGGGGAGCTGCCACCGGAGGGCTGGTGTGTGGAGGTGGCACAGGATGGGCTAGACCGTGAAGGCGTACTGGAGATCTTGAGAGCAGTGCTGGCACAGTGCGTGCAAGGCGAGGGAGATGCACAGGAGGCCTGGTGCGTGAGGCTGGCACCATCTTCACCAGCCGACTAACACGCACCTCAGGACGAGTATGGAGCGCTGACCCAGGTGCAATCAAATCCCCGACACGCTCCGTCGGGCGAATTCCATGCAAAAAGCACCAACACAGCAACTCCCTCAGACTATGCTAGATACCCCCACTAAACCACACACCCAATACCTAACAAAACCCCAAGACAAAACACACCACAATAAGCACATGTCACACCCTGGCCTGACCAAATAAATAAAGACAAACACAATATATATCGACCAGGGCGTGAAATGCCGATTAATCGGTATCGGCTTTTTTGGACCTCCAATAATCGGTATTGGTGTTGAAAAATTATAATCGGTCGATGTCATCTCCAATGTCAGGTATAGACATTCTCAGCTAAGCCAGTTAAGTCTCTATGCACTGTATGTAACCGGTCTAGGTTGAAATAGTATTTATTTGTTAAGCATGCTTAATTTCACTGGTGTGTAGCACCTTGATGGGTAAGTGTAACACTCGTCGGAAGAAGTGGAGCAAGGTTCAGCGTGGTACGTGTTCATGATTCTTTATTAAATCCGACCACCAACCAAAAGAACAACGAATGTCACGTTCCGTAGGCTACGCAGAGCTAACAAAAAACAACATCCCACAACCTAAGGTGGCAAAACAGGCTGCATAAGTATGATTCCCAATCAGAGACAACGATAGACAGCTGTCCCTGATTGAGAACCATATCCGGCCAAAACATAGAAACACAAAAAATAGAAATAAAGAACATAGAATGCCCAGCCAAATCACACCCTGACCAAACCAAATAGAGACATAAAAAGGCTCTCTAAGGTCAGGGCGTGACAGTAAGGTTTCCACCTTTAGTAGTATTCAATTTGTTTTAATGAACTGAGCAAGTTAACTCAATTGTAACAACAATGTGGGAACACGTTTAATAAACAACCAAGTTTATCAGGTCTTGGTCCAAAATGACACTATGATTACTGTAGTATTATTATGAAAATATGTTGAAAAGAAATTGTCGTGGAATTGTGTGTTCTTGATTTTCACAGCTGCGTTATAAATACAAAGTTACATTTTGCATCATGCTTCCATGACATTATGTTTTTCTACTGGACTAAAGTATATCCCAGGCTCACACAGTTTTTTAGTACAAAGTTAACTGTGCGTCCCAAATTGCACCCTACATGTCTTTTTTTTAACCTTTATTTTACTTGGCAAGTCAGTTAAGAACAAATTCTTATTTTCAATTATGGCCTAGGAACAGTGGGTTTACTGACTGTTCAGGGGCAGAACGACAGATTTGTACCTTGTCAGCTCAGGGATATGACCTTGCAATCTTTTGGTTACTAGTCCAACACTCTAACCACTAGGCTACCCTGCCGCGCAAGACCTATGGGCCCTGGTCAAAAGTAGTTCACATTGAAGGGAATAGGGTGCCATTTGGGACGCAGTCAACCAGTTTTTACCAAGCCTCAGTTCCATTCCCTCATCACTGTGTTTATATCTCTCTCTACTGTCAGATTCTTCTTGTCTGAATGTAATCTGGCCCTGTAAAGCCTTCTGTGAATAACTAGCCTTCTGTTGACTATTCACTTCACTCCACAAAATTGAAATGGACTGACGAATTGTTTATTTTATTCTTGGGTAGATGGGCAGGTAGATAAATGCTAATTTCAATGGATGATTAGCTGATTCATTTATTGATTCTGATGGGCTGTCATGTTTGGTTTGTACAGATGTTAGATTCATCTAACTCTCCAATTTACAAACACTAAAATGTGCTTTGTCCGTTTATTATACATACATATGCAGACAGCGATGATTGTGCTCTCGCTCTCTCGCTCTCTCTCTCCTCCTTTTCATCTCTCTTCATCTCCATCCCTCACTCTTCCTCGCCATCCCTCTCTCTTGCTCTCTCCCTTTTTGTTAAACCTTGTCAGACAACTGCGATGTACAACTGCTTTGTGTGATGTCACCTGCAATTGCATGAAGGCATTTTCTACATAGTGTACAAAGTGCCCTCGCCCCTGTGTTTGTGTGTCAGGCCAGTCTCACAAGCAGGTAGACAACAGGTCTGCATGTCCGTTCCTTATTTCTCTGCCCAAATATAGAGGTGGTAAGGTTAGGTTGGGGTTGCAGAGGGGGCTCACAAGGCAGAGCCACAGCAGCCCCTGCAGGTGGATTTGGGAACTACAGCTCAGCCAGCAGCCCGGAGTACTTGCAATGGGATGGGTTAATGTAGATAGGCAAAGACACATACAGTAAATACATACACACATGCACACATGGACAATAACACACTCCATTATCTCCTAGGTAGTTGAAATGCTGCCCTGTGCACCAGGTTTCGTAACAGAGGAGGGCTGAATCTCCGTTCGGAGGTGTGGTCTGTTTTGAAAGGCCCAGTGCAGGCGTAGAAGGCTGTGCCATATGGCCTTAGCCCATCACTTTAGCTCACTGTCTGCAGAGAAAAATGGGGGATCAAATTCTCTCAGCTTCTGTCTGTCCCTTTCTCCATCCCTTCCTTCCAATTCACCCCTCCCCCTCTCTTGCACTCATTCACCCCCCCCTCTCTCTCTCTCTCATTTGCACTCAATCCCCACTTCTCCATATCCCTCCATAGTACGTTTGCCTATGTTTCTCTGCCACATCCTCCTTCATGTCTTTTCCTCTCCATCCTCCAGGGTTCTGTCTGTCACTCTGATTCCTCCTACCCACATTGCCTGTTTATCCCCCTGCATGCCTTCTTTCTCTCTCCTCTCTTCCTCTCCACCTCCTCTCCACCATCCTCCATTATCGAAAAGGATGAGAGATACACTGGGCAACTGAGAACCGTGAGACATCAAGGCTCAACGGCATCTTTGTGCCTACATAGATGTGCTCCGAGACGGGGGGGGCTGAATTCACACCTCCCTAAGAGATGAATGTTTAAATCCCTTTCACTTCCCTTAGGGGAGAAAAAGACAGGGAGAAGATCATACTAAGAGAGGCTTTATAGAGAAACAGGCACACTCCAAGATGCCCGCAGGGTCCTGCCAGGCATCTTTCCCTCAGTTGCATCATGTCTGGCAAAAGACATTCCTGGTGTTAAAAAACACTGAACCAGATGGAGAGAGGGAGAGGAGGATAAAATCGTATAGTATAAGCCACCCAGGTCCTCTCTATAGAATTGGCCCTCCTTTCTTTCTTTTGAGAAGGGGGAGGGAGAGTTCTTCCCTCAGTCCTTGAGCTATCAAGTCCTTTCATCCCTTCTCTTTTTTCACCGTTTCTTTCTTGTTCCTGTCGACCATTTCTTCCTAGTATCCCTCTTTCTCCAACCCTGTTCTTTCTTTCCTCTCCTCTCCTTCACTTTTCCTCACCCTCCTCTGTCTCTATCATCTTTTTCCCCCTCTCCATTGCTTTCTATCTCGAACTGTCCTTATCTCTACCCCCTTCTCACCCTCCCTCTCTATCTTCCTTTTTCACCTCCTTCTGGATTTCTATCTCCAACTCTTCTTTCCTCTACTCTTGCTCACTCACTCTTTTCTCCATCCCTATCTATCTATCTCTCTCTCTCTCTCTCTCTCTCTCTCTCTCTCTCTCTTTGATCAGGAGCCAACCCTCTGTCTCTTCCTCCCTCCCTGCATTATGCCACTCTCCCTTACTCTCTCAGCCAGTTAAAAAATGTTGCCGCTCTGTAGCCCTGCATCGCTTTCAGGCTCCAGAATCGATGGCATGGGTATTTTTGTGCTGCTCCTGGCAGTCGACAGACTGTATGTGTGTGTGTGTGTGGGTATGTTTCAAGTTTTGTTAGTCGTATGTACAGGATACACATGGAATACACAGTCCAACAAAATGCTTACTTGCAGGTTCTTTCTCGACAATGCAACAACAATAAGAAATAATACAAACATAAAGTAAATGGCTCAGTAGGATAGAAGAATAGAATAAACATGTTAGCGTATAGTATATTCAGAACAGCCTGAGTTTGGCGGGGCACACTGCAAGGTGTCGAAAGCATTCCACAGGGATGCTGGCCCATGTTGACTCCAATGCTTCCCACAGTTGTTTCATGTTGGCTGGATGTCCTTTGGGTGGTGGACCATTCTTGATACACACAGGAAACGGTTGAACCTGAAAAACCCAGCAGCGCTGCAGTTCTTGACACACTCAAACCGGTGCGCCTGGCACCTAATACCATACCTTGTTCAAAAGGCACTTAAATATTTTGTCTTGCCCATTCACCCTCTGAATAGAACACATTTGAGCATTTGAACACACCGTTTTGAGTAGATGTCCTGGATGGGTGGGAGCACTGTCCCACTGATGTACTGGGCCGTCTTCACCACCCACTAGAGGGCCTTGCGGTCATGGATGAAGCAATTCCTGTACCATGCCGTGATGCAACTGCTCTCACTGTATTATTTGGAGAGGAACCGGTGTGGCATGCCGAATTTCTTACGCCGCCTTAGGAATGATATGCTCTGTTGCGCCCTCTGACAAGAGTGATGGTGTTGTTCGTCCATGTGAAGTCCCCAGTGATGTGGATGTTGAGGAACTTAAACTGCTGACCCTCTCTACTGCAGTCCTGTTGATGTAGATATTTGAGTTTGTGCATGTGTGTTTGTGTTTGCACGTGCGTGTTTGTATGTGTTAATGTGTGTGTATGTTTGCATTGTTCTACCGGAGTGTGAACAGATGAAATGGCAGCCTACTGTGTAGTTTGCCATCCTGTACACCTGCACACATTATAGTTAATCTATTAGGTGCCTGTAGTAGCCAGTTTATCTCCTGTGGGACCCACACTGTGGGCCCAAGTTGTGGCAGTGACAAATTGTTTCATGGTTTGTTTTTTCAGAAATGTTTAGCGTATGTGCTACTGTTCTACAAGTCTTTGCAGTATTTGCAGTGGCTTGTTCTTTAGAAAAGTTTAAAGTGGAATCAAAATGCCAATATACACTACCATTCCAAAGTTGGGGGTCACTTAGAAATGTCTGTTTTTAAAGAAAAGCACATTTTTTGTCCATTAAAATAACATCAAATTGATCAGAAATCCAGTGTAGAGTTGTTAATGTTGTAAATGACTATTGTAGCTGAACACGGCAGATTTATTCATGGAATATCTACATAGGCATACAGAGGCCCATTATCAGCAACCATCACTCCTGTGTTCCAATGGCACGTTGTGTTAGCTAATCCAAGTTTATAATTTTAAAAGGCTAATTAATCATTAGAAAACCCTTTTGCAATTAAAGCAGCAATAAAACTGGCCTTCTTCATACTAGTTGAGTATCTGGAGCATCAGCATTTGTGGGTTTGATTATAGGCTCAAAATGGCCAGAAACAAAGATCTTTCTTCTGAAACCTGTCAGTCTATTTTTGTACTGCGACATGAAGGCTATTCCATGTGATAATTTGCTAAGAAACTGAAGATCTCGTACAACGCTGTGTACTACTTCCTTCACAGCACAGAGCAAACTGGCTCTAACCAGAATGGAAAGAGGAGTGGGAGGCCTGGTGCACAATTGAGCAAGAGGACAAGTACATTAGAGCAGTAGCGTGCCGTGGTTCTGGGGCCTGGGCCTTCAGTGAAGTCCTACACAGTCCCACCCGAATTAATCCACCTCTTATTACCATCATTATGATGCCATGGCTCTAGACACTATACATTTAGACAGAAACGCAGTATAACCAGGCGTTGCATCACCTTGAAATTGACATTTGTATTCAGAGAATTGCAGGGGAAGAGTACAATACCTTTTCATTGTGCAGCTTCGTTGCCTTGTGCGCTTGTTCGTTGAGCTGTAGATCCACTTGGGTGTCCCCAAAAGTTTTCAAAAGCACCATTGTTTGTAAGTGCCCAGCCGTACTTTGGTGTCTCGTTGCTGCCTTGGTTAGACAACTCAGGTTTGCAAAGCCAGTGTGGCTCCAAACACAAAATCGATCACTTGCAAATAATAGGCATTCCCAGCAGTACAGTTTGCTGTGCTTCTCGGAGCCTGTCTTTGTAGCGTCGGCTTTGTAACGTCGGCGTCTACCTCTCCTGACAATGTCTAACTTTTCTTGAAAAGTTTGTCTTGAGAATGGTGTTATAATTATATCCTCGACCAAATCGATATCTTCTCCTTCCGCCATTGTGGGTTGAAAAAAAACAGTTTAGTAGTACGCAAATTAATTCATTGATCAATCGTTGATCAATTTCAGTTTCCTAGTTTCCTAGTTGGTAATCCAATCAAAAGATGTGCAGGCACTACGCCTGCTAGCTGGCTCCTGTGTAACACTACGCCTGCTAGCTGGCTCCTGTGTAACAACAGTGCAACCAAGAGGAACGCTATGAAATGAAGAGTGTAACTCTTACTCTGGGGAATAATTTAATACATATTTGTGGGAAAATATATTTAAAAAAAAATTATATTCTGATGATGTTTAGGTCAGCAGAGAAGGCCTTGCTGGCCCTGATGGCCCACCACTGCATTAGAGTGTCTAGTTTTAGAAACAGACACCTCACAAGTCTTTAACTGGCAGCTTCATTAAATAGTACTGCAAAACAGGAAAGTAACAGGAAATCAAATCAAATTGTATTGGTCACATATGCATATTGAGCAGATATTATTGCGGGTGTAACAAAATGCTTGTGTTCATAGCTCCAGTGCAGTAGCATCTGACAATTCACAACAATATACACAAATCTCAAAGTAAATAATGGAATTAAGAAACATATAAAGGTTAGGATGTGCAATGTCGGAGTGGCATTGACTAGAATACAGTATATACACATGAAATTAGTAAAACAGTATGTACATTTTATTAAAGTTACCAGTGTTCCATTATTAAAGTTGCTAGTGATTCCATGTCTATGTGCATAGGGCAGCAGCCTCTAAGATGCAGGGTTGAATAACTGAGTGGTAGCTGGCTGGTGACAGGGACTAAGTTCAGGGCAGTGTACTGGGTGGAGGCCGGCTATTGATGACTATTTAACAGCCTGATGGCCTTGAGATAGAAACTGTTTTTCAGTCTCTCTGTCCCAGCATTGATGCACCTGTACCGACCTCACATTCTGGATGATAGCGGGGTGAACAGACCGTGGCTCGGGTGGTTCATATTTTTTTGGCCTTCCTGTGACATCGGGTGCTGTAGGTGTCCTGGAGGGCAGGCAGTGTGCCCCCAGTGATGCGTTGCAGTTGCCTTTACCAGACGGTGATTCAGCCCGACAGGATTCTCTCAATGGTGCATCTGGAAAGGTTTGTGAGGGTCAAGACAAATTTCTTCAGCCTTGTAAGGTTGAAGAGGCGCTGTTGCTCCTTCTTCACCACATTGTCTGTGTGGGTGGACCATTTCAGATTGTGATGTATATGCAGAGGAACTCGAAAGCTTTTACCTTCTCCTCTGCAGTCCCGTTGATGTGGATAGGGGAGTCCTATCTCTGCTATCTCCTGAAGTCCACGATCAGCTCCTTCATATTGTTGACATTGAGGTCGTGGTTATTTCTAAAAATGTCTAAAAACCTGTTTTCGCTTTGTCATTATGGGGTATTGTGTCTAGATTGATGAGGATTTATTTTTTTAATCCATTTTAGAATGAGGCTGTAACATAACCAAATGTGGAAAAAGTCAAGGGGTCTGAATACTTTCCGACTGCACTGTATCTGCACATGTTTGTTTGTGCACACACACACACACACACACACACACACACACACACACACACACACACACACACACACACACCAGAAGCCAGGGAAAATTATTGCCACCTGCAATGCCAGCCACTCAGCCATTATTCAAGGCACAATAGAGTTCAGTGAAAGGGACATTTCTAAATTGTGGTCACACATGCCTGCCAACAAGGGCTACATAAGTTAAGTGCCTCACATGAGTACTAGTGTGCCAAATGTTAGATTTGAAGCAAACACTCTCTGTAAAAGTGTCTGACGGAAGTAGCTAGAAAGTTGGAATATTGTTTGAAGGTATTACACTCTCCTTAGGTCCATTATCAAACTATAAAGCCCAACTGCTTTCATCCACAATACTTTAGTTCATCAAAGTTACTATTGTACTACGCAAATCAAGCTTTGTTATAGGAAGAAAGTTATATCCTTTTCTCACAATTGAGCCAAGCTGAGTCAAGCTGTACTGTGCCGGCCTGGTGTCAGCACATTGTTATGACTCTCCTGTGAGGATATGAAGGATCAGGTTACAGTGAGTACGCTCTACAACACCATCTCTCTCTCCCGCAGAGGGGGAGAGGGGTGAAGTTGGCCGCTTTATGACGGTCGTAAATACCTTGTAGAAACTCTGCCTTTGGGCTCTGCTGTAACGGCCATTGTTGGTGGTGGTGTCCATATTAATGTAATAGAACAATTGAACACTGAAACAAAACAATAAAGCGACAACGAACGAAACGAAACAGTCCTGTACGGTGAATACACAAAACACAGAACAGAAAATATTCAGCCACAACTCAAGGGTGAAAACAGGCTACCTTAGTATGGTTCTCAATCAGGGACAATGATTGACAGCTGCCTCAGAGTGAGAACCATACCAGGCCAAACACAGAAATCCCAAATCATAGAAAAAAGAACATAGACTGCCGACCCCAACTCACGCCCTGTCTATACTAAAACAAAAACAAAACAAAGGAACTAAGGTCAGAACGTGACAGTACCCCCCCCCAAAGGTGCGGACTCCGGCCGCAAAACCTGAACCTATAGGGGAGGGTCTGGGTGGGCGTCTGTCCGCGGTGGCAGCTCTGGCGCCGGGACGTGGACCCCACTCACCCATAGTCTTTGTCCGCCTCTTAACCCGCCTCTGTGGTCTCTTTAGAGTGGCGACCCTCGCCGCCGACCTCGGACTGGGGACCCTAGCAAAGGGTCCCGAATGGACGGGCACCGGACAGGGCGATTCCGGCAGCGCCGGAATGACGGGCAATTCCGTCAGCTCCAGAGTGAAGGGTGATTCCGGCAGCTCCGGAGTAACGGACGGCTCCGGCAGCTCCTGACTGACCGGCGGCTCCTGCAGCTCCTGACTGACCGGGGGACTCCGGCAGCTCCGGACAGGAGGGGGACTCCGGCAGCTCTGGACAGGAGGGGACTCCGGCAGCTCCGGACAGGAGGGGTACTCCGGCAGCTCCGGACAGGAGGCAGGCACAGGACTCACCGGGCTGGGGAGACACACAGGAGACCTGGCTCTGGGAGCAGGCACAGGACTCACCGGGCTGGGGAGACATCAGGGAGGCCTCTTCCTTGGCCGAGGCACCGGATACACTGAGCCGTGGAGGCACACTGGTGGTCTCGAGCGCAGAGCTGGCCCCACCCGTTCAAGCTTCCACCCGGAAAATGCGGGACGCTGCCACAGAGCACACCGTGGGCATCACCCCACAGCACAGTCCCATGCTCTCCACGGTAAGCACGGGGAGTTGACTCAGGTCTGCTTCCTGACTCTGCCACACTCCCCGTGTGCCTCTCCCCAAAAAATGTTGGGGCTGCCTCTCGGGCTTCCTTGCCAGCCGTGTTCCCACATACCGCTGGTTCCTTTCTCCAAGCTGCCTCCACCTGTTCCCATGGAAGGTGATCCCTTCCCGCCAGGATCTCCTCCCATGTGTCGACTCCCTTGCCGTCCAGAACTTCCTCCCATATCCAGGAGTCCACCTTACCATGCTGCTTGGTCCATTGGTGGTGGGTGATTCTGTAACGGCCGTTGTTGGTGATGAAAGAAGAGGAGGACCAATGCGCAGCGTGTTAAGTGTCCATATTGATTTAATAGAACAATTGAACACTGAAACAAAACAATAAAGCGACAACGAAACAGTCCTGTACGGTGAATACACAAAACACAGAGCAGAAAATAATCACCCACAACTCAAGGGTGAAAACAGGCTACCTAAGTATGGTTCTCAATAAGGGACAACGATTGACAGCTGCCTCTGATTGAGAACCTTACCAGGCCAAACACAGAATTCCCAAATCATAGAAAAAAGAACATAGACTGCCCACCCCAACTCACGCCCTGACCATACTAAAACAAAGACAAAACAAAGGAACTAAGGTCAGAACGTGACATCTGCAGGATTAAGGGTGTAGAAACCTTTTGTTACAAGGAGATTCCTCCCGCCATGACTACAACATCAAAAGGCTGGATAATGAAACAATGTTTCTGTAGTCCAAACATTGGGAATGGTTAGTGGGTATTTAAAGAATAACCATATCCAAAAGTTGTTGTTTTGTGATATCATGAAGGACGGTATAACTAAATAACTGTACCACATCTAAATGTTGTGGAACTTACATTTTTAAATATTAACTATTTGTGATGTACACAGGGCAGCAGCCTCTAAGGTGCAGGGTTGAGTAACCGGGTGGTAGCCAGCTAGTGACATGGACTTCTAAATGCGAGAATTGTTTTTCATATAAAGTCTTAACCAGTCAGTGACCACACCAACGTGAGCATTGACATTATGTAGGCATCATAGAACGCCCCTTTTGCCAGTGCATAAAACCCCTTATGAAGAATTAACATATCAGACCAAGTTGGCAGACTGTGTCTGTCTAAATGCTTAGAATCTCCGAGACCAGAAAAACGTGGAACGTGGATACACGTTGAAATGGTAGGAATTGAAATCTCTGGAGACCAGTACATTGCCAGTTTGCTACGGGCGTGTAAAATGGTTCTAGCTTTACATTAGACCAGAATATACATGCGGCGCAAGCTGAATACATATCACAAATGGTCAGGAACTCTCAACGAGTGAAGAAGATAAAGACTACACATTCACAGTCTGCAGCTGTATATGTAAAATAGTCTAGGAAACTTGACCGAATATGAGAAAATAACATTTCCCTATTGAACGAACATTGGTGCGTCTGGAAGATTCGTCTAACAGACACTCCGAGACCAACCTACTACAACTACAAAGGACATGGACATCATTTCAACAGAAATACTCATCATAAAAGTAGATGATAATACAAGATACACACATGGAATTATATATATACCTCTACAACCGCTGCGTCAGATTTCAAAAAAAGTTTACGGAAAAAGCAACACATGCAATAATCTAAGACGGCACTCAGAACAGAAGCCAAATTAGCCGCCATGTTGGAGTCAACAGAAACCAGAAAATACATGATAAATGTTTCCTTACCTTTGATGAACTTCATCGGAATGCAGTCCTAGGAATCCCATGTCCACAATAAATTGTTGATTTGTTTGAAAATGTCCGTTATTTATGTCCAATTAGCTACTTTGGTTAGCGCGTTTGGTAAACAATTCCAAAGTCACAAAGCACGTCCACTATAACGTGACGAAATGTCCAAAAGTTCCGTAACAGTCAGTAGAAACATGTCAAACGATGTACTGAATCAATCTTTAGAATGTTGTTTATATATATCTTGAATAACGTTCCAACCAGAGAATTAGAATGACTTCAAATGAGCGGTGGAACGCAGGTGCTTCCCCTGTGAACACGCCTGGTGAATGCATGGTCAACTCGTGGCAGTGGTGACTATTTCCTGTGTCATTCGACCCCCCTTCACATTAGTCATCAGACACAGTTCTATTGACTGTTGACATCTAGTGGAAGGCGTAGGAAGTGAAAATTCATCCATATCTCGCTGTAATTTCAATGAGAGCTTGGTTGAAGATCTGCCACCCCCAGAAAATAAAACAGAAAGTGGAATTTCTCAGGTTCTTGCCTGCTATATGAGTTCTGTTATACTCACAGACATAATTCAAACAGTTTTAGAAACTTCAGAGTGTTTTCTATCCAATACGAATAATACTATGCATACATGAGCAACTGAGACTGAGGAGCTAGCCGTTTACAATGGGCACCTTTTCATCCAAGCTACTCAATACTGCCCCTGCAGCCATAAAAAGTTAAGCATCTCCAATCCAAAATTAAATGGAGAATCGGCTTCCTATTTCACAACAAAGCATCCTTCACTCAAGCTGCCAAACATACCCTTGTAAAACTGACCATCCTACCGATCCTCGACTTTGGTGATGTCATTTACAAAATAGCCTCCAACACTCTACTCAACAAATTGGATGCAGTCTATCACAGTGCCATCCGTTTTGTCACCAAAGCCCCATATACTACCCACCATTGCAACCTGTACGCTCTCGTTGGCTGGCCCTCGCTTCATACTCATCGCCAAATCCACTGGCTCCAAGTCATCTTCAAGTTTCTGCTAGGTGAAGCCCCGCCTTATCTCAGCTCACTGGTCACGATAGCAGCACCCATCCGTAGCACGCGCTGCAGCAGGAATATCTCACTAGTCACCCACAAAGCCAATTCCTGCTTTGGCCACCTTTCCTTCCAGTTCTCTGCTGCCAATGACTGGAACGAACTGCAAAAATCAATGAAGCTGGAGACACATATCTCCCTCACGAGCTTTAAGCACCAGCTGTCAGAGCAGCTCACAGATCACTGTACAAAAATCACCGCCCCCCAAAAAAACAAAAACAAAACGCACCCTAATATACTTGATAACCAAGATAGTACCCAATTACAAAACACAAATCAGTTAACTTTAGCAATTGGACAAATTAAGATGTACAAATTAGCCCATATGTAAATAGCCCATCCAACTACCTCATCCCCATACTGTATTAATTTATTTATCTTGCTCCTTTGCATCCCAGTATCTCTACTTGCACATTCATCTTCTGCACATCAATCACTCCAGTGTTTAATTGGTATATTGTAATTACTTCACCACCATGGCCTATTTATTGCCTTTACCGCTCTTATCCTACCTTATTTGCACACACTGTATATAGACTTTTTTTCTACTGTATTATTGACTGTACGTTTGTTTATTCCATGTGTAAGTCTGTGTTGTTGTATGTGTCGAACTGCTATGCTTTATTCTTGGCCAGGTTGCAGTTGTAAATGAGAACTTGTTCTCAACTAACCTACCTGGTTAAATAAAGGTGAAATAAAAATGTAAAACATGTAGGGTCAGTCTATGGGCCGAGTGTGTTTCAATGAACCGAGTCTTGTGATTCCGTGACTTTTCTAAATGTCATCATTTTCGCAATGTTAAAAATGATTTGAATACATTGCAAATGGATAAGGCTGTTTCTCGGCCTCGTCTAGAGCCACATAACTCACTATGCACTATTGACTTAAGCTCTAGAACAGGTTTATAAAGTTTCAGAGCTCTCGGTCTGACAGTTCTTTGATGGTTCGAACACAGGTATCTTTTGCAGGCTCTGTGTGTCTGTAAGCCCCACACTGTGTCACTCCATCCTGGCTGTGTGTGTGTTTTTTCTTGTACATCTGATGAGAGAACTGACTGATTTACAGTTCATGAGTGTTGCCTAATCACACATATGACATTTTGGAAAGATGTGACCTTTTTAACCCTCGAAACAGCCCCAATGACCCCAATTGAAAGCACTTCCTGTTGTCACAGGAAGCTGAAGGTAAACACATATCTTCATTTGAGCAGTCTTTTACAGAATCCCGAGTTAAGTCTTTACGTTAAGAACTGACTGATTTACTGAGGGTTGAATGCAGTGTTTTTCAGTAACTGTAGGTTGTGAAATCAAAACCACTTTTAGGTTCAATTTAACCACTTCTGGTTGCTCCTCTACGCTTAAAATCAGCACAGGTAATACACATAGTAGCCTGATGGATTGTTAATGAAGACAGTTTGATATGGCAATCGTAACTCACATAGGCATCAGGTTGAAGTTAGGGGTGCAAGAAATTTATTTCTATGGGGAGAGATGTCAATGAAAACTGTTAAAAGAAAACACTGTTTTCACACAGTCAAGGTTAGGTGTTCCTTAGGAACGTTCTTGTGGTTGAATTATGCTTCTAGCCTTAACGGTTCTGCTGTTCTCACCCAAAAGCACCTCAAATTTAGTTCAGGCTTCATTTTGGGCCTACTTTTTTTGCACGGCCGCTGCGGTCAGACCTAGCGAGCTAGGTCAAGTTGGGCATCTCCTTGAACTCGGCACGGCCTAGAGACTATGGAGATTCCATTTGTTTCCCCTTTCTGTGATGATTTAAGCCTTCAAATTTCTGTATTTCAGCCCTATTTGATGGTAAAGTTCATACTTCCCCTTTTGGATATGAAGAGGACCATTCAATCTTTTCACGTTGATATCTGTAGAGATACAGGTGACCTTGAACACATGGCAAAAATAATTTTGAAAATGGCCTGCACAGAAGCAGAGTTAGAGCATATCCTGTAAACCCATGTTATCGTTAGGGAGAAACTTGGATGTGTCACACTAAATGAACCTGGCGCAGATAGAATAACTCTGTGGCTTATCCACCCCAATCTGCCCCCTGAAGAGCCCATCGAATACGGTGTGTCTGTGTGACCGAGAGGCCACAATATGTCCATAGCATCATTAAATCATTAAATCACTACAAGTCATTCTTCATTCCATGCAATTTGCATGGTTGCTGCGGTCAGACTGAGAGAGCTAAGGTCAGACTCAGCGAGCTACCGTCAAGTGGAGGATCTCCTTGAACTCGGCATGGCCTAGAGACTATGGTGATGCCAACACTTTCATGTTGATTTCAGCATGTACATTTTCTGTAGGTCATCACTGTTTTAAACATATTGGAAATATACCTGAGTTGTAGTCAATGAACAGCATTCTTACATACTGTAGGTATTCCTCTTGTCCAGAATGGATAGGGCAGTGTGCAGTGGGATGGCGATTGTGTTGTATGTGGCTATATTGGGGCGGTATGCAAATTGAAGTGGGTCAAGGGTGTCAGGTAAGGTGGAGGGGATTTGATCCTTAACTAGCCTCTCAATGAACTTCATGATGACAGTAGTGAGTGCTATGGGGCGATAGTCATTTAATTCAATCAAATGTATTTAGAAAGCCCTTTTTTACATCAACCGATTTCAGAACGTGCTGTACAGAAACCTATCTTAAAACCCCAAACAGCAAGCAATGCAGATGTAGAAGCACGGTGGCAAGGAAAAACTCCCTAGCAAGGCCGGAGCCTAGGAAAAAACATAGAGAGGAACCAGGCTCTGAGGGTGGCCAGTCCCCTTCTGGCTGTGCCGCATGGAGATTATAACCGAACATGGCCAAGATGTTCAAACGTTCATAGATGACCAGCAGGTTCAGATATTAATAGTCACAGGGGTTGTAGAGGGTGCAACAGGGCAGCACCTCAAGAGTAAATTTCAGTTGGCTTTTCATAGCCGATCATTCAGAGTTAGAGACAGCAGGTGCGGTAGAGAGAGAGAGAGTCCATAACAGCAAGTCCAGGACAAGGTAGCACGTCCTGTGAACAGGTCAGGGTTCCATAGCCACAGGCAGAACAGCATAAATACTGAAGGCTGAGACAGGAGGGGTTCTGGAGACACAAGATATAACCCCACCCATTTTGCCAAAGCACAGCCCCCACACCACCATAGGGATATCTTCAACCACCAATCTACTACCCTGAAACAAGGCTGAGTATAGCCCACGAAGATCTCACCCACTGCACAAACCCAAGGGGCGCCAACCCAGACAGGAAGATCACGTCAGTGACTCATCCCACTGAAGTGACGCACCCTCCTAGGGACGGCATGGAAGAGCACCAGTAAGCCAGTGACTCAGCCTCCGTAATAGGGTTAGAGGCAGAGAATCCCAGTGGAGAAAGGGGAACCGGCCAGGCAGAGACAGCAAGGGTGGTTAGTCTCCCCAGTGCCTTTCCATTCACCTTCACACCCCTGGGCCAGACTACACTCAATCATAGGAGTCTTCAATAAAGATGTAAAGGTCGAGACAGAGTCTGTCTCGCACATGGATAGGCAGACCATTAAATAAAAATGGAATTCTATAGGAGAAAGTCTTGTCTCCAGCCTTTTACTTAGAAGTTTTAGGGACAATAAGGAGGCCTGCGTCTTGTGACCATAGCGTGCGTGTAGGTATGTACGGCAGGACCAAATCTGAAAGATAAGTAGGAGCAAGCCCATATAATGCTTTGTAGGTTACCAGTAAAAACCTTGAAATCAGCGCTAGCCTTGACAGGAAGCAAGTGTAGAGAGGCGAGCACTGGAGTAATATGTTCAAGTTTTGGGGTTCTAGTCAAGATTCTAGCAGCCGTGTTCAGTAACCTTTTACTTTCTCTGGATACAGGAACAATGGTGGACATCTTGAAGCAAGTGGGGACAGCAGACTGGGATAGGGAGAGATTGACTATGTCTGTAAACTCTCCAAATGAAATCAACAAAGCACTATCAAAAGTAACATAGTACCTACCATCTATCAACCTTGTACTGCTGCCCTGCTTTTTACCAGCATGCCCTGCTCCAACGGTCCAACCCTGGAAAGTCTACAGAAAGCTGCAGAAGGTGAAAACCTGTAAGGCAGAGGGCTCAGATGAAATCCCAGGCAGACTAAAAAAGGAGTCTGCATATGAATTGAGCGGTCCACTGGCTGGTATTCTTGGCCTGTCGATGCGACAAGGCATTGTTCCTGATGAATGGAAAGAAGATAGTGGGCTCTTTACCATAAACCAAGCCACTCTCCATCAGTGAAATATATCTCATTAACCTCTCTCCTGAGCAAAGTAGCTAAGAGCTTTATCACTGAATGAGCTCTTAGCGATATCCTACCCCAAGTTAATACTCAACAGTACGGATGTCTACTCTACAAGGCCGGTCAACCACACACTGGTGGATATAACCAACAAGCTCTTCAAGTCCCAGGATAAGAATGGTTGCCCACCTACTTCAGCAAAGCCTTCTAACGTGTCTGCCACAACCTTGCCATCAACAGGATATTAGACCTCCAGCTTTGACCATCCCTTGCCATATGGATAGACAACTTCCTCTCTAAGGCTGCCTTTATACAGGCAGCAAATTCTGATATTTTCCACTAATTGGTCCTTTGACCAATCACATCAGATCTTTTCACATCAGATATTTTTCAGTGATCTGATTGGTCAAAGACCAATTAGTGGGAAACATATCCGAATTGGGCTGCCTGTCTAAATGCAGACACTAGGTTGTGAGGTATCATGGTGTGCTGTCGAACAGTGTCAGTGTATTTTATGGCCTACCTCAAGGAACTCTGCTTGGCCTGCTGATTTTTATTGTATATGTAACAATGTTTTTTTCTGTCCCTCTCCTCACTCCAACCAGGGATCCTCTGAACACATCAACAACTGCCTCCCACAAAGCATTGTTACCTATCAACTACTTCAAGATTACCTAACAACTACTTCAAGGTCTCAGAGCGAGTGACGTCAACGACTGAAATGTTACTAGCATGCACCTCTATCTAGCTGGCCATTTCACACTGGTTATTCTCACCCCCTTTGATCTCCTCAATCTCGGCAGCAACCGGGCAGAGCACAACTGAGTCATCCAGGTCATGGCACCGTCCCTCTCCTTGCCCCGACCTGGGCTCGAAACAGAGACCCTCTGAACACAAACAACTGCCTCTCACGAAGAATCATTAAAAGCCACTGCTTTTGCAGGGTAAGGGAAACAACTACTTCAAGGTCTTCGAGCGAGTGACATCACCAATTGAAACACTACTAGCACACACTGCTAACTAGCTAGCAATTTCACACAGGTGACACATATCAACGGTGTAGCCAGGCTAACTGCAGTCAAACAATGGAAGCTTGTGGATCACATTCCACCATCCAAGAAGACCTGGTTGACCTAGAGAAGTGGTCAGTGGGGAGCCACATGCTCTGAACCCTAAAAAGTGCAAAGTGCTCCACCCGTACTACCCCGCCTGTCTATTAACAACACATAAGTCCAGAAAGTTGAGGTATCAAGATCAAAGGACATCTAAAATAGTCGACACAGGTAGAGAACGTCTGTTCCTCCTCCAATGCCTGAAGTACTTCCACATCCATAAGAATGACCTGGTAAGAGTATTTCCAACCTACATCCAACCAGTGGTGAAATATGCTGCCCCAGTGTGGCACGCAGGGCTAATCAAGACACAATCCGATACCATCGAGACTGTCCAAAGGAAAGCAGTTCGTATCATCATTGGCACAGACGACACCTCCTACTCAGATGCATGCACCAATCTTGGTCTATCATCACTACACACGCAGAGAAAGTCTTTCAAGATCCTTTAATCCGATCCTTACCGCCATATGCTCCCATCCCAACAATCGTCTGTGAGCCAATACCAGACCCACTCCTCAACTAAACTGGAACTGATCCACTGCAGGATTGTGCATTTCCATGGCAGCATCCTTCCAACCATGGTTTGCCTGCGGAACAGTTGATGATGAACATTATTGTATTTTAGTTAGTAATATCAATTTTAATATTCAAATGTATGTCGTACTGACAATTCAGCATGTTGCTGCCTTTTGTACAATTTCCTGTTAAAAAATGTAAATAAAAATATTCTCTCAGAAAGGAGAGATGTAATAATTCATACTGTATTATGTGGAGAGGGGAGATGGATTTATCTGACATAGAGATGTATAATGTAGTGATCTGACCATAACCTTTACCTCCTCTCTCTTTCTGCAGTGCAATAATGACTACGTCCCCGTGTGCGGCTCCAACAATGAGAACTACCAGAATGAATGTTATCTACGCAGGGATGCCTGCAAGCAGCAGTCTGAAGTGCTGGTGGTGTCAGAGGGCTCTTGTCCTGTCGGTACGTAGCCTACGTAGCATCTTAAGGATGGACATAAACATAGGTCTGTAGATGCATACCTACAGTTGAAGTCGGAAGTTTACATACACCTTAGCCAAATACATTTAAACTCAGTTTTTCACATTTCCTGACATTTAATCCTAGTAAAAATCCCTGACTTAGGTCAGTTAGGATCACCACTTTATTTTAAGAATGTGAAATGTCAGAATAATAAAATAGAGAGAATGATTTATTTCATTGTTATTTCTTTCATCACATTCCCAGTGGGTCAGAAGTTTACATACACTCAATTAGTATTTGGTAACATTGCCTTTAAATTATTTAACTTGGGTCAAATTTTTAGGGTAACCTTCCCACAATAAGTTGGGTGAATTTTCGTCATTTACACACACTATTTAGTTCAGTTCTTTGCACCCCATCATTGTGAGGTATTGTTTGTTTTGATACACATTTCTATTACAGAGCTCTGTTCCGTATTAGTCCTCCTGTGTACTGTAGTTTTGGCCATCCTCACTGGGGATGCCTTTTTAAAATGTTCATTTAACCAGGCAAGTCAGTTAATTAAGAACAAATTCTTATTTACAATGACGGCCTAAGAACAGTAGTTTCATGGGCAGAACAACAGATTCTTACCTTGTCAGTTCGGGGATTTGATTTAGCAACCTTTCGAGTACTGGCCCAATGCTCTAACCACTAGGCTACCTGCCTCTTTTTGCCTAATCCCTGCTTGTACTACTATCAGATTTCCTGTCATCAACCTCTTGCCTGATCTCCCGGACTACGTCATTATCCTTCTCCCTGCCTGTACTGTTACCATTTTGGACCCCTGTGTATGACCTTCTGTCTGCCCCTGGACCCAGCTACCTGCCTCCACCTCTGGTCCTTTACAAAAAAACACCTGATGCGCCCTATGCTTGTAACCAGCTCTCTGTCTCCAATCGTATTCATTACAGAAGGAAGTAGCTAGAAAGTTGGAATATTGTTTGAAGGCTCTACACTCTCCTTCTGTCCAATATCAAACTATAAAGCTAAACTGATTTCATCCACAATACTTTAGTTCATCAGAGTTACTAATGTAGTATGCGAATCAAGCTTTGTTAGAGAAAGAAAGTCATACCCTTTTCTCACTACTGAGCCAAGCTGAGTCAAACTGTACTGTGCTAGCCTGGTTAAGCATTGACCACACTTTCTGGAACCGTGTGAGGAAAGAATACTGTGAGAAGAACATATCCAAGTCAGCACAGTATGGTTTGGTCAGCACAATAGTGTGAAAAGTAGGAGTATCCCACAATTCCTTTTTTTTCAAGATAAGAACCTACATGCATTTGATTTTATCTAGCGCTTAGCATAGGTCATGTTCATTAGGGCATGCAACAGGAAACATTTTGCAGTGACAAACAGACATTTGTGTTTTACTGGACATGTCCAGGTATTACCTTACTGTTTCAGTCAGTTTTCTTCTGTTTGCTGCCTGAACAAGACCAAAGTGAATCTGTTTTCAAGGGGAACATGTTGGCTCCACTCAAGCTCCACTGTTGGGCTAGCGTTGTACACTGGGGGTGTTACTGGCTCAGTTAACCTCACTGCCACCCTGGTCAACTCCACTCAAGGTACCTAAAACACTCATATAGCTCAGCAGTCCACCACACTCATAAGGAACACAGTAGGAATTGGAGCGTGTGTGGGTGGGATGGAGGGGTGGGTGGGTGGTGGTGGGGGTGGGGGGGGGTTTGAATGGGTGGGGGAGTGTTGAGGGTTGTGTGTGTTTCCAATTTGTTTCACAAAATTAACTTTCATTTCGCCTCACTTACATGGAAGCTCTTAACTGTAAATTGCTTGAATGTTTGTCATTTACCTTGTGTGTGTGTGTGTGTATGTTTGCATGTATGTATGTGTGCGTGCATGTGTGTGTGCATCTGCCTGTGTGTCTTTTCTGTGAGAGCGTGAAATATATATATTTTTTCATGTGATGAGAGTTCATTTTGAGAGACAAGCCTCAGAAAACAAAAGAAATATCATCGCACCCTGGCAGAACGGGCGTGACAGTGATGAGAATAGGCTGACAGCTCACTTCCCTCCGCAACGCCCAGCCCCCTCATCCCCCTTCACTGTCACTTCAAAAGAATATAAGTTCAAATTACATTTTAAAAACTATTTATGTACTGGATGTTTACTCTTGGAAGTAGTCTTACAAACAAACAACATCAACAAAGAAGGGAGTAAAACAGTGTCCTGGGCACAAAACAAGTTATTAACCTCTATCTTGCCTATTCATTGCCCTTTCTCTGCGAAACTACACATCAGATAAATAATTGAGGGGACAGTGAATGTGTCCATACACTGCTAGCTTGATTAACATGGGTCATGCATTTTAAGAAACCAAAAAAGTAACAATTCACCCAACACCCGCTAGAAAAGGCTTTCATAAACATGTGATGACGTGGTTAAGGTGTGTTAGTGCTGGGCTTGTACCAAAACCTGCACACAATACCTTTTCAAGGACTGATTTAAAAAAAATAATAATAATGTTTTATACCTTTATTCAGGAGTTGGTTCCTGTACAGGAACCAAATGAGCGGAAATTCCAGAGCGCCAACTAATTGTACTCGTTAAAACTCAAACTTTCATTAAAATTCACATACAGGGTACTCAAATCAAGCCACATTCGTTGTGAATATAGCTAACATGTCAGATTTGTAAAATGCTTTTCGGCAAAAGCATGACAAGCTATTATCTGATAGCATGCAGCTCCCTGACACACAGAAAGGGCACGTAAACAAGCAAATTAGCATAGTCGGCGCTACCAAAAACGCAGAAATAAAAACATTCATTACCTTTGACGAGATTCTTTGTTGGCACTCCTATATGTCCCATAAACATCACAAGTGGGTCTTTTTTTTTTCGATTAAATCGGTCCATATATACCCAAAATGTCCATTTATGAACACCGTGAAATCCATGGAAAAATGCACTTTCCCAACGCGACGTAATTTTTTTAAATTCAGAAAGTTGCCTATAAACTTTGACAAAACACTTCAACCTACTTCTGTAATCCAAGTTTAGGTATTAGTAAACGTTAATAAATGATCAAATTGATCATGGAGCGATCTGTATTCAATAACTAGAAGGAAAGAAAACGAGGTGCAATTTCCAGTCGAGCTATTTTTGTGATGCACACATGAAGACCGGATGTGGTAATCAGCGGTCTGACCAAGAATAAATGGGGCTGGAAATCACAACACTGGCGACATCGTGTGGAATCTGTTGGAATTGCAAACACAGTTCCATCATTTATGGAAAGCCATAGACAATACAAACACTGGCGGATTGATTTTTTCTTCTTCGATTTAGTGACCAGGTTTTCTTGCGATTTTGACAACGGAACTCGTTCTGTTATAGTCACAGACACCTTTGAAGCAGTTCTAGAAACTTCAGAGTGTTTTCTATGCACACATACTAATCATATGCATATACTATATTCCTGGCATGAGTAGCAGGACGTGGAAATGTTGCGCGATTTTTAACAGAATGTTGAAAAAAGTAGCTCGATCACAAACAGAACTAGGCAAGTCAGTTAAGAACAAATTCTTATTTTCAATGACAGCCTAGGAACAGTGGGTTAACTGCCTGTTCAATACTTGTAGAAGAGCTGTCACTCAAACCCACATCTGTCTACTCACTCTCTCCACATGTGATACTATATTTATGTCCAGGCATACCTTAACATCCTCTGATCTGATGGTTCGTACCCTGTCTATTCACACCTAAATTCCCAATGGCTGTCCAGTATCCAGGCATCTCTATATGTTCTCCGATTGGCTACCCTGTCACCCTGTCTTACAAGTAAACAAGTCTGGTCTTCATCAGAACACTGGCTAATGTGTTCTGTAGCCTACATGTTGGCAACACAGCCAGGCTCCTTGTTGTTGTTTACCTCAATAACCATATCCGACAGCCGTGTGACAGCAGGGCTCTGTCCTCCCAGAATCGCCGTGTGACTGGAGCCAAGGCCAAAAGGCCAGAATCGGGGGTTTTCCGTAGCTGTCGAACTGGGAACAGAAGGACACAGAGCCGAGTTGCCAAGTCATGCTACCATGCTACTGGGTACCACTGTGTACTACAAAAGTACTATTTAAACAAGAGAGTCACATTCGGATGACTCTGTAGAGAGCTTCTGCAAGGAAGAAGACCATGTTAAATGGTTGCTTAACTGTTCCAGTACTGGTTTTCCAATGTTTTTGACAACACAACAGTTATCTGCCATTTTGCCTTCGAGTTGTATTATATATTTTTCATAAGTAAATTTATTGTTTACTTATACTTTTAGAATTGAGGGAAAGATGAGTTTGTTTACATTTGGGCAACAGATAAGCAGGTATTCACCAAGCTAGCACTAGGCAGTGAGCTAACAGATAGTGAATGATAGCTGATTAGCACAGGATGCTTCAGTTCCCCATCCCATTGAGTGGTGGTGCTACAGTGCAGTCAGCAATTTAGCAACTTGAAAGAGTGAACCGTTTGGGGAACCACTTGTCAGATTTCAGGGCTGCTTAGGCAAGTCACAGCTGACATGAGCCATATGTTTGGTTGACTGGGGGGGATGCACAATCTCAGATATCAAGGGAATTGAAGGCAAACATGTGGAGTGTTGCTGACAAATCTCAGAGGGTGACTTCCAGAGAGAGGCAAAGGGATCAATAAACCCGTCAACTTTGGGACACACTAGTGACTTAAATGCAATTTATACAACAGGTGGGTCTAATCCTGGACGCTGATTGGTGTCTATTCCATAATTTACCAACGGCTAAAGCTATGATGTTGAAGTTAATATTCACTCTGTTCCATCTCACTGCGCAATCCATTGTTTTATCAGCCCAGCCAAACAATTTATAAACTGGATCTCTACTGTAAAAAGCATCTAGACATTATTTCCCATTTCTTTTATACGAGAAATTGGATGGCATAATGGCAAAAATATGCATATTTTGAAATTCGATCTACAGCTGTCCCATAGTAATGAACGTGTAGGGGTCCGGAGTCGGGACAAGACAGACAGGCAGGCAGCTTTTCTCAGTCAGTCGAAATCATCAATAAGCATAATGTATTGATATATACAGTGCATTTGGAAAGTTACATTACAGTTACATTACATTTT
This sequence comes from Oncorhynchus masou masou, assembly GCF_036934945.1. Classification (NCBI taxonomy): domain Eukaryota; kingdom Metazoa; phylum Chordata; class Actinopteri; order Salmoniformes; family Salmonidae; genus Oncorhynchus; species Oncorhynchus masou. Next base: position 45,580,251 of record NC_088240.1, on the reverse strand, counting down.
GTTACATTACAGTCCTCCAGACGTGACTCTTGGATTTCAAGCTAAAGAGTTCAATCTTAGTTTCATCAGACTTTGTTTCTCATGGTCTGAGAGGCCTTTAGGTGCCTTTTGGCAACCTCCAAGCAGACTGTCAGTTGCCTTTAACTGAAGAGTGGCTTCCATTTGGCTTATATATATATATATATATATATATACTTATATAGACAGGTCTTTGCCTTTCCAAATCATGTCCAATCATTTTAATTTACCACAGGTCGTCTCCAATAAAATTGTAGAAACAGCTCAAGGATGATCAATGGAAACAGGATGCACCTGAGCTCAATTTCAATTCTTATAGCAAAGGGTCTGAATACTTATGTAAATGGCATATATATATATATATATTTTTGCCAACATTTCTAAAAACCTGTTTTCACTTTGTCATTTTGGGCTATTGTGTGTATATTGATGGAAAAAACAATTTAATACATTTTTGAATAAGGCTGTAACGTAGCAAAACGTAGAAAAAGTCAAGGGGTCTGAATTATTTCCCAAATGCACTGTACAAAGAAATGTCAATAGAAAACAGGTAAAACTAAATGCAATGCAGCTCGTTTGCAGTTTTTCCAGCTTCCTTTTGAAGTTATTGTGTTACCTGTGTTGGCGAGCTCCTCTAAACAACAGTGTCCTGACGAGAGAGCACATGTTCTATGCCAAGTAAAATCTCACATCATTAGTTCATTGTTATGGATGCAAGATGGCGCCGGATAAGATGGCTGACGTTTTACAGGCTCCTAACCAATTGTGCTATTGTGTGTGTTTTTTTGCATTATTTGAAACTTATTTTGTACATAATGTTTCTGCCATCGTCACTTATGCCCGAAAAGAGTTTTGCATATCATGACAACGATTACTCATCTCGTACTGGACAAATACTTTTTCTTTAACGAGTCGGTCACAAAGGATTTATTTAAGACACCCAACAAGGCCCAAATCCCCGTCATTCACATGAAGAAGAGACGAAGATATCAGGGACGTAGGTCGGGGTGCCTTAAAAGGATCCAACAGCGAGTGAGTAATCCGCCTTTACCATCAGTCCTATTAGCCAATGTGCAATCATTGGATAATAAAATGGATGAGCTCCGATCAAGACTATCCTACCAACGGGACATTAAAAACTGTAATATCCTATGTTTTTCTGAGTTGTAGCTGAATGACGACATGGACATAGCTGGCTGGGTTTTTGGTCCATCAGCAACATAGAACAGCTGCCTCCGGTAAGACAAGGTGGTGGTCTTTGTCTATTTGTAAATAATGTAAATAATGCTGGTGCATGAAATAAGGAAGTCTCAAGGTTTTACTCAACTGAGGTAGAGTATATCTTGATAAACTGTGGACCACACTACTTACCAAGAAAGTATTTATCTGTATTTTACCTAGCTGTCTATTTACCACCACTTACCGATTCTGGCACTAAGAATGGACTCAACGAGCTGTATAAGGCCATAAGCAAACAAGAAAATGCTCATCCAGAGGTCGGTGCTCCTAGTGGCCGGGGACTTTAATGCAGGAAATGTAAATCCATTTTACCTAATTTCTTCCAGTATGTTACATGTGCAAAAAAAACTCTATACCACCTTTACTCCACACACAGAGACGCGTACAAAGCTCTCCCTCACCCTCCATTTGGCAAATATGACCATACATTGGCTTTATCAATAAGTGCATTGATGACCTCGAACCCCTGATGACCATATATACCCCAACGAGAAGCCATGGATTACAGGCAACATCCGAACTGAGCTAAAAGGTAGAGCTTCTGCTTTCAAGGAGCAAACCTGGAAGCTTATAAGAAATCCCACTATGCCCTCCGACAAACTATATAACAAGCAAAGTGTCAACACAGGACTAACATTGAATCATACTACACCGGGTTCTGACGCTCGTCGGATGTGGCAGGGCTTGCAAACTTTTACGGACTACAAAGGGAGAGCCACTCCAATTTGCATACCTCCCCAACAGATCCATTAATAATGCAATCTCTATTGCACTCCACACTGCCCTTTCCCACATGCACAAAAGGAACACCTACAGTTGAAGTTGGAAGTTTACATACACCTTAGCCAAATACATTTAAACTCAGTTTTTCAAAATTCCTGACATTTAATCCTAGTCTGCAGCTAGGAATTCGGTGTCATTGAACATGAAGAACGACAACCGCCGAAACATCTATTCTATAACAAATTAATGAATGTCACTCTGAACAATCCACTCTAACCACGAGATAGAGAGACTAACTTTTCAACAAAGATCCCGACGACACACTGAGCGTAAATATATATATTGATTGCAATTGCTCCCGAATGAGTGAGCTTTCATGTGCAAAGGATTAGCATTTCAATTGTTATGATTATCAACTTTGTAGTGTCTCATCTCAGTTGACCCCCACTTCGCTTTTTGTCCACCAAGCCGCGATACCGGTTTATCCCACTAGGGAAACTCCGTTATCTTTTCTTTGTAACTATCTACTGTTTGTTTATGCATTTCTGTTAATTACTTAGTTAGTAAATACATGATTTAGGGATGACTCATAGTGAAGATTGGGTTCGTGCAGATAACCAACAATTTATGACGTTTGGAATGAGACTAACATGAGGTAAAGTAAATAAATGATTAATCAGAAGACTATTTGATCAGATATAAAATATCTGAAAAGTTATTTTAGGAAATGCTAACTTTGTAATCTGAATATTTTCCTTGGTGCCCCAACTTCCTAGTTAATTACAGTTACATGATTAATCAGTTTGATCGAGTAATATTAATTACAGAGAATCTTTGATAAAAATTGTCTTCAACTTAATGATAGTAAAGACACGACAACTTACATGTGCAGAAGGGCCAGTGATGATGTTGACTGTTGCTGCATTTTTTTTATTTTTGTACTCTTGCCTTCCATTAGCACACTAACACTATACATCAAAGAAAATAGGCATAGACATAAAAGGCATGATAATTAGAAATGCATAAATAAGCAAATAGGCATTTAATTTCATTATTGTTTAAACTATGTGTCGACTCGCTATGTGTAACTTAGGGATTGGCCGTCGGCATCAACGATACACATTTAGAGCAAGCCAAACACAACAAGGCATACATTGAAGAAACACAGAAAATCAACGATCAAATCAATTACATAACTGTACATGTAAACCTAGGCTTACTGCTCAAGTAGGGCAAATTTGTCCAAATAAGATTCCATCACTGTAAGTAATTAGCTAGCTGGAATGCAAAAGGGTGATATTGCTAATTAGCTAGTTCACTTGCAAATGTGGCTAATTAACACTATGCTAACATTGGTTAGCAGGTAGCTAGGGCAGCAGGTAGCCTAGTGGTTAGAGCATTGGGCAAGGAACCAAAAGGTTGCTAGATCAAATCGCCAAGCTGACAAGGTAAAAAGAAATCTGCCATTCTGCCCCTGAACAATGCTACTGTTCCTTGGCTCTCATTGTAAATAATAATTTCTTCTTACTGACTTGCCTAGTTAAATAAAACAATCAGTGCAGTAGTTAGTTATATAAAAATATACCTTTGTACTGGTGTAACATGAATGTCAAGGTACAAATCTGTCGTTCTGCCCCTGAACAGGCAGTTAACCCACTGTTCCTAGGCCGTCATTGAAAATAGGAATTTGTTCTTAACTGACTTGCCTAGTAAAATAAAGGTAAAATTAAATAAAAAAATGTTACAAAGTACATTATAATGACAGACTCACTTACTTCCATGGTTTATATTTTTATCCGTGTTCGATTAAGATTTGCTTTCCTTGACGTTGATAACTTCGACGTGAACCTCAACTTGGGTGACCTTGAAGGAGACTGGAAGGGTTCGGGTTAAACGCGCTTGACTCCGCCCACATTGAACCCAGCCCCGAACTACACACTGCAGTCAAGGGCTTCTCGGCTATTTAGCTAAAGAATCCCCATTTTGTGTGGGGAAGTGGGAGACTGGGGTTCAATCCCCCTATGGGCACTGTACAACGTGGCGGTCAGGAGTAGGCTACAGTACTGGACTATTTAACTAAACATGTAATTTGGGAGGTACACTATATATGCAAAATGATGTGGACACCCCTTCAAAATGTTGGATTCAGCTATTTCAACCACACCCATTGCTGACAGGAGTGTACAACTGAGCACAAAGCTATGCAATCCCCATAGACAAACATTGACAGTAGAATGGCCCATACTGAAGATCTCAGTGACTTACAAAGGATGCCACCATTCCAACAAGTCAGATCTGCTCTGCTAGAGCTGCCCCTGTGAAGTGGAAACGTTTAGGAGCAACAGCCACAAAGTGATACTCCACACAAGCTCACAGAATGGGACCGCTGAGTGCTGAAGCGCGTAGTGCGTCAACATAGTCTGTCCTCGGTTGCAACACTCACGACCGAGTTCCAAACTGCCTCTGGAAGCAATTTCATCACAAGAACTGTTCATCTGGAGCTTCATGAAATAGGTTTCCATGGCTGAGCAGCCGCACACAAGCCTGAAAAGTGGTGTAAAGCTCGCCGTCATTGGACTCACCATCTGGCAGTCTGACAGACGAATCTGAGGTTGGCTGATGCCAGGAGAACGCTACCTGCTCCAATTCATTGTGGCAACTGTAAAGTTTGGTGGAGGAGGAATAATGGTCTGGGGCTGTTATTCATGGCCCCTTAGTCGGGCCCCTTAGTTCTAGTGAAGGGGAATCTTAACACTACAGCATACAATGACATTCTAGACTATTATGTGCTTCCCCAATTTGAGGAAGGCCCTTTCCTCTTTCATGACAATGCCCCTGTGCACAAAGTGAGGTCCATACAGAAATGGTTTGTTGAGATCGGTGTGGAAGAACTTGACTGGCCTGCACAAAGCTTTGACCTCAACCCCATCGAACGGTTGAATTGGAATGACGACTACGAGCCAGGCCTAATCGCCCAACATCAGTGCCCGACCTCACTAATGCTTTTGTGGCTGAATGGAAGCAAGTCCCAACAGCAATGTTCCCAACACCTAGTGGAAAGCTTTCCCAGAGGAGTGGAGGCTGTTAAAGAAGCAAAGGGGGGACCAACTCCATATTAATGCCCATGATGTTGCAATGAGATATTCAACCATCTTTTGGTCATGTAGTGTATTTCATCTGTTTTCAAGTCTCGAAATCAGACATAAATAAATGCATTTAACATATAAATAGGCACGCCACGCCATTCTTTTGTATGAAATTGCGCAAACTCCAAACATATCACAGTGTATGTCGGGATAGCACAGCTCTGAAGCCTGTAGCCTTGCTGGCTCAGTCGAAGTGGGTATCTGAGGGTCGAATTAGCCCCGACACCATCGGTAATTGTAATTCTCTCAGCTTCGGGACATTTGTGAAAATGGCAGAGGCACGAGGTAATGTGCAAATGGAGGGGTGTGGGGAATGGGAATGGGGTGATTTATGATTCAGCCACTGTCACTTCTCGCCTGTAGTCTATATGGGGCCATACTTGCGAACAAAACAATTCAACATTAAGTTAAAGCACCAGCCAATTAAAATGGTCAATATTGTGTCACATTATAGAACGCTACATTGTGGCTTGTCCCATCAGATAACCTGGCACACGTTAGCCCTATGCTAATCTCATCAGGTGACAGTGATTATTTCCTGTAACAAATTCCTCATTAGCCTATCAAAGATCTTAAATGGGGTGTTCACCCAAAAACATTTCTGTGCCCTTTATAACACTTGCCTGGGTGTTTGTCAGTACCCCAGACAGTTTTTAGGTCCATTTTTAGAGTGTTTAGATTTCGTTCTTTTTATGTGAAATTGCTGAATTTCTGAAATGACCTAAAATGCATTAAAAACAGTGTATTTGTGGTTACATAAACAACAATTGGTGTCTCTGCATTGAATTTCTAAATACATGTGTTTTTTAATGTAAAAAGTGTAAAACAAAAACCTACTTCATGTTGGTACAAACGTCTTCCATATAGTCTGTAATCCAGTAGATGCTCTCCTTCGTGATTCTAAAATATGTAATTACAGGAGGCGGGACGAAGGAGTTATGTGCCTTCAAGAAAGAACATCAGAATGAAAGGAAAGGAAGTAAACAAATATATGTTATCTAGCTAGGGTAGTAATCTCTGAAGTAAAGTAAGGATAGGTGAATAACATTAGTAGGTGAGTGATATTGGCCAAATTTAAGTGCAATAATGTTCCACAGATACAACTACACTACATTTCCACTCTTTTCCTGAACGCGATGGAGCTTTGTGTCAGACAGGGCTGCAGGCCATCCGACATCCTGCTGATAGTATCGAAACGATGCCTGAAATCATATACCAGCTGCGGTTTACCGTGTCCAGTGATCACTTTGTGGCCACTGACTACAATGGGGACCGGGTTCTGTTCCCACCGTCTTTCCACCATGGATGGGAAAACTCGAACCATTCAAAGTATGATCCTAGCTAGCTAAGTTGCTAACATCTGTAGCTAGTCAACACAAAGTAGTTTAATGTTATTTGTTTGATATTCCTTGAACTAGTTTGTAGTATTTTTTACTTAGCTACTACTGTAACAGTAACATTTGTCACACCCTGACCATAGTTTGCTTTGTATGTTTCTATGGGTGTGATCTGAGTGGGCATTCTATGTTGTGTGTCTAGATTGTCTGTTTCTGTTTCTGGCCTGATATGGTTCTCAATCAGAAGCAGGTGTTAGTCATTGTCTCTGATTGGGAACCATATTTAGGTAGCCTGTTTGTTTTTGGGGTTTGTGGGTGATTGTTCCTGTCTTTGTGTTTGTTACACCAGATAGGGCTGTTTTAGTTTTTTTTCCTCAAGGTTCTTGGTTTTGTATATTGTTCTATTTTCATCTTTATTAAAGATGTAACTAAATAACCACGCTGCGTTTTGGTCCGCCTCTCCTTCAACAGAAGAATCCCGTGACAACGTTATCCTGTCCTACTGACTGTTTTGCTTAATTTGTTTTATGTAGTTTGCTTTTTCTCATTATTATGTTACTGTTAAGAAATAGTATATTATTTTCTACTAGATATCAGTTTTCTGTAGTGCTCTTAACTGATTAAAATTAATTGCACTAGTGAAGGTCCATGAGTAGGACACAGACCTAGCCAGAGCCATATAGATAAATACGTAGCTCTGGCCCTACCTGGTGCATGAGTTGTAATGACAACAAACTTGCCCAGCCTTTACATGAGGTCAATTAAAACATTTAGAACATCAGCTCATGCCCTGAATTGACATGTAATGACTGACTCTGTTTTATACCAGCCAACACCATTCTGTTACACATCTTTCAGGATACCCGAGAAGCTGTGTAGAGTATTCCAAACAGGCCAACGACTGGGTAGAGAAGAATCTCTGAACAGAAGACATTCAACTTTAGAGCACGATTGGTCCAGCAGGCTGTCAAGCGGCGGGAAGATAAACAGATCATATAGACCCATACTTAAAAGTTGAGACACGAAACCTACCTCCCAACATCACCCCAATAGAGAAACCAACCAAGGAAGAGCTGGCGGCAAAGCTTTTTAGCCTAACTTTGAAACTAGCTTTAGCAAGCCTAATGATGGTGTGATGTTGTGAAACATCATCAGTAACATCAAATTAAATTTTGTCACATGCGTCGAATACAACAGGTGTAGTAGGCCTTACAGTGAATTGTTTACTTAAAAGCCCTTAACCAACAATGCAGTTTTTTTAGAAAATACCTAAAAAAGTAAGTGATAAGAACATCAAATTATTAAAGAGCGGCAGTAAAATAGCAAATGTTGGGCTATACACAGTGGGTACCGGTACAGCGTCAATGCGCTGAGGAACCGGTGTCGAGGTAATTGAGGTAATATTACATGTAGGTAGAATTATTAAAGTGACTATGCATAGATAATAAAAGAGAGTGGCAGCAGCATAGAAGTGGGGGGCAATGCAAATAGTTTGGGTAGCCATTTGATTAGATGTTCAGGAGTCTTATGGCTTGGTGCTCCCGTACCGCTTGCCGTGCGGTAGCAGAGAGAACAGTCTATGACTAGGGTGGCTGGTGTATTTGACAATTTTTAGGGCCATACTCTGACACCGCCTGGTATAGAGGTCCTGGATGGCAGGAAGCTTGGCCACGGTGGTGTACTGTGGCATACCAACTACCCTCTGTAGTGCCTTGCGGTCGGAGGCTGAGCAGTTGCCATACTCAGCAGTGATGCAATGTTCTCGATGGTGGAGCTGTAAAACCGTTTGAGGATCTGAGGACCCATGCCAAATCAATTTCTCCTGAGGGGGAATAGCTTATGTCGTGCCCTCTTTCCTGTTGTCCACAATAAAAAATGTATGTGTGGAATTTCTTTCCTTCTTAATGCGTTTGAGCCAATCAGTTGTGTTGTGAAAAGGTAGGGGTGGTATACAGAAGATAGCCCTATTTGGTAAAATACCAAGTCCATATTATGGCAAGAACAGCTCAAATAAGGAAAGAGAAACAACAGTCCATCATTACTTTAAGACATAAAGGTCAGTCAATCCAGAAAATGTCAAGTACTTTGAAAGTTTCTTCAAGTGCAATCGCAAAAACAATCAAGCGCTACGATGAAACTGGTTCTCATGAGGATCGCTACAAGAAAGGAAGACCCAGACTTGCGAGCAAAGGACTTTAGACAGGTGTAAATCTGTCCTTTGGTCTGATGAATCCCAATTTGGCATTTTTGGTTCCAATCGCCGTGCCTTTGTGAGACGCAGAGTAGGTGAACGGATGATCTCCGCATGTGTGGTGAAACTTGGAGGAGGAGGTGTGATGTGTGGAGGTGCTTTTCTGGTGACACTGTCTGTAATTTATTTACAATCCAAAGCACACTTAACCAGCATGACTACCACAGCATTCTGCAGCGATATGCCATCGCATCTGGTTTGCCCTTAGTTGGGACAATCATTTGTTTTTCAAAAGGACAATGACCCAAAACACACCACCAGGCTGTATAAGGGCTATTTGACTAAGAAGAAGAGTGATGGAGTGCTGCATCAGATGACCTGGCCTCCACAATCACCTGACCTCAACCCAATTGAGATGGTTTGGGATGAGTTGGACCACAGAGTGAAGGAAAAGCAGCCAATACGTTCTCAACATATGTGGGAACTCCTTCAAGACTGTTGGAAAAGCATTCCAGGTGAAGTTGGTTGAGAGAACGCCAAGAGTTTGCAAAGCTGTCATCAAGGAAAACGGTGGCTACTTCGAAGAATATAATATCTAAAAAATATTTTAATTTGTTTAACTACATGATTCCTTTCATTTCCTTTCATATTTTTATAGAAAATATTAAAACTTAAGAAAAACCCTTGAATGAGTAGGTGTGTCCAAACTTTTGACTGGTACTGTATATAAGTTTGATAATTTTATTTGGATAAAGCAAATACAGTGTCTTATAAGCCCATTTGGGCTTATTATTTAATTTGCTGATGTTTAAACTTAACCTTGAACTTAACCTGTTTCTAGTGTTCTTGAGTATGGCCCTAAACTGTCTGGTGAAAAACTGGAGATTCAGATCCAATCTTTGACCATATACTGTACACTGAATGTACAAAACGTTAGGAACGTTGACTGACCATGACAAAGACTGATCAGGTGAATGCAGGTGAAAGCTATGATCCCTTATTGATGTCACCTGTTAAATCCACTTCCATCAGTGTAGATAAAGAGGAGGAGACAGATTTAAAAAATTATTTTTAGCATTGAGACACGGATTGTCTCTGTGTCATTCAGAGGGTGAATGGTGCCAGGCTCTCCGGTTTTAGTGTGTCAAGAACTGCAACGCTGCTGGGGTTTTCACGCTCAACAGTTTCTCGTGTGTATCAAGACTGGTCCACCAGCCAAAGGACATCCAGCCAACGGCAGACCAGTGGTTGAAATGGGTCATTGATGAAAGAGGACAAAGGAGGCTGACACGAATTGTGCATAGCAACAGATGGGCTACAGTTAGTCAACTGACAGTCCAGTACAATATTGGTGCCCAAAAACCCATAAAAGAATGATCAACTGGTCGATTGGGCTGGCAGCCGATGACCTTATAGAGTTCTATTTCTTTCAGCACAAAACAAGGAACTGCGGATTCAGTGGGCTAAGGAACAAAAACGCTGGACACTGGAGAATTGGAAAAAAATTGCCTGGTAGGGTGAATCCCGGTTCCTGCTGTTTCACACTGATGGGAGGACTAGGGTATGGAGAAAACCACATGTGTATGTTAATCTATCATGCCACATGTCAACATTGCAGGTGGTGGTGTGAGGTGTGTTGTCAAGGCACACATTGGTCCCCTTGATAAAATTGGTCAATGTCTGAATGCAACATGATATCTGAACATCATTGTCTATCAGGTGCATCCTTTCATTGTGGCAGTCTATTCATCTACCAATCTACCAATTAATCTACCACTTTTTCTGCAGGATAATGTCACATGCCACAAGGCTAGGACTGTCCAGGAATGGTCCATGAACTTGACAGTGAATATAGCTTACTGCAATGGCCAGCCCAGTCACCAGATCACCAATCCTTTTGAGTATCTTTGGGATGAGATGGAACGTGCTATTCAAAGTAGAGATTCACTACCAGCCAACTTGACACAGCTGTGTGAAACATTGGAGTCAACATGGGCCTACATTCCTGTGGAATTCTTTCGACAACTTGTAGAGTCCATGCCCCGATGAATTGAGGCTGTTCGGAGGGCAAAACGGGTGCAACTCAATATTAGGAAAGTTTTCCTAATGTTTTGTGCATTCAGTGTAGTTGACCTGTGTGCATTTAAAAGTTGTACACAAGATTAAATTGTATTTTGCTCTGGATAAAAGTGTCTGCTAAATGAGTAAAATCTTAAAATGATAAACAGATTAAGAAACCTGTGTGTATGTGCAGAGCTGTAGCTACAGTGCTGTGAAAAAGCGTTTGCCCCTTTTCTGATTTTCTCTATTTTTGCATATTTTTGACACTGAATGTTATTAGATCATAAACCAAAACATATATTAGATAAAGGGATAGCTGAGTGAACAAATAATACAACATTTGTATAATTAATTCCATTATTTTATAAACAAAGTTTGTGAAAAAGTAATAGCCCCTTAAACTCAATAAATGGTTGTGACCACTTTAGCTGCAATGACTGCAACCAAATGCTTCCTGTAGTTGTTGATCAGTCTCTCACATTGCTGTGGAGGAATTTTGTCACACTCGTCCATGCAGAACTACTTTAACTAATCAACATTTGTGGGGTTTTGAGCATGAACCGCTCATTTCAGGTCCTGCCACAACATCTCAATGGGGTTTAGGTCTGACTTTGACTAAGCCATTCCGAAACTTTACATTTGTGGTTTTTCAGCCATTCTGATGTAGACTTGCTTGTGTGTTTTGGATCATTGTCTTGCTGAATGACCCAGCTGCGCATCAGCTTTAGGTCACAGACGGATGTCCTGACATTCTCCTTTAGAATTTTCTGATACAGAGGAGAAGTCATGGTTCCTTCAATGATGGCAAGTCATCCAGGTCCTGAGACAGCAAAGAATCCCCAAATTATCACACTACTACCACCACCATGCTTCACCATTGGTATTGATGTTCTTATTGTAGAATGCAGTGTTTGGTTTTCGCAATACATATCGGGACCCATGTCATCCCAAAAATTATCCTTTTGACTTAGAACATTTTTCCAGAAGTCTTGAAGATTATCCAGGTGCTTTTTTGGCAAACATGAGTCAACTTGTTGGTCATGCACATAGGCAGAAACTTCCATGTGGCTGGGCCTATGTAAAAGTGACTGGGCCAACATTTTCCAGCAAAAATAACCCAGATATCAGTGGTGTAGTCGTGGTGCATGGAGAAGTGGGTATACTAACATTTTGACAATATAACTCTTGAATGGCCTGCCTGGCGAATTAAATGAAAGGTGAACAATTGTATGTGGAACAGATAGGCTACTCTGAATGATCTAAAATCATGGTAATGTGAAATACATTCACCATGATATCCAGAATTGAATAATATGCCTAGCCCTTATGGCTAATATGTTAGGCTAAGGGACCAGATAAGCGCAGAGGTAAAAAAAGGAACAGATTTCCTCTGTGATCGTGCGTCACATGAGAACGGGAGTTCCTACACTTTACAACAGCTGAAGACTTGGATGCTAGTCGCTGCTGAAAGCATGGAAGCTAGTTGCAGTTAGCCTAGAGTTTAACAACCATGGGACAGTAACCGAAGGCTTGCTGGTTCGAATCCCCAAGCCGACTAGGTGAAAAATCTGTCGATGTGCTCCTGTGCAAGGCACTTAACCCTAATCGCTCCTGTCAGTCGTTCTGGATAAGAGCATCTGCTAAATGAATAAAATGTAAATGTATGCTGATTCATCTCAAGGTTTCCATATTTCTACCCTAATATTACTATTCTTGTATAACGTTTCTAGGCTGTGGTCTTTGCCACATGATTTCTGTAGGCTGAGGCAATTTTATCTATAGGGGAAATGATGATCGCTAACAGATCGAGTCAGGGCCCTGACCTACTGTAAATATCATGGCCTCTCGCTAAAGCTCTTCTATCGAGAAGTAAAATAAAGAGGCTAAACTGTGGAACTCATGAGACATGGGAATAAATGCACAACTCTCATTGTGATTGTGAATGTCAGGAGTCAGATAACAGAGCTGACTGCAGATCTGTCTGGGTGCTGAACTATTTGATCCAACTTTTGCAGGCTCAGCCAGCGCCTGCCAAGCTGCATTACCTCCCCGTGGTGCTGAATAATATAGGCCTATGCTATGGTTTCACACTCACACTTTTCACACCCATGTTGCCAAATGTTTCACGTGATTTGTGTTTGTATAGGCTGCTTTGTGCATGATTTCTCTATTGTACTACATCATGTATACCTCCACTACACTGCTTTGATACAGTATAAGTGGGGATTAACAAGTGAGTATACGAAATTCCCACTGAAAAAAGTGGATATACCTGCGCCCGACATATTTAACTGTACATTTGTGCTATCACATTGCCTCATTTAACATAACAGAGGATAAATGTGACAAACAAGGCTGAAATTAGTGCCAAGTAGGCAGCGCATGTGCGCAACTCCACAACCACTTACAACAACACCGCTGACATAACATGCTGACTGTCCGAGACTGACAGTAAACAAACTACAGCAGCAGACAAGTGCAATGATGAAATGTGAAAAATGATGCTGTCACAAAATACAGATAATGGATCAAGTGTACAGTCTGACAGCCATTACCACTCAACGGAGCGATCTACAGTACAGACACAACAGGTGGATTCAGGACCATGGTTAGCACATTGGCCAAACACCAGCTCTGCATTGAATTGTAATGTGCGCAAAAAGCTTATCGCTATTTCACAAAGAAGCAAGGAAGCCATGAAAGTGTTTTTATTAAAGATGGAGAGTATTTCATCATATTGCAAAAGGTCACTGAGTTCGCTTTGAAAGGAGAACAGGGCTAGATTGTTTAGATGTGCAGTCAGCATGCAAGATCTGATTGATATTTTGATACGGCCTGTAGTGGGGAAGAGTCTCTCAACAGTACATGAAGTCATAGGAAGGGTGATGATGGCCCTTAGTAGATTATAAATGTTTGGGAAAATATCAGGATTGCAGCTGTCCAAAACTTCAATAAGGGATGGGAATTCCTGAATTCCTACTTTCCAATGCAGTTGTTGAATAAAAACAGCTGTACACCAGCGGAACCCATCCAACTTGAAGCAGCTGGAGCAGTTTTGCCTTGAAGAATGAACAAAAATCACAGTGGCTAGATGTTCCAAGACACTTTTTGTTTATTTTTGTCTTATTTATTTATTGTTTGTTTGACAATAAAAATATATTTTGCATCTTCAAAGTGGTAGGCACCCCGCCCACTTTTAATTCCAGGTTGTAAGGCAACAAAATAGTAAAAATGCCAAGGGTGTGAATGCTTTCGCAAGTCACTGCAGCTAACATTAGCAGAGATTAGATGGAAGTCTTGCTAGCTAAAATTGTACTTTTATGTATATATAGTGTGTAAGGTTAGGGATGTTTTCTCAAAATTCCATTATGCATGTCTATTTATAGCCTAATGTTAGCTGGCTAACTAGCTAACATTGAACCTATTTGGTTAACTTTAGTTAGCTCTAACAATCGGTTGGTATTGCTAGTTAAAGCTTGCTGTTACCTTGCCAGCTGATGTTAGATGTTTGGCTTGTTAGATAATATTGAACCTATTTGGTTAACTTTAGCTAGCTATGACAATCGGTTTGTATTGCTAGTTAAAGCTTGCTGTCTTTGCTTATTTGAGCAGTTTTTGCCATGATATGGACTTGGTCTTTTACTAAATAGGGCTATCTTCTGTATACCTACCTTTTCCCAACCAACTGATTGGCTAAAACATTAAGAAGGAAAGACATTCCATAAATTTACTTTTAACAAGGCACACCTGTTACTTCAAATACAGTCCAGGTGACTACCTCTTGAAGCTGGTTGAGAGAATGCCAAGAGTGTACAAAGCTGTCCTCAAGGCAAAGGGTGGCTACTTTGAAGAATCTCAACAATAAAATATATTTTGAGAGGGTTTAACACTTACAACATGTATTATTTCATAGTTTTGATGTCTTCACTATTATTCTAAAATGTAGAAAATTATTAAAAAAATATTTAAAAAAATTGGGAATTAGTAGGTGTGTTCAAACTTTTGACTGGTACTGTATGTCATGCGTTTTACAGTGAAGAATAAAGATGGTTAACTAGGGGTCCTGGTTTCCAGTCTTATCAGATTTGCAAAGACAACCTAGGTTGTGTTCTTTAAGGCATATTGTATCAAAACCTTTTTAAACAATTTGCAGCATTCAAATTAAAATGTAAGTTTCTTATTGGAGTCCTGGTAGTGCCTCCCTGTTTCAGCTTATTTTCTTCTGTTTGGTGCATAATAAACACGGCCGTAGTGCGTGTGAATGTTCAATGTCTGCTTTCCCCTCTGGGCTTTTTAGCAGTGTGGTCTACTGTATCTCATGTTCAACTAGCTCTCATAGTCTCACATCAGGATTAGACGTTCATTCATGTTTTTCAAATGTCAAATTCCGAAGTTTGTGTTTAAGGTTAAGTTAAGCTGGATTCAGACGTTTAACCTTCTGCACCAGAGCCAGATGCTTAAGGTTAGGCATTAACTCTGAATGGTTAAGGTAACGGTTTAACGTTTGGAATAGGCTTAACCTTTCTAGCGCAGAGGAACCCTTCGACAACTTTCCCCTGAAATTCAAAAACATTTTTTGGAAATATGTAACTTTCACATATTAATAAGTCCAATATGGCAAATGAAAGATACACATCTTGTTAATCTACCCATCGTGTCCGATTTCAAAAATGCCTTACAGCTAAAGCACAACATATGATTATGTTAGATCACCGCCAAGTCAAAGAACACAGCTGTTTTTCCAGCCAAAGATAAGAGTCACAAAAAGCAGAGATGACACTCATAGGACATCATGTTAAACAATACATGTATGTTTTGTTCGATAATGTGCATATTTATATCCAAAAATCTCAGTTTACATTGGCGCCTTACGTGTAGTAATGTTTTGATTCCAAAACATCTGGTGATTTTGCAGAAATACTCATTATAAACATTGATAGAAGATACAAGTGTTATTCACAGAATTAAAGATAGACTTCTCCTTAATGCAAACTCTGTGTCAGATTTTTTTTTTAAATGTACGGAAAAAGCATAATCTGAGAAAGGCGCTCAGGGCCCAAAACAGCCAGAGGAAATTCAGCCATTTTGGAATCAACTAAGTTAGAAACAACACCATAAATATTCACTTACCTTTGATGATCTTCATCAGAAGGAACTCCCAGGAATCCCAGTTCGACAATTAATGACTGATTTGTTCCATAAAGTTCCATTATTTATGTCCAAATAGCCACTTGTTGTTCACGTGTTCAGCGCAGTAATCCATCTTCATGAGGCGCAGGCACTTCATCCAGAACTCGAAATGTTCCATTCCAGTCCTTTAGAAACATGTCAAACGATGTATGGAATCAATCGTTAGGATGTTTTTAACATAAAACATCAATAATGTTCCAACCAGAGAATTCCTTTGTCTTCAGAAAAAGCACTGGAACGCGAGGTAACTCTGTCGGGAGCGCGCGTCATGAGACCAAGGCTCTCTGTCAGACCACTGACTCAAAGAGGTCTCATGAGCCCCTCCTTTATAGTAGAATCCTCATTCAAGTTTCAAAAGACGGTTGACATCTAGTGTAAGCCCTAGGAAGAGCAACCTCATCCACATCTCAATGTGTATTCGGTAGGCCAAGCTTTGAAAAACTACAAACCACAAATAAGTGTCCGCCAATATCCCTTTCAAAGGCGTATCGCTAAACAAACAAGTATGCTGGATGTCTTGGAGGAAGCTTTAGAAGGATTCAGCAGGATTCAAATGTGCATACAGAAAGATGTACCACACAAGCATCTTGAGCAATGGGAAATATAAAACATGATCACCTAGATATTTCTGATGTGAGTTCGGGATTGTGCGGATCGTGACGTGACCAATTCACACAGATGTATCCGCATGCAAAGTGCACACACACACACAGACACATATTCATACACATTAAATCACACATAGACACTTGTACACACACATGCTAAGTCAGATGCACAGACAGACACACACAAAATAAAGATGTTGTTTAGCAGGAGGCCTGCTTTATCTGTTGACGCAAAGTCCTCTCAGAAGTTGTCTTTAATTAACAAATGTGTTTGTTCTCTCTCTCTCTCCTTTCTTTCTTTCTCTCTCACAGATGTCGGCTCAGGCTCGGGAGATGATGGTAAGATTGCTCAACTATTTCATCTTCACTTGTTTTCATTATCCCTTACTGTTATCTCTATAGTCATTCTCCTTCCCTAGAAACAAGACTGATCATGACACACTACTTGGAATTGAGGTTTCAAATAACACATCTTTCAGATTGTGGAAAAAATACGTCTTCACAAACATGCATGCATGCCCTCAGTGAACACACTGCATGGAATATTTGACAAACACTTACACACACACAGAGACATGTTTGTATTCTCTCAGACAAGCAGACACATCCTGACACACACCATGTTATCATACCCTTGAACTAAACATTCATGCATGCATACAGCAGACATGCTCTCAGGTGCTTCACACACACCCCTGTACCAAGCTATTATACACAGACACATAGTCTTGCCAATTCTCTGACCTCTTCCAACATACACCCCCCCTTCACAAAGCAATTATGCGCACATACATCCACTTCTGAGAGCGATTGTGCACCTTTTCCCCTAATTGTGACAAGTGAGAGACATTCTCTATATAGTGCACTATAGTGCACTACTTTTTACTAGGGCACATAAGTAATGCACAATGTAAGTAATATGGTGCCATTTGGTATGCAGCGATGGTCACAGAGACTGACGAGGGAAATTAGTATCTTCTCTGTCGCTTGCTCTCTCTCTCTCTTTCCCTCTACACACTCCTCCTCTTAATTCTGAAATTACTCTTCTCCTGGGGTAGCCAGATGTGCGTGCGTGTATGTGTATGTATTACCCCTTTCATATCTAGACAAAAACAATAAAAGAGGGGTATACCTGCAAGGAAGTTGAAAATAATGTTTGAAAGGGGGACATAAACATTGCCTACTATTTTTTTTACAGGCAACATACTGTGAATAGTGCCTGAAATAGGTATTAGTATGTGAATGGGGTTCATTTGCACAAGCTGGAAGTATTAGATGTACAGTATGTTCAATATTGTTTTTCAATGAGTGGTGGGAGTCAGAAGGGGTGTAGAGTGTGCAGACAATTGGAAAGGGGATTGGAGTATGGTGGCAGATCTCTGGATAAAATTTGAAAGGAGTGGGAATCTTTTGAGCAGATGACAGGAAAGGTGTGTGCTTACATGCATGTATGTAAGAGATTTCATTCTTGTAGCTGTATATTCTGTATAGAGGTGTTTGTGTAGCTCATGTACTGTTTATTTGTGTGTGAGTTAGTGTGTGTATGTGCGTTTGAGTGCACTAGTTCGTTCATGCTCACATTTGTGTGGTCCTGTGTGTATGTGTGTTTGTCCATGCAAGGGTGTTCATTAATGCATGCTCGTGCTGGAATAATCAGTTTCCCCGAGTCAGATATGAGAAACATATTACAATCTTCCCATTAACCTGCAAATGAGAGATGGACAGAGAGAAGCAGACATTAATAACAGAGTGGAAGGTTAACCAGAGATATATGTACAGAAATTACCAGAGAGATGAGGAAGAGAAATAAAGGGAGAAGCAGAAGGCAGAGAGTGATAACAGAAGTAGAGCGATAGAGATGGAGGGAGGATTGACAAAGATAAGGAGGAGGTAGCGCTAGATGGAGAGATAGCAGGAAGAAGAGAAGGAGGTGGAGAAAAGATGGCAGTTTATGGGTAAAGAGAAGGTTAAAGACAGAGTTACAGTATAGAAGGGGGGTTAGGGTAGTACAGAAGCACTAGCACTAGCACAAGAACAGCCAATAAAAATTACGGATGCACGATATATCGGTGAACATTTCGGAATCGGACAATATTAGCTAAAAATGTCAACTTCGGTATCGGCCCGTTGTCTATTTTAACACTGATGTACTAAACCCATGTCAAAGCTGATGTTTCATACCTATAAAACATAGGTACATGACGTAATGACGCCATGTAAAATTCTACACTACACGTGCACCACAGCATTCCTAACCTAGCCCACAATGTCTACAGTGTGGATCGAGCAGTCAACAAGTTGTGCAGTCATTTGAAAGAGTAATACAACTTCAGCGAGACAACTCAAAGGTGAAATTCATTAACGCCAAGATAATGGAATTCATTGCCCTTGACAATCAACCATTCTCTGTCGTGGGTGATGTTGGCTTTCGCTGACAGGTCGAGCACTGGAACACATGTTGCCCTACCGGAGTTACACAGTAATAACGTCACTGCTATTAGCTTCACGACATACTGTGGAACGTCGTTTGGATCTTTGCGTGTCAAAAAAGATACACATCAAATAACACGATTTGATGCGCTAAATACGCTTTTAATTTGACACGTCAAATAACACAGTTCTATTATAGAATGTTGTGTGGTATGAATTTGCATGTGCAAGCCAAGTGCCACCACTACTATTAGTAGCACAAGCATGCACCAGTCACAAACAATGTGTTTACAATACCGCGTTGGTAATAAAGCATTATTTGTTTGACCGCAACTTCTGGGATGGCTAGCTTTATCTTGGTACCTAGCTAACACCAATACAACCAGCATGAAAACAATTACCAGTAGAAACTGCAGTCATTTTTATTATTCTTAGCAATGATTTAGGAATCCTTGTGAGTAAGTATTATCTAGATAGCCACTCATTGTTCGCCTAGTGAAATTGAACTACAGTTCATGAAAATAAATAGCGAGCCAGCTCCTTAACCCTGTTGCCCAAAGCTAACGTTATAAGCAGCCAGCGAGCTTCATCTGGCTAGTGACGCTCGACCGGACCGGGTTATGTGTGGTGAACCTAGCCACAATAAGGATTAGGCACAATAGTGTAATTTGCGGTTTGCCTTCAAAATAAAAGTACCTCTTTGAAAGTCATGCAGAAGGTTACAATTTATGGAATAATGTCATATTTAGACTAGATAATGTTAAACCAGGTTGGAATGTGAAGCAATGAAATGGGGTATCAGTCTACTCGGTGACACCCACAGAACACAACTGTGAAGAGTTTACGGAAATATTACCATTGTTGCTCTTTTCGCGGGACTGTGACTGTGTGAAATAACCTCCCCAGTCAGCCTATTGTGTGTATTGACATTCACATTGCACTGTACAGCTTTACCTAAGGATTGGGGATCAATGAAAGGGGGTATCAGTCTACTCAATACCCAATAAAACATGCACGCAGTATTGTTTTTCCTCAAGAATAGTGTTCAATACACATACGTTGACAATACGTGTCTCTTTTTCACAGTTGTTTCAGAATCCTGCAATAAGTGCTACGACACTAATGTTCTCTAGGTGTCACTGAGTAGACTGATACCCAATGTCATTAATCCACAATCCATAGGTAAGGCTGTACAGTGAAATAATTATGCCCCAAATGCAATTCTAAAGTATAATACAATTTGTCAAATTAACAAATAATTGTCTTTTGTTTATTTTATATAACAACATTCCAACCTCGTTTAGCATGAGCTATTCAATTATGGCATAATTCTGCTATTTGTATTCATTTGCATCACTGTCAATGACACTTTTATTTTGAAGGCTAACAGCAAAGTTCACTAGTTCACTTCACTAGGCAGGTACAGGTTGGCAGACAGGCTCGGGATCAGGGCAGGCAGAATAGTCAGAACCTGGAAAACTATGACACAAAACTTGAGCAAAAGGAAGATGGGAAAGCACGCTGGTAAGTCCTGACAAGACGACCATAGAACACAGGTATAAATACACTGGGGATAATGGGGAAGATGGGCGACACCTGGAGGGGGGTGGAGACAAGCACAAAGACAGTTGAAACAGATCAGGGTGTGACAAACACATATCATGATTAAAAGGCTAGTCAAAATTGCAAACAACCATAAATACATGAATTTATATTGACATCCTAGAAAGTGGTACTGTTCAATCCACTTTCCCCTAACCTAAAAAATCTATCGTATTCATTTCACATTTCAACCGTAAAAAATTATCAATACACCTGACCAACAGCAGGGGGTGCAAGAGGCAGCGGAGTGGTTTATCTTACTTAGAAAACTTGCTTGCTTTTAAATCTATTTCCACTTTTTCTTTGCTTTATGTCCAAGGGAAGGCTATTCCAATGACAAATGCTTGTATTGAAAAATGTGCTCCTTGCTGTACTGTTTCAAAGACATAACACTAGCTCTGGCATTGTAACTGTGCTGGTTATAGACCATATCAATGTGGTTTTTCATATAATCTGGGGCACGATCATTTAAGGTGTCAAACATATGATGGAGTTGAAGTTGGTCCACTCTGGACTCCAAAGGCAACAATCCCACCTCCCGGAACTCTAGTACGTCTATGTGGGTCCTAGGAAGCACGTTAAACATATACCTGATAACATTAAGCATGAACCCCATTCTCTTTTTCAGATTTTTTGATAGCCCAATATACTAAGGCATAATCAATATGACACTGAATCAAGATTGAGACAAGCAATTTCTTAACTTTGATGTTATTAAACTATTTCATTATAATTTGTTTGCTGCTAAAATCCTTTCTAAAATGTCAATCAGGTCTCCCTAAAATGCTTGATCAGAAAGGGACACACCAAGATAAGTTAAACTTGTCTTAGATTCAATCTCCATGCCTGCACAGTTTACCTTTATCTTGTCAGCCCAGTCAACCAATTGCTAACAGAATGCAATTCTTTACTCAGGGTCTCCTCTATGTAAGCTGTATCCTTCCCTGATACCAGTAAGGCTGAGTCATCAGCATATAGCATAAGTTTGCACTTTACTCTATCTGGCATATCATTGACCTATATAAGAAATAGGAGAGGCCCTAAAATATATCCCTGCGGTACTACACAGGATATTTCTTGGGACTCTGACAGAACATCCCCAACATCACATACTTGTGTTCTGTTGCTCAGATAAGACCTAAACCAATTCACTGCTACATCACTTAGACCCATGCATTTCAGTTTCCTCAGGGAATATCATGGTCCACAGTGTCAAGGGCTTTATCCAAATCTAACATGAACCTACCTGTATAGTTCCCCTTCTCACTTTCCTGCTTGATGAGGTCAAAAAGGTAGCGAAGGCAAGTATCAGTGGAATGAGCTGTTCTAAAGCCAGATTGGACTTCATAAAAAATGTTTGTGCTCGAGAAGGTATGCCTCAACTTGATTAAAAACGAATCTCTCAACAACTTTGGACACAGGCCAGTAGTTTCCTAAATTTGTTTTACTGCTCTTCTTGTGGAGCAGAACCACCCTGGCTGTTTTGAGATCATTGGGGAATTTACCACTATTAATAGAAAGTTTTACAATATGCATTATCATTTTAGCAGTGATGCAATCATTATTCTTTATGAATCTTGCAGGAAGGTTCCAACCCAGTTGCTTTGTTTGTGCTCTTAAGCATAGCAGATTGGAAACTTTGTTCTCTGTTCCCATGCACAGCTCAAACAAATTGTTTGTGATACCTGTGGTATTGTACCGTCTGCTTCAAACGCATAGATCCCCAGAACGCAGCTCACTTTCCAGCTCACACGCTCAAACACATAGATCCCCTGAACGCAGCTCACTCTCCAGATCCCAATCACCTGATTTCTGATTCTCTGTTCACAAACCTGTATGTCATTTACACACTCTATTTAGTTCAGTTCTTTGCACCCCATCATTGTGAGGTATTGTTTGTTTTGATACACATTTCTATTCGGAGCTTCTTTTTCTCCCCGTATTAGTCCACCATTGTATCGTCGTTTTTGGCCATCCTCACTTAACGATGCCTTTTTCCCTATTCCCTGCCTGTACTTTTGCTGCCTATCAGATTTCCTGTCATCAACCTCTTGCCTGATCTCCCTGACTACGTCAATAGCCTTTTCCCTGCCAGTACTGTTACCTTTTTGGAGCACCTGTGTATGACCTTCTGCCGGCCCCTGGACCCAACTACCTGCCTCATCCTGTGGTCCTTTAAAGTTAAACACCTGCTGCACCGAGCCCTTGAAACCAGCTCTCTGTCTCCCATTGTTTTCTTGACAGCTATGGTAAAAGTTGTTAATGAAAGACTGGCCATAGTGTCCAGAGCAGGTCGGTAACTTCTTAACCAGAGATGAGGCTATAGTGGTAAAAATGTGTTAAAGTAACCTTTGCCTGGTCATAGCATAAAACTTCCTCAATATCCAGGCCAATACTACATGATTTTAACTTATGGAGAGTTTTTGAGCCAATGTCCTTTAATATTTTCCACAGTTTGAGGCTGACTTAAATTGTAATTAAAAGCATCTATGTAATGTTGGGATTTGACCTCATCCATTTTGTATTTTGCCTGGTTTCTACAGTTAATATAACCATCATAATCTTGTTGTAGATTTGTCCATTTGAATTTGGCCAGGTAGCGATCTCTTTTCCTTCTGAGTTCTAAGATCTCGGAAGTGAACCATTTCCCTAACCGCTGTATGATTCGAATTTGTTTTCGAATTTGTTTCATCGGAGCCATAGAGTCGAGTTAAAAAGAGTCGAGTTAAAAAGATACCAAGTTTGATCACCATCATCAGTTTACTACATACGACCAACCCAAATTTCCATGTACATATACAAAACGTTCCTTTGAGTATTGTTTCATAGACGGTACCTTCATGTATTTATTACCTGGCTCAAGTAGAATTTTTGATTTTGTTTTAACCAATATTTAACACCCATGACTGAAACCTTCTCTTGGTCTGATACTCAACAATCAGTTGTCTAAGTCCAAATAACTGATTGAAGTTATACAAGGCATTTACTAGTGTACTCATCTTGGGTGGTAACTGCACAATGGTATTAAAATTGCCAAGCAGAATACATTCCCTATCAGCAAGTACGGAGTACTCTGGGGCAGGGGTTCATCAAGGATCTCTCTCTGTACTTTGCTCTGTTCATATTTCCTAACTAGTCTCCAAGTCCCAGCTGCTGAAAAACATCCCAACAGCATGATGATGCCACCACCATGCTTCACCGTAGGGATGGTGACAGGTTTCCTCCAGACGTGACGCTTGGCATTCATGCCAAAGAGTTCAATCTTGGTTTCATCAGACCATAGAATCTTGTTTCTTCTGGTCTGAGAGTCCTTTAGGTAACTTTTGGCAAACTCCACGTGGACTGTAAAGTGCTTTTTTACCTAGGAATGGCATCCGTCTGGCCACACTACCATCAAAGCCTGATTGGTGCAGTGCTGCTGAGATGGTTGTCCTTCTGGAAGGTTCTCCCACCTCCACATAGGAACTCTGGAGCTCTTCCAGATTGACCATCAGGTTCTTGGTCACCTCCCTGACCAAGCCCCTTCTCCCCCAATTGCTCAGTTTGGCCGGGGCGGCCATATCTAAGAAGGATCTTGGTGGTTCCAAACGTCTTCCATGTAAGAATGGAGGCCACTGTGTTCTTGGGAGACATTCAGGGCTGCAGAACTGTTTTGGTACCCTTCCCCAGATCTGTGCCTCAACACAATCCTGTCTCTGAGCTCTACGGGTAACTCCTTTAACCTCATTGCTATGATATGCACTGTCAACTGTTGGACCTTAAATAGACAGGTGTGTGCCTTTCCAAATCATGTCAAATCAATTAAATTTACAACAGGAGGACTCCAATCAAGTTGTAGAAACATGTAAATGATGATCAATGGAAAAAGGATGCACCTGAGCTCAATTTCGAGCAATAGCATAGCAAAGGGTCTGAATAGTTATGTAAATAAGGTATTTCTGTTTTTAAAATTTTTAATACATTTGTAAACATTTCTCCAACCTGTTTTTGCTTTGTTGTTATGGTGTACTGTTTGTAGATTGATTTGATCCATTTTAAAATAAGGTTGTAACATAAAAGAAAAACTCAAGGGGTGTGAATACTTTCCGAATACTCCTTCCTACAGTGCATATCTCCCCATGCAACCTCAAGTCCATCCATTTTCAGAATCTAACAAGGGTTAAAATGCACATCATTCCTCGTAAAAACACACCGTTTCAGTTGCAGTTAATTCTATGAATGCTATCACCTGGTAGCTCCACCTCATTGTCCTCAATAGACCCATCGAGCCATGTAGCAGAAACTACTGCAGCCCGGGTGTTAGAAGCAAGGAGTTTTAATTCCTCTAATTTCGGCAGCAGGCTCCGTGCATTCACATAGATTAAGTAAAGTCCTCTTCGATTGAAACAATCAAACATGTTATTTCCACATGCCCACTGCTGATACGTCAACTATCTCTTCTAGATTGCACTCATTATCCCTGCTCATGGCCAGCAGCCCAATGTCAAATCAAATTTTATTGATCACATACACGTGTTTAGCAGATGTTGTTGTGTGTGTGTGTAGCGAAATGCTTCTGTTTCTAGCTACTGCAGTAAGGAAGTCTAGGACCCAGTTGCACAGGGCGGTAAGAAAATTGAAGTGGGTCTAGGATGGCAGGTAAGGTAGAGGTGATATGATCATTGACTAGTCTCTCAAAGCACTTCATATACATCTCATATGTATATACTGTATTCTATCTTAGTCTATGCCGCTCTGACATTGCTCGTCCATATATTTATATATTCATCATTCCTCAGATTTGTGTGTATTGGTTAGATGTTGTGATATTGTTAGATATTACTGCACTGTCAGAATTAGAAACATAAGCAATCCTACACCCGCAATAACATCTGCTAAACACGTATGTGACCAATAAAATTTGATTTCATGATGACAGAAGTGAGTTGGCCACGGAGAAGGACAGCCCACAGTCCTTGGTAGCGGGCCGCATCGTTGGCACTGTGTTATCCTCAAAGCGTGCAAATAAGGTGTTTAGCTTGTCGTCCCTGGTTTTCATTTTGTAGTCCATGCTTGTCTGTTGACCTTGCCACATACGTCTCATGTCTGAGCCAATGAATTGCTGCTCCACTGTGGTTTTCAGTTTGCATAAGTCCAGTGAAGTTCTTTGAGGGCCGTCGTGGTATCGGCTTGAGGTGGGATATACACGGATGTTACTATAACCGAAGCTAATTCTATTTTGAGATAATACGTCTGCATTTTATCGTGAGGTATTCTAGGAAATTAACAAAATGACTTTAGTTCCTGTATGTTATCACACTCTGAGTCATTAATCATGAAACATACACCCCCTCCCTTCTTCTTCCCGGAGAGAGATTTATTCCTGTCTGCGCGATGAACTGAGAACCCAACTGGCAGGACAGACTCAAACAGTATATCCTGAGAGAGCCATTTTTCTGTGAAACAGAGTATATTATAATCCCTGATGTCTCTCTGGAAAGAAATCCTCGCCCTGAGCTCGTAAATGTAATTATGCAGAGACTGAACATTAGCAAGTAATAGTAGTGGGTGGTTTGCACACCTCCTAAGTCGGACTAGAAGACCACTCCGAGTACCTCTCCTCCGCCGGTGGTGTTTTGGGTCGGCCTCTGGAATCAGTTCAATTGCCCTGGGGGGTGCAAACAATGGATGTGATTCGGGAAAGTTATATTCCTGGATGTAGTGCTGGTAGTGCTAGTGAGTTACCGCCGCTTTGATATCCAATGTTTGGCACTGCGTTTAAACAGCATACATTTCAAACAAGCCTAATATTACTTTGAGACTTTACAGCTTCATCATATGTAACCTGTTTCAGGGAACTAGGAATTTTGGGGCAGAAATGCCTATTGTAACATGTGAACTTTCATGTTCCTTAATAACAAACATGTGTGCCATCTGTAAGTATGAATATAATTGTTAAATTCAGAGCTTAGTTGGTTTAGCCATGAAAAAAGTAAGCAACCTTCCCGCTAGCCATGATTGGCTGAGATAATGAGTGGGCTGGACATGCCAAAAGATGAGTTTGGATTGGTGTGCCATGCACACTTCTGTCCATAACATGAGTCTGTCAGTATGTGTAGGTAATCCTATCTATCACAGCTTTTTGAAAGCTATCACATAGTAGAACTGAGTAAGTGTTGCCCTCCACTTTCTGGAGGACTGAGTTTTGAAATCGGTGGAATTAGAGTATGATAGCTAGGGAGATGGAGAAATGTCTGGCTTTTGATTGCAATATTCAGACAGAGTCAAAAAGAGAACACACAGAAGGCTGTTGTATAAAACACCTGTCTCCGGATTAAATCTTCAAACCAAGGGCAACCATGGCACCCGTGACAGAGGGAGAAGTGTCCATCCATGTATACAGGTAACATAGTCTAGCTAGCTACATTTTCAGATATTACACATTTCTAATTTTGTTAGAAACTTGTTTTCATTTGAAGTTAACACATACTGTTATCTATCTAGCTAATGTTAGCTGGCTGGCTCACTAACTAACACTACGTGTATGGTCTGTGTAGTAATATTATTTGTGTCTCAGAGCCATTTTATTGCTCATTATTGCCTAATGTTAGCTGGTTAACATTGAACCTGGTTGGTTAGCTACCAGCAGATTCATACAGGGTAGTAGCATTATGACTCCACTATGCAAAAAAAAAAACATTTCAATAGAATGTTTATGATGTTTATGATGTCACTGCGACAATTGTTGATAGGCGTAGCTGGTAAATTCGAAATCTACTCCGATTTCAGAGCACTCTCTTCTGAGTGTACCAGAGCACAGAATAACTGACGAATTGACGAACGCTCTAAAACCTGTTTTAACATGGTCCATGTTGGCAAAAAAAGCGAGTAAGTTGTTGCCAGCAGCAAAGTTGAAGTCACCAACGCTCTGGAAAACATAAAAACAGCCTAACCAGCTCTGCTGGAGTGACTAAAATGGTCAGAGTGAGCTGTTCTCTCATTTGTGTCTGGAAGTAGCTAGCAAGCTTGCCAACGTTAACCAGTTGGCTTGGGTGCTTGGCTGTTGTTAGGCCAGAATTATTTGGATCAACCCTACTCCTTGTCCAGAGCATACAGTGTGCGCTCTGAACGCTTCGGGACCAAAACGCTCTGAATTTACAAACAGACAATCTGAATTACGAACGCCCAGAGCACACTCTGACACTCCTGATTACATTTTTGAACACACTCGTAGTATAAACCAGCCTTAACTCTTGGAGACTTTGATTGTTTAGTACATAGCCTCACATGTGACTCCTTGGCCCTTGTGTGGGGTTCGGGTCTGTGGGACCCATTTTCAATGTTTACTAAAAGATAACTTATCAAATGAATTATTTCTTCAACATAAGAGTCATTGGCCTTTGCTAATTTTCTGTGAAGAGCATGTAAATAACACAATTTCATTGAGTGCACACTATGCACCACCTACACATTTATATTACATAAGCTGTGTTGGGGTCCTCTGGACCCGAGGGTAGGTAAAGTGTGTGTGAGATGTGGATTGTGTATGTGTGCCATTCAGAGGGTGATGGGCAAGACAAAATATTGAAGTGCATTTGAAGGGGTATGGTATTAGGTGCCAGGTGCAACGGTTTGTGTCAAGAACTGCAACGCTGCTGGGTTTTTCATGCTCAACGGTGTTCCGTGTGTATCAAGAATGGTCCACCACCCAAAGGACACCAAGCCAACTTGACACAACTGTGGGAAGAATTGGAGTCAACATGGGCAGCATACGCTTTCGACACCTTGTGGAGTCCATGCCCCAACGTATTGAAGCTGTTCTTAGAGCAAAAAAGGGGGTGGTACAACTAAATATTAGGAAGGTGTTCTTAATGTTTGGTATACTCAGTGTATATGATGGCAGTTTGCTAAACAAATGCCGACCCGATTGATAAGAATTCAAGGTGTACCCTTGAATTCTAAATCGCAATGTCACCAGCATAGCTCCCTCACACCATCACACCTCCTTCTCCATGCTTCACGATGGGAAACACACATGCGGAGATCATCCATTCACCTACTCTGCGTCTCACAAAGACACGGTGGTTGGAAGCAAAAATCTCAAATTTGGACTCATCACAACAAAGGACAGATTTCCACTGGTCTAATGTCCATTGCTCGTGTTTCTTGGCCCAAGCAAGTCTCTTCTTATTATCGGTGTCCTTCAGTAGTGGTTTCTTTGCAGGAATTTGACAATTTATTATTTTTTTCCTTTATTTAACTAGGCAAGTCAGGAAAGAACAAATTCTTATTTTCAATGATGGCCTAGGAACAGTGGGTTAACTGCCTGTTCAGGGGCAGAACGACAGTTTTGTACCGTGTCAGCTCGGGGGTTTAAACTTGCAACCTTCCGGTTACTAGTCCAATGCTCTAACCATTAGGCTACACTGCCACCCCATGAAGCTTGATTCACGCAGTCTCCTCTGAACACTTGATGTTGAGCTGTGTCTATTACTTGAGGGCGGCTGAATCAAATCCCCAAACTGACAAGGTAAAAATCTGTCGTTCTGCCCCTGAACGAGGCAGTTAACCCACTGTTCCCTGGTTGGCCGTCATTGTAATTAAGAATTTGTTCTTAACTGGCTTGCCTAGTTAATTAAAGGTTACATTTAAATTAAATAAATAAAAAACTTGATCTCTGTGAAGCATTTATTTGGGTTGCAATTTCTGAGGCTCTTAACTCTAGGGATCTTATCTTCTGCAGCAGAGCCAGTTTCATCATAGCGCTTGACGGTTTTGGTGACTGCACTTGAAGAAACTATCAAAGTTCTTGACATTTTCCAGATTGACTGACCATGTCTTTTAAAGTAATAACGGACTGTCATTTCTCTTCGCTTTTTTGAGCTGTTCTTGCCATAATATTGACTTGGTCTTTTACCAAATATGGCTATCTTCTGTATATCACCCCTACCTTGTCACAACACAACAGATTGGCTCAAACGCATTAGGTAGGAAAGAAATTCCACAAATTAACTTTTAACAAGGCACACCTGTTTATTGAAATGCATCCAGGTAACGGCTGAATGCCAAGAGTGTGCAAAGCTGTCATCAAGGCAAATTTATATATGCAGTATATACATACATACATACATACATACATACATACATACATACATACATACATACATACATACATACATATATATACAGTATATATATTTATATATATTTATACATACATACATACATACATACATACATACATACATACATACATACATACATACATACATACATATATATACAGTATATATATTTATATATATTTATATATATTTATATATATTTATACATACATACATACATACATACATACATACATACATACATACATACATACATACATACATACATACATACATACATACATACATACATATATATATATATATACCTTTATTATCTTCCCCTAACCAAGACTGAGACCTATTATTTGTTTTACAATGATATGCAGACGTTACCCAGTACATTAGTTTAGTCCGCTAATTGGAGTAAACTAATGGACAGTAACTTCTGCTTCTGCTTCCAGCGTATACATATGCCATATACAATTTACGGACACTTTTTTTACAATAGTTTTCTTTTGTTTGTTTTTAATCCCATCCTTCAGCTTTCCTCAACCCCTCCCATCTATCTCTGAAGAACATCCAGTTTTGATTTCTATTTTCCATATATTTTTATCTGTGCTGTTTCACAAAGGTTCTGAACCTATATACATTTTACAGACACACAGTGGCGACCTGTCATTCAGGGCAGGAGGAGCATGATCCCCACACTTGTAGCTTACCTGTTTTGCATAATATTTTGCCATTAACATTTGTCACATATTAGTTTGCAAACAATGTAAACAATATTTGTTACTTTCTTGAGTAAGGCAGTTCCAAAATGCAGGTGTTTCAGCCTAGCTGAGTGCATTCTGTGGAAAATACAGAGCGTAGGTGTTGCTAATATTCTCCAGTTTCGCCGTGATTAGCTCAGTGTTCTGTCACTCATGGGGACAGTATGTCACCGCCAAGTCTGACATGGATGATTGACTGGCCCGGAGCGTTTCCAAAACCTCCCAATGGAGAGTGGGCACCCCTGTATGTCGAGCAATGCAACATAATATATATTTTTTGTATTCTTTTTAACATTTATTTAACCTTTATTTAACGAGGAAAGTCAATTAAGAACAAATTCTTATTTGCAATGACGGCCTACCACGGCCAAACCCTAACCCGGACAACTCTGGGCCAATTGTGGACCTCCCTATGGGACTCACAATCACGGCCGGTTGTGAAACAGCCTGGAATCGAACCAAGGTTGGTAGTGAAACCTCTAGCACTGAGATGCAGTGCCTTAAACCACTGCACAGAATTATCAGCATTGAAAGGACAGCATTCTCCATGTCTCTCTTTCCCTCTCATCTCCTCTCTCTTATTCTTCTTCTCCTTCAGCCTTTGTAAGAGTCAGTGGCTTAGTGAAATGATTGTGTAACATAATTTGTGTAATTTGTTTTATGGCTTATGGCCTGTAGTAGGTCAAACTTTATGCTATGCATGTCTATACTGTGTGTGTGTGTGTGTGTGCGTGTGCGTGTGCGTGTGTGTTTGTGTCTAAAGTGTATGTGTGAGTTGACTAATCCATGCCTAAAGATTCCACTTAAGTTAATTGAAATACCATATCTGAACTGAAGGTGATTAATCAAATTATAATTCTGAAACCACAGCGATATGGATTTGATTCCACTTCATTATGTTTAATTAAGTGTGAGATTCCGGTACGGCCCAATTGTGAATTCAATTTTGATTGATCTCCCATAGTCAATACATACTGTAGCGACACACAATAAGTTTAGCAAGTTACTCCCTGCCTGTTACTCCCTCCCTGCAAGTTACACTTAACAACTGTGACCTGGCCAAGAATAAAGCGAAGCAGTTCAACACATAAAACAACAGAGTTACACATGGAATAAACAAACATACAGTCAATAATACAGTAGAAAAAAGTCTATATACAGTGTGTGCAAATGAGGTAAGATAAGGGAGGTAGACAATACATAGGCCATGGTGATGAAATAATTACAATATAACAATTAAAAACTGGAGTGATTGATGTGTAGAAGATGTGCAAGTAGAGACACTGGGTGCAAAGGAGCAAAATAAATAAATAAATAAATACAGTATGGGGATGATGGTTGGATGGTAGTTGCATTGGCTATAATAATGATGGGCTATGTACAAGTGCAGTGATCTGTGAGCTGCTCTGACAGCTGGTGCTTATAGCTAGTGAGGGAGATATGAGTCTCCAGCTTCAGTGATTTTTGCAGTTCGTTCCAGTCATTGGCAGCAGAGACTGGAAGGAAAGGCGGCCAAAGGAGGAATTGGCTTTGGGGGGGCTAGTGAGATATACCTGCTGGAGCACGTGCTACGGGTGGGTGCTGCTATGGTGACCAGTGAGCTGAGATAAGGCGGGGCTTTATCTAGCAGAGACTTGTAGATTACCTGGAGCCAGTGGGTTTGTCGACAAGTATGAAGCGAGGGCCAGCCAACGAGAGCGTACAGGTCGCAATGGTGGGTAGTATATGGGGCTTTGGTGACAAAACTCATGGCACTGTGATAGACTGCATCCAATTTGTTGAGTAGAGTGTTGGAGGCTATTTTGTAAATGACATCGCCAAAGTCGAGGATCGGTAGGATGGTCAGTTTTACGAGGGTATGTTTGGCACCATGAGTGAAGGATGCTTAGTTGCGAAATAGGAAGCCGATTCTAGATTTAATTTTGGATTGGAGATGCTTAATGTGAGTCTGGAAGGAGAGTTTACAGTCTAACCATACAGACACCTAGGTATTTGTAGTTGTCCACATACTCTAAGTCAGAACCGTCCAGAGTAGTGATGCTGGACGGGCGGGCAGGTGCGGGCAGCGATCAGGTTGAAGAGCATGCATTTAGTTTAACTTGCATTTAAGAGCAGTTGGAGGCAACAGAAGGAGACATGTATGGCACTGAAGCTCGTCTGGTTGTTAGTTAACACAGTGTCCAAAGAAGGGGTGGAATTATACAGAATGGTGTCGTCTGCATAGAGGTGGATTAGAGAATCACCAGCAGCAAGAGCGACATCATTGATGTATACAGAGAAGAGAGTTGGCCTGAGAATTGAACCCTTTGGCACCCTCATAGAGACTGCCAGAGGTCGAGACAACAGGCACTCCGATTTGACACAGTGAATTCTATGAGAGAAGTAGTTGGTGAACCAGCCGAGGCAGTTATTTGAGAAACCAAGGCTGGGAACGCCACTGTTCCCCATTCATGGAATGCAAAAATATTCTTAGAAATATTTAACCTCCACACATTAACAAGTCCAATAGCTCAAATGAAAGACAAACACCTTGTTCATCTACCCAGCGAGTCAGATTTCTACATTTACATTACATTTAAGTCATTTGGCAGACGCTCTTATCCAGAGCGACTTACAAATTGGTGAATTCACCTTATGACATCCAGTGGAACAGCCACTTTACAATAGTGCATCTAAATCATTTAAGGGGGGGGTGAGAAGGATTACTTTATCCTATCCTAGGTATTCCTTAAAGAGGTGGGGTTTCAGGTGTCTCCGGAAGGTGGTGATTGACTCCGCTGTCCTGGCGTCGTGAGGGAGTTTGTTCCACCATTGGGGGGCCAGAGCAGCGAACAGTTTTGACTGGGCTGAGCGGGAACTGTACTTCCTCAGTGGTAGGGAGGCGAGCAGGCCAGAGGTGGATGAACGCAGTGCCCTTGTTTGGGTGTAGGGCCTGATCAGAGCCTGGAGGTACTGCGGTGCCGTTCCCCTCACAGCTCCGTAGGCAAGCACCATGGTCTTGTAGCGGATGCGAGCTTCAACTGGAAGCCAGTGGAGAGAGCGGAGGAGCGGGGTGACGTGAGAGAACTTGGGAAGGTTGAACACCAGACGGGCTGCGGCGTTCTGGATGAGTTGTAGGGGTTTAATGGCACAGGCAGGGAGCCCAGCCAACAGCGAGTTGCAGTAATCCAGACGGGAGATGACAAGTGCCTGGATTAGGACCTGCGCCGCTTCCTGTGTGAGGCAGGGTCGTACTCTGCGGATGTTGTAGAGCATGAACCTACAGGAACGGGCCACCGCCTTGATGTTAGTTGAGAACGACAGGGTGTTGTCCAGGATCACGCCAAGGTTCTTAGCGCTCTGGGAGGAGGACACAATGGAGTTGTCAACCGTGATGGCGACATCATGGAACGGGCAGTCCTTCCCCGGGAGGAAGAGCAGCTCCATCTTGCCGAGGTTCAGCTTGAGGTGGTGATCCGTCATCCACACTGATATGTCTGCCAGACATGCAGAGATGCGATTCGCCACCTGGTCATCAGAAGGGGGAAAGGAGAAGATTAATTGTGTGTCGTCTGCATAGCAATGATAGGAGAGACCATGTGAGGTCATGACAGAGCCAAGTGACTTGGTGTATAGCGAGAATAGGAGAGGGCCTAGAACAGAGCCCTGGGGGACACCAGTGGTGAGAGCGCGTGGTGAGGAGACAGATTCTCGCCACGCCACCTGGTAGGAGCGACCTGTCAGGTAGGACGCAATCCAAGCGTGGGCCGCGCCGGAGATGCCCAACTCGGAGAGGGTGGAGAGGAGGATCTGATGGTTCACAGTATCGAAGGCAGCCGATAGGTCTAGAAGGATGAGAGCAGAGGAGAGAGAGTTAGCTTTAGCAGTGCGGAGCGCCTCCGTGATACAGAGAAGAGCAATCTCAGTTGAATGACTAGTCTTGAAACCTGACTGATTTGGATCAAGAAGGTCATTCTGAGAGAGATAGCGGGAGAGCTGGCCAAGGACGGCACGTTCAAGAGTTTTGGAGAGAAAAGAAAGAAGGGATACTGGTCTGTAGTTGTTGACATCGGAGGGATCGAGTGTAGGTTTTTTCAGAAGGGTGCAACTCTCGCTCTCTTGAAGACGGAAGGGACGTAGCCAGCGGTCAGGGATGAGTTGATGAGCGAGGTGAGGTAAGGGAGAAGGTCTCCGGAAATGGTCTGGAGAAGAGAGGAGGGGATAGGGTCAAGCGGGCAGGTTGTTGGGCGGCCGGCCGTCACAAGAAGCGAGATTTCATCTGGAGAGAGAGGGGAGAAAGAGGTCAGAGCACAGGGTAGGGCAGTGTGAGCAGAACCAGCGGTGTCGTTTGACTTAGCAAACGAGGATCGGATGTCGTCGACCTTCTTTTCAAAATGGTTGACGAAGTCATCTGCAGAGAGGGAGGAGGGGGGGGGGGGAGGAGGATTCAGGAGGGAGGAGAAGGTGGCAAAGAGCTTCCTAGGGTTAGAGGCAGATGCTTGGAATTTAGAGTGGTAGAAAGTGGCTTTAGCAGCAGAGACAGAGGAGGAAAATGTAGAGAGGAGGGAGTGAAAGGATGCCAGGTCCGCAGGGAGGCGAGTTTTCCTCCATTTCCGCTCGGCTGCCCGGAGCTCTGTTCTGTGAGCTCGCAATGAGTCGTCGAGCCACGGGGCGGGAGGGGAGGACCGAGCCGGCCTGGAGGATAGGGGACATAGAGAGTCAAAGGATGCAGAAAGGGAAGAGAGGAGGGTTGAGGAGGCAGAATCAGGAGATAGGTTGGAGAAGGTTTGAGCAGAGGGAAGAGATGATAGGATGGAAGAGGAGAGAGAGCGAAGGTTGGGACGGCGTGATACCATCCGAGTAGGGGCAGTGTGGGAAGTGTTGGATGAGAGCGAGAGGGAAAAGGATACAAGGTAGTGGTCGGAGACTTGGAGGGGAGTTGCAATGAGGTTAGTGGAAGAACAGCATCTAGTAAAGATGAGGTCGAGCGTATTGCCTGCCTTGTGAGTAGGGGGGGAAGGTGAGAGGGTGAGGTCAAAAGAGGAGAGGAGTGGAAAGAAGGAGGCAGAGAGGAATGAGTCAAAGGTAGACGTGGGGAGGTTAAAGTCGCCCAGGACTGTGAGAGGTGAGCCGTCCTCAGGAAAGGAGCTTATCAAGGCATCAAGCTCATTGATGAACTCTCCGAGGGAACCTGGAGGGCGATAAATGATAAGGATGTTAAGCTTGAAAGGGCTGGTAACTGTGACAGCATGGAATTCAAAGGAGGCGATAGACAGATGGGTAAGGGGAGAAAGAGAGAATGACCACTTGGGAGAGATGAGGATCCCGGTGCCACCACCCCGCTGACCAGAAGCTCTCGGGTTGTGCGAGAACACGTGGGCGGACGAAGAGAGAGCAGTAGGAGTAGCAGTGTTATCTGTGGTGATCCATGTTTCCGTCAGTGCCAAGAAGTCGAGGGACTGGAGGGAGGCATAGGCTGAGATGAACTCTGCCTTGTTGGCTGCAGATCGGCAGTTCCAGAGGCTACCGGAGACCTGGAACTCCACGTGGGTCGTGCGCGCTGGGACCACCAGATTAGGTGGCGCGGCCACGCGGTGTGGAGCGTTTGTATGGTCTGTGCAGAGAGGAGAGAACAGGGATAGATAAACACATAGTTGACAGGCTACAGAAGAGGCTACGCTAATGCAAAGGAGATTGGAATGACAAGTGGACTACACGTCTCGAATGTTCAGAAAGTTAAGCTTACGTAGCAAGAATCTTATTGACTAAAATGATTGAAATGATACAGTACTGCTGGAGTAGGCTAGCTGGCAGTGGCTGCGTTGTTGACTTTGTAGGCTAGCTGGCAGTGGCTACGACAATAGCTGGCTAGCTAACCTAGAAAATCGCTCTAGACTACACAATTGTCTATGATACAAAGACGGCTATGTAGCTAGCTAGCTACGATCAAACAAATCAAACCGTTGTACTGTAATGAAGTGAAATGAAAATGTGATACTACCTGTGGAGGGAAGCGGAATGTTGACCGGGTTGTTGAAGTTCTATTCGGTAGACGTTGGCTAGCTGTTGGCTAGCTAGCTAGCAGTATCTCCTGCGGACCGAAGTGTAGATGCGACCGCTCGCTCCATCCCGGAAGCAACAGAAAACATAGCACATATTTATGTCAAACCACCATGAAGACACAGACGATATGCAGCCATTTTGTAGAAGAAAAGATGCAATCACAAACGCAGGATTAAAAGAAAAATAATTCACTAACCTTTTGAAAATCTTCATCAGATGACAGTAATAGGACATGTTACACAGTACATTTATGTTTTTTTCAATAATATGCAATTTATATCCATAAATCTCCGTTTACATTGACGCCATGTTAAAAAAATGCAAAAAAATGTCCGGAGAAATTATAGATAGCTCCGCCAGATAACAGCAATACACATCATAAACTTTGACTAAATATACATGTTCTACATATAGTTAGAAAGATACACTGCTTCTTAACTTCTTGAAACTCCCCATACCGGATCCGGGTTTGTGACTAAAGCCTCAGGCTCATTAGCATAACGCAACGTTAACGATTTCTGAAAATCGCAAATAAAATGAAAATAATGCGTCTGCTCTCAAGCTTAGCCTTTTCTTAACAACACTGTCATCTCAGATTTTCAAAATATGCTTTTGAACCATAGAAATGGACTAATTTGTGTAAGAGTATGCAAAGCTAGCATAGCATTTTGAGTAGCATTTAGCACGCCACATTTTCACAAAAACCAGATAACCAAATAAATAAAATAATTTACCTTTGAAGAGCTTCTGATGTTTTCAATGAGGAGACTCTCAGTTACATACCAAATGCGCAGTTTTTCCTGAAAGCGTCTGTGTGTAGGAGAAATCGTTCCGTTTTCTACATTGCGTCTGGCTACCGAAACGAACCGAAAATTCAGTCACCTACAACGTAAAACTTTTTCCGGATTAACTACATAATATCGACCGAAACATGGCAAACGTTGTTTGGAATCAATCCTCAAGGTGTTTTTTCACATATCTCTTCATTGATATGCAGTTCGTGGAAGCTTACTTTCCTCTCTGTATCCCATGGGAAAATACTGGCAGGTGACTTTTGCGCACCAATTTCGGCGCAGGACACCGGGCGGACACCTGGTAAATGTGGTCTCTTATGGTCAATCTTCCAATGATATGCCTACAAATACGTCACAATGCTGCAGACACCTTGGGGAAACGAAAGAAAGGGCAGGCTCATTCCTCTCGCATTCACAGCCATATAAGGAGACAATGGAAAACAGAGCCTCAAAAATCCTGCTCATTTCCTGGATGCCATCTCATCTTGGTTTTGCCTGAAGCTCACGTTCTAGGGCACGCACAGAGAATATCTTGGTCGTTCTGGACACGTCAGAGTGTTTTCTTTCGAATGCTATCAATTATATGCATAGTCGAGCATCTTTTTGTGACAAAATATCTTGTTTAAAACGGGAACGTTTTTCATCCAAAAATGAAATAGCGCCCCCATAGATGTAAGAGGTTAATGCAATCGCTGTGTTACATTTATTTTTAACGTTACAGAATTCGTTCACTAGGCAATAATCTGAGGCGGCGCTCAGACGTAAGCAATATTTCTCCGCTATGTTGGAGTCAACAGAAATACAAAATTACAACATAAATATTCCCTTACCTTTGATGGTCTTCGATCAGAATGTAGTGGAAGGAGTCATACTTACCCAATACATCATTTGGTTTCAAGTAGTGTGTCTTTGTATTAGCATATGCTAACAGCTTCAGCTGAAATGCACCCAAAATGAGTTCTGGTCCCGCACAGTTGCGCATCAAAACTTCATACTTACATATTATATGTCGACTAAACTGGTCAAACTAAGTTCAGAATCAAGCTTTAGGATGTTACTAACGTACAAAACAATTGGCGATTCGACCGGACAAAAGCAACTCCTCTCAGACAATCTGGAACGAAGGAATGACTGTGTACCATTCGCACCAGAACACGCATCTATTTTCTCGCGACACCTAGTATTTTGCCTGCCAAAAGGTCAAAGCTCGCGGGAATTGCACAATGACAAGCTCTATTGGAAGAAGACATCTCGCGGTAGACACAGAAACTGATCCCAGATCCATAGCTGGTTGGAAATGGTGGGGGCGATGAAGTCAAAGTTGGCCCAACTTTCCTGATGAGAGAAATAGTTTGGGAGATTGGCTGCCCTGTGAGTTCCGCTTTACATACACTCATAATTCAAACGGTTTTAGAAGCTTTAGAGTGTTTTCTATTCAATAATAATTATTATATGCATATATTAGCAATTTTGTTCAGATTTTTGTTCTGTTTACTATGGGCACGCAATTCTTCCCTAGGGGGCAGTATTGTCCCGAGTCTTAAATTAGTCTGCCGATAAGAATGTGGTGATTGACAGAGTCGAAAGCCTGTCTCTTATCGATGCCGGTTATGATATCGTTTCGGACCTTGAGCTTGGCTGAGGTGCACCCATGACCAGCTCGGAAACCAGATTGCATTACGGAGATGGTACAGTGGGATCCAGATGAAAATGGTGCTGGAGTTTCTACCCCCAAGCCATAAGACTCCTGAAAAGCTCATCAAATGGCTACCCGGACTATTTGCATTGTCCCCCCACCCCCACACCCATTTTTACGCTGCTGCTACTCTCTTTTTATTATCCATGCATAGTCATTTTACCTCTACCTACATGTACATATTACTTTAGTTACCTCAACTAACCTGTGCCCCCGCACATTGGCTCTGTACCGGTACTCCCTGTACATAGCCTTTATTTTTTATCCTTAATTTTTTTTTTTTCAATTTTTATACTTGTTCTTTTAATTTTTAATTTTATTTATTCATTTTATACTTCAGTTTATTTTGGTAAATTCTTTAACACGTATTTTTCTTAAAACTGCATTGTTGGTTAAGGGCTTGTAAGTAACGTCTACCTACACCTGTTGTATTTGGCGCATGTGACAAAAACAATTTGATTTGATTTGAGGTCCAGAGAAAGAGCGTAATGAAATTGTTGCTAGCAGAGCTGGTTAGGCTGTTTTCATGTTATCCAGAGGTAAACAAATCATCGTCCCGAGCGTCAAGTGTGTGCTCTGAGAGCAAAATGAGATGGGTGGGGCTAAAGCTTAAGAGGGTGTGAATGATGTTGAATGAGTGTAGACAAAGAGGAGCTCTCCACTAGATACCAAAACATTCCAAGGCAGTTTTCTCAAAAGTGAGTTTACAAGTTGATCAACTTTCAAAGCAATATTACTTTCCCATTTTTCCTCAAATGCAGTGAATGACATACCATTTTGTAGCTCAGAGTCTCTACTTTTATCCAATATAATAAACACCATTTCACATTTTGCAACATAAGACCGAATTCAGGTGGTGAGTCACATATCATTCTGAATAGTCGTAACCTTATGCATCTGCAAAAACCCAGCCTTACTCATGGCTAACTAAATAATTACACAGGATAGACACACACACACGGTATGGATTATTGACTAGAAACGTAATATGATGGAAACAGGTCCCTAGCGGACTGACACAATATGATGGTTTGTTACAACAGAGATGGAGAGGGGGGAGAGAGAAAAAGGACACTTATCATGAATGCATTTTAGAACTATTCTCACATTAACCTGTTAAATCTATGGGGGCGCTATTTCATTTTTGGTTAAAAAGACGTGCCCGTTCTAAGCGCAATATTTTGTCACAAAAAGATGCTCGACTATGCATATAATTGATAGCTTTGGAAAGAAAACACTATGACGTTTCCAGAACTGCAAAGATATTGTCTGTGAGTGCCCCAGAACAGAAGCTACAGGCAAAACCAAGATGAAACTGCAACCAGGAAATGAGCAGGATTTTTGAGGCTCTGTTTTTCATTGTCTCCTTACATGGCTGTGAATGCGACAGGAATGAGCCTGCCCTATCTATCGTTTCCCCAAGGTGTCTGCAGCATTGAGACGTATTTGTAGGCATATCATTGGAAGATTGACCATAAGAGACTACATTTGCCAGGTGTCCGCCCGGTGTCCTCCGTCGAAATTGGTGCGTCATCTTCAACTGCACTTCTTTTTCCAAGCGATTCACCGGAGAAAGGAGACTACCACGAACGATATATCAATTTATGAGATATCTGAAAAACACATTGAGGATTGATTCTAAACAGCGTTTGCCGTGTTTCAGTCGATATTATGGAGTTAATTTGGAAAACAGTTCGCCATTTTGATGACTGAATTTTCTGTTTTTTTTGGTACCCAAACGTGATGTACAAAACGGAGCGATTTCTGCTACACAAAGAATCTTTCAGGAAAGACTGAACATTTGCTATGTAACTGAGAGTCTCCTCATTGAAAACATCTGAAGTTCTTCAAAGGTAAATGATTTTTTTGAATCCTTTTCTGGTTTTTGTGCAAATGTTGCCAGCTAAATGCTACGCTAAATGCTACGCTAAATGCTACGCTAGCTATCACAAATGCTTGTTTTGCTATGGTTCAAAAGCATATTTTGAAAATCTTAGATGACAGTGTTGTTAAGAAAAGGCTAAGCTTGAGGGCTAGCACATTCATTTCATTTCATTTGCGATTTTCATAAATAGTTAATGTTACGTTATGCTTGAGGCTATAACTTGATACAGGTTTTTTTCATAGCCAAACGTGAACAAAACGGAGCGATTTGTCCTACACAAATAATATTTTTTGAAAAACTGAACATTTGCTATCTAACAGAGTCTTATTGAAAACATTGAAGTTTTTCAAAGGTAAATGATTTTATTTGAATGATTTTCTTGTTTTTGTGAAAATGTTGCTGGCTGTATTCTAGGCTTATAGCTATGCTAGCTATCAACACTCTTACACAAATGCTTGTTTAGCTATGGTTGAAAAGCATTTTTTGTAAATCTGAGATGACAGTGTTGTTAACAAAAGTCTAAGCTTGAGAGCAAATATATTTATTTCATTTCATTCGCGATTTTCATGAATAGTTAACGTTGCGTTATGCTAATTAGCTTGAGGCTAAAAATAGAATCCCGGATCTGGGATTGCTCGACGCAAGAAGTTAATCATGTACTTTGCATATGAATCGCCGCACATTTGGATTAAGAAATATTGAATATATTGTGAAAATATTCTTATTCATGAAATCACAAGTGTAATATTGTAAAACACAGCTTAGCCTTTTGTTAATCCACCTGTCGTCTTAGATTTAGAAATTATGCTTTACAGCGAAAGCAATCCAAGCATTTGTGTAAGTTTATCAATAGCATAACATAACATTATGTACACTAAGCATTAAGTAGCTAGGTCACGAAAATCAGAAAAGCAATCAAATTAAATCGTTTACCTTTGATCTTCGGATGTTTTCACTCACGAGACTCCCAGTTGCACAGCAAACGTTCCTTTTGTTCCATAAAGATTATTTTTATACCCAAAATACCTCCGTTTGTTTGTCGCGTTATGTTCAGAAATCCACAGGAAAGAGCGGTCACGACAACGCAGACGTATATTCCAAATAATATCCACAGAAACATGTCAAACGTTTTTTATAATCAATACTCAGGTTGTTTTTAAAATATATATTCGATAATATATCAAACGGGTGTGTAGGTTTTTCAAAAACACCAGGAGCAATGATGGCCGCTTTACTCTTTAGCGCAAAACTCACTCTGAGAGCCCCCACCTATCCACTTACGCAATGTGATCTTTCACGCTAATTTTTCAAAATAAAAGCCTGAAACTATGTCTAAAGACTGTTGACACCTTAGGGAAGCCATAGAAAAAGGAATCTGGTTGATATCCCTTTAAATGGAGGATAGGCATGCATAGGAACAGAGAGGTTTCAAAATAAGAGGCACTTCCTGATTGGAGTTTCCTCAGGTTTTCGCCTGTTCTGTTATAGTCACAGACAATATATTTACAGTTTTGGAAACTTTAGAGTGTTTTCTATCATAATATGACAATTATATGCATATTCTAGTTTCTGGGGCTGAGAAATAGGCAGTTTCAAATGGGTACGTTTTTTTAGCCAAAAACAAAAATACTGCCCCCTACACGCAAAAGATTAAGAAGGATTTGGGTTGGCCTTTCAGCGGCACACTTGTAAGGCACTGATTGTCTGAAAGGGTCCGGACCATCTCTTGTACTGTTGTTCACTCTGGAAGATAGCCAGCTGTGTCGACGGTTCCCATTGGTGATGATGGTAGGAGAATACAAGGATTTGAGACTCGTAGTAGGATGGGATGGTTTTAAAGGTAGTAGGATCGTCCCAGTTAGATTGACTTTACTCGATATCTGACATAGGACAGCTAATCAGCCGTACCAGTGATTGTCTGGGAGATTAGATTTTCGCCCTCACCTCGTGTTGATCTTCATGGTTCAGGATTCAGACCACTTTACACACACAGCTGCAACCTGGCAATGTTCTGGTCTCATATGTTAATTCTTAACCAGTCATTTTATGCACTCTGGTTGAAAAGGATGGTTCCATCAGGCTGACACACTCTCTGACCTCATTCGGAGTGTGGCTTCTTACTGTGCAAAGGTAATAGATGCAAGTTATCTCTTGACTCCTAAAATCACATTTATATCTTAACAAAAATACTTGCATAATTTGTCATATTATATGCACAATGTAATGGATGGAAACTTGACAAAGGGGATATACTTTCCAAGTTACAGTATTTCGTCCATGAGATTTTTATAACATCACAAAATAAAAACCAATGTGACATTAGTTTTATATAGCTCCCCACTAACCATTCCCCACATTTGTATGTTATAATTATTGTTCCTGTATTCACTTTTGTGTTAGAGCCTGTTAACTAAGTAATTCCTTTTGTTAATACTGGAGGGGAGTGAACAGGGTGTGAACTGTCGACCATCCAGCAGCCCCCCCCCCCCGGTTCCTGTCAGCCCCTGCCAGTCTGATCTGACCAATTCGGAGCCTCTCAGGACAGTTATGACAATTCTGAAACTGATCCGACATTGATGGCACTTAAAAGTGAAAATCTGTTTTTATTGCCACTTTTTGGTCTGTTCAAATGGCATCCTTGGTTAATTACAAAAAGCTGAAACGAGACTTGTTTTGAGGATTATGCATGTTATTTCCATAGTACTTTTTAGTAGGTGTATGGTGTTTATCAGCTGCGATGAACCCTCCTGGAGACTTACTGGTTGTGCAGGCTTTCGCTTCAGCCCTGTTTTGAACACACCTAATTTAGCTTGTCAGGGTCCCAAGGAGCAGCTGATTTTTAAAAGCAGAGGTGTTAGATCAGGGCTGGAGAAAAATACTGCACATCTAGTAACTCTCCAGGAGTAGGGTTGGCCACCGTTGATATACATTCTGTATTCTTCATGCTATGCATTCTACATTCACTCACCCCATTGGATACCAGTTTGTAGCACCCAGCTGGGTCATGCATGGCAGCCATTTTGCACGAGACTGCTCACCATAAACTAGCTAATTGGCTGCATAAAGTACCACAACATGTGAAATCACTATCCTCATAATCTCCCACAACTTTTCCATCACTCAAAATTGTTAAAAGTTGTGCATTTATAAGATGCTGTCATGTTACGCAGCGAGGGTTAGGATCTGCAAAGGGACACAAGCAGAGTCCTCAGATCCCATTGCATGTTCTCCCCCCCTCTCTCTCTCTCCCCATGGTGGATGGTGGCTCTTCAAATCAAATAGCTCTGGAATGATTTTGTTGATGAAATGTAAAATCTCTGGCAAGCACTGATAGGTTTGGGACCGAGGGAGATAAAATATAGTGTGTGTGTGTGAGAGAGGGAGGGAGTTTATGGCGTGTGTGTGTGTCACACAGGTGGCCGGTGGCACCTTAATTGGGGAGGACAGGCTCATTGTAATGGCTGGAACAGACTAAATGGAATGGTATCATGGCTCCCATGTGTGAAACCATTCCACTCAGTGTGTGTGTGTGTGTGTGTGTGTGTGTGTGTGTGTGTGTGTGTGTGTGTGTGTATGTATGTAGAGGGGGCATCCATATGTGTGAGCTGTCTGCAGTATTAGAAGGGGGGTCACCTCTTGGCCACCGTAGGCTTTTATCATCATCATTTTTTAAATACTTACTTATGGGTCCTTTTTTAACAATGCCGTGCTAAAAGTTTTTTTTATGCAATAAAACATTGTAATAAAGACACAAGGAATAAATACACAGTGAATAACAATGACGAGTAAAAATAACATGGTTATATACAGGGAGGACCAGTAACGAGTCAATGTGCAAGGGTACAAAGTAATTGACGTATCTATGTAAATACACTAATGTTCAAAAGTTTTGGGTCACTTAGAAATAATGATCAA
This sequence comes from Oncorhynchus masou masou, assembly GCF_036934945.1. Classification (NCBI taxonomy): domain Eukaryota; kingdom Metazoa; phylum Chordata; class Actinopteri; order Salmoniformes; family Salmonidae; genus Oncorhynchus; species Oncorhynchus masou. The sequence continues at coordinate 45,535,518 of NC_088240.1, read as the reverse complement.
TTAGCCTTTTAAAATTATAAACTTGGATTACCGAACACAACATTGGAACACCGGAGTGATGGTTGCTGATAATGGGCCTCTGTACGCCTTTGTAGATATTACATTAAAAAAATCAACCGTTTACAGCTACAATAGTCATTTACAACATTAACAATGTCTGCACTGTATTTGTGATGAATTTGATGTTCTTTTAATTGCCAAAAACTGAGAAAAAAAATGACATTTTTAAGTGACCCCAACCTTTTGAACGGTAGTGTTTTGTAATGTTAACAAGACTAGGTGACAGAATAGAAAATAGACAGTAGCAGCAGTAGCCATTTGATTAGCTATTTAACAGTCTTATTTAGCATTCTAATGGCATGGGGGTAGAAGCTGTTCAGGGCCCTGTTGGTTCCAGACTTGGTGCACTGGTACCACTTGCTGTGCGGTAGTAGAAGGAACATTCTTGGGTGGCTGGAGTCTTTGACAATATTTTGGGCCTTCCTCTGACCGCCTGGTATAGAGGTCGTGGATGGCAAGGAGCTCGGCCCGAGTGATGTACTGGGCCGTACTCACCACCCTCTGTAGTGCCTTGTGGTCGAGTGCCTTGCAGTTGACGTACCAAGCGAAGATGAAGCCAGTCAAGGGGCTCTCAATGGTGCAGCTGTAGAATGTTTTGATTTTCTGAGAGCCCATGACAAATCTTTTCAGCCTTCCTGTGGGGGACGATGCACTGTTGTGCCCTCTTCACAACTGTGTGGGTGTGTGTGGAATATGTTAATTCCTTGATGTGGACACTGAACTTGGAGCTCCAGTACAGCTCCTATTCCTGTAGTCCACGGGCAGCTCCTTGGTCTTGCTAACATTGAAGGACAGGTTGTTGTCCTGGCACCACACAGCCTGGTCTCTGACCTCATCCCTATAGGCTGCCTCATCATCATCGGTGATCAGCAAACCATTGTGTCATCAGCAAACTTGATGATGGTGTTGTAGTTGTGCACGACCATGTAGTCGTGGGTGAACAGGGAGTGCAGGAGTGGACTAAGCACATACCCCTGAGGGGCGCCCGTGTTAATGGTCAGCGTGGCAGATGTGTTGTTGCCTACCCTCACCGCCTGAGGGCAGCCCTTCAGGAAGTCAAGGATCCAGTTGCAGAGGGAGGTGTTCAGTCTCAGGGCTGGTGTGGAGTGTGAGAGGAAAAATTCCAAGATTATATTATAATACTTTTATTGCATCAAATGGTTGTTTTATTCGACAGAGAAAAATATTATTAACCTCTAGCATTGAGCAATCCCGTATCCGGGAGCGTAATCATAGGCTCAAGCTCATTAGCATAACGCAACGTTAACTATTCATGAAAATCGCAAATGAAATGAAATAAATATATTGGCTCACAAGCTTAGCCTTTTGTTAACAACACTGTCATCTCAGATTTTCAAATATGCTTTTCAAACATAGCTACACAAGCATTTGTGTAAGAGTATTGATAGCTAGCATAGAATTAAGCCTAGCTTTCAGCAGGCAACATTTTCACAAAAACAAGAAAAGCATTCAAATAAAATCATTTACCATTGAACAACTTCGGATGTTTTCAATGAGGAGACTCTCAGTTAGATAGCAAATGTTCAGTTTTTCCCCAAAGATTATTTTTGTAGGAGAAATCAGGGTTGTGTGTGTGTGTGTTTCTGCAAAAGAAGATAGAGAGTGTAGTGTAGACATAGAGAGGTGGAGTGATGACGACAAAGTTGTTTCCTAATAATTATGTGTAATTTAAAGAAAACAGTCCTCGTTAAGAATGACTGGGCATCACTCGACTTTCGGGAGTCACTTTGTCCGAGACGCCTTTAGAACATTGGTGTGATGGAGGTGCAACCATTAATTGCTTTTGCTTCTCAGAGACTTGTTTCTTAGAATGTCCCTACAACATTGCTTGCTGGGATGATTCACGGTCTTATGAAATGTTATTTAATAAAACATGTTTGAAAGGAATAATTCTGAATTTTGGCAATGAAGCCCTTTATCTACTTCCCAGGAGTCCTGATGTATCTCTTTAATCATATTTCTGTTCATGTAGCCTGTTTCCACTTAAGATATGTCTTTAGCTTTTTCCTTCTGATAGGTTGGTCTCGGGTTCATCATAAAAAAAACAGAGACTGATTGATCTGATTCGAAAAGAGGTCACTCAATCAGCACAAATCTGAACCCTTTAAAGGTCATGTAATTGTATGTACTTCTCTGCTAAATAAAAATGACAAATCTATCTGCTGCAATACCACAATGTAAACCATATTCCGAACAAAACACTTTTTACCACTCGCCTAATGAAATATCTTTATCGCAAAAAAAACTCAATAAACTATGTTTATTTCTATGTGTTTGTTCCAGTCTAATAGCCTAAGTAACCAGTGTATTTGCTCTCGATTGATGTACCTAAAAGTGCCCTCTAACATTTCTTTCCACAGGTTGGTGTTTGGTCACATAATATAAAAGAGCAACAATTCTCTCTGATCTCCCATGCTGTCACTTCCTTCCACTGCTGTCACCATGGAGCTGGGTTAGCTCATTAGAGGCATGGGCTGCGTCTGAAATGGCACCTTTTTCTAATATAGGGCTCTTGTCAAAAATAGTGCACGAAAGAAAGAAAGAAAGGTCTCTCACTGTAGTTACTCTGCTCCATGGCAATATAGTGCGGCCAAGTACTAACAGCAGTCAGAAGACATGTTCGATATCACAAGTCACTTTGAACAATAGTATTTGAGGGCAAAACAACAGGAGTGTTACAATTGTTACAGGCAGCAAACTCTCTCTTTCTATTCAGACGCACACCAGTGACTCATCACACTCCACACCCATCTTCACCCACTAACATCTTCTTATCAATAGTAAGTAGTGTAATTTAGCTCACAGCACCGACCTACTCCCTGGAGACGCCACGTGTCGCTGTGTTCCATATGTAAACATCTGAAGGCTGTTTATTTACATGTTTAGCCAATATCTCTGGAGAGTCTACGGAAGGGTAAACACTGCAATGTGTTGTTATTGTAAAGGGTTGGATGTAAGAAGAGTGGGAGTTGGTGCTTAGGGAATGCTCGTGTTGTGAGTTGCCTGTTTTGTGATGAGGGGGAAGGACATTTTTTTGTTGATTTCGAGAGGTCTTTGTTGTTTTTTGGGGGAAATTGTGTTTTTGCAGAAGCTCAGGAAGTTGACAACAATGAAAATATCTTATTTGCGTTACAAAGTGAGGATTAAAGTAGGAGTGAAAAAAGGTTGTCTACTTTGGTGTATGGGTTCGAGTAGAGGGGTGTTTAGGATAAAGAGGAATATTGAATTGTTCATGTATGGTTCAGTTGAGGTGTTGAGGGTATTGGTGAACTTTGCCCCGTGAAAAATACTAAACAACCTTAGTAAGACACCCAACAACCTTACCAAAATATTGTAGCCTTTTGTTATAATGGTTTTTGAATCACAGCTATGCTAGCTATTGCTAAATTTTACCCCTTGAAGAATAGTAAACATTACATTACATTTAAGTCATTTGGCAGACGCTCTGATCCAGAGCGACTGCCAAATTGGGTAAACAACCTTAGTACAACACCCAGCAACCTCACCAAAAGATTTGAGCCTTTTGGTATAATAGTTTTGTAATGACAGCTACAGTGCATTCCGAAAGTATTCATACCCCTTGACTTTCTCCACATTTTGTTACATTACAGCCTTATTCTAAAATGGCAGCGTCATGCTGTGGGGATGTTTTTCAATGGCAGAGACTGGGGGACATGTCAGGATTGAGGAAAAGATTAATGGAGCAAAGTACAGAGATATCCTTTTTTTATATTTCTGTTATTTCACCTTTATTTAACCAGGTAGGCCAGTTGAGAACAAGTTCTCATTTACAACTGTGACCTGGCCAAGACAAAGAAAAGCAGGTTGAACAGACTAGTAATAGGTGTTACGGCAATGGCGGCAGATCATTTTAGGAAGAGAGAGGGTCCAGATTGTCTAGCCCATCTGATTTGTAGGGATCCAGATTTTGCAGCTCTTTCAGGAAGGACCTCAGCTGTCTGGATTTGGTTGAAGGAGAAGCGGAGGGGGGGCTGTGCCAGTTGCTGCGGGGGTTGCAGAGCTGTACTGGCGTGGCCAGCCGTAGAGAAATGCTTATTGAAATTCTCGATTATCGTGGATTTATCGGTGATGACAGTGTTTCCTAGCCTCGTTGCAGTGGGCAGCTGGGAGGAGGTGCTCTTATTCTCCATGGACTCTACAGTGTCCCAAATCCTTGATGAAAACCTGCTCCAGAGCACTCAGGACCTCAGACTGGGGCGAAGATTCACCTTCCAACTGGACAACGACCCTAAGCACATAGCCAAGACAAGCCAGGAGAGGCTTCGTGACCAGTCTCTGAATGTCCTTGAGTGGCCCAGCCAGAGCCCAGACTTGAACCAGATCGAACATCTCTGGAGAGACCTGAAAATATGTGTGCAACGACGCTCCCCATCCAACCTGACAGAGCGTGAGAGGATCTGCAGGGAAGAATGGGTGAAACTCTCCAAATACAGGTGTGCCAAGCTTTTAGCGTCATACACAGGAAGACTTGAAGCTTTAATAACTGCCAAAGGTGCTTCAACAAAGTACAGAGTAAAGAGTCTGAATATTTATGTAAACATGATATTTAAAAAATAATATTTGTAAAAAAAATTGCAAATAATGTTTTTTAACAGTTTTTGCTTTGTCATTATGGGGTATTGTGTTTAGATTGATGAGAAAAAACAACAACAATTTAATCCATTTAGAATAAGGTTGTAACGTAACAAAATGTGGGAAGAGTCAAGAGGTCTGAATACTTTCCGAATGCACGGTAGACAGGTGTGTGCCTTTCGAAATCATGTTCAATCAATTTAATTTACCACAGGTGGACTCCAATCAAGTTGTATAAACATCTCAAGGATGATCAATGGAAACAAGATGCACCTGAGCTCAATATCAAGTCTCAAAGCAAAGGGTCTGACTACTTATGTAAATTAGGTATTTCTGTTTTTGTTTTGAATACATTTGCAAAAATTTCCCAAAAAGCTGCTTTCACTTTGTCTTTATAGGGTATGTTGTGTAGATTGATGAGGAAAATAAATATGTAATACATTTTACAGTAAGGCTGTAGCAAAAAGTAGAAAAATGGAAGGGGTCTGAATACTTTAGGAATGCACTTTATGCATTCTATGCTAGCTATCGCGTTCCGAATCAGGTGTGTGCATCTACTGAGCCATCTTTATTGAACTTCATGTTCTGCCTGGTGGCAGTATAATCATATCATTACATCTCCCTGCAAAAAAAAAGTTTAAGGTGCTCCTTTTGTACCTCAGACTCAGTGACCGCCTCGAGGAAGAAGCTGTGTAGTGTGGCATGGGGGGGGGGGGGCTGGGATATATCATATTATATCATTTAGAAGGGCTGGGAAATGAGCAAGTGTTGGACGGGCAAGGAGGTGTGGCTGAGTCAAATAGGAATCCTGACTTAATGAAGTGTTAATTAAAGAGCTCAGCCATATGCTCCTTGTCAGTAACAACCACATCATCACATTAAGGGACATGGGCAACTGTGAGGAGGAGGGTTTATTCTCCAGGTGTTTCACTGTTTTTCAGAAAATCTTGGCATTAGACCCACAGAGATGATTCTTAAAGCCTTTGGCCGGATAGCCTGTGTGTACCTATTTCGCATTTGCCTGAACCTGAGTACGGTGTGAACAACACATGCAGATATCATCCGTTCACCTACTCTGCGTCTCACAAAGACACTGCGGTTGGAACCAAAAATGTCTAATTTGGACTCATCAGACCAAAGGACAGATGTCATCCCAGAGTCGCCTCTTCATTGTTGACGTTGAGACTGGTGTTTTGCGGGTACTATTTCATGAAGCTGCCAGTTGAGGACTTGTGAGGCGTCTGTTTCTCAAACAAGACACTCTACTGTACTTGTCCTATTGCTCAGTTGTGCACCAGGGCCTCCCACTCCTCTTTCTATTTTGGTTAGGGCCAGTGTGCACTGTTTTGTGAAGGGAGTAGTACACAGTGTGGCAAGAGATCTTCCGTTTCTTGGCAATTTCTCTCATGGAAAAGCCTTCATTTCTCAGAACGTGAATAGACTGATGAGTTTCAGAACAAAGTTCTTTGTTTCTAGCCATTTTGAGCCTGTAATTGAACCCACAAATGCTGATGCTCCAGGTACTCAACCAGTCTAAAGAAGGCCCGATTTATTGCCTCTTTAATCAGGACAACAGTTTTCAGCTGTGCTAACATAATTGCAAAAGGGTTTTCTAAAGATCAATTAGCCTTTTAAAATGCTAAACTTGGATTAGCTAACACAATGTACCATTGGAACACCGGAGTGATAGTTGCTGATAATGGGCCTCTTTACGGCTATGTAGATATTGCATAAAATATCTACTGGGAAAAATGGGTGAGTTGATGAGTGACGGTAAGCGAACAATGCATAATGATGGAATCACAAATTGTGAATGAAGAACAGGGCGGGCCATTCTATTTTATTGATCCATTCAAATTATAATCTCAAAATGGAATGTACCCTATATCAGTCCACTGAATCAAAGCAGTCATACTTGGAATATAGTCTTAAATATCCACATTGTGCAGCAGGGGAGGAAGTGGCGAAGATCTTCATTTGGCAAGGGGAGAAATGTCACCATGGAAAGTTACTTATCTTCACTGTCATTGGTGAACAATTTGCTAGCAAAGAAAAAAAAGTCTGGCCGGTACCATGAACAAAGTGAGACGAGAGCTCCCTCCCTCTACGCAAAATAAGGCACCTGCACATCTGTTGTACTCCACAATGGTGGTGAAGAATGACAAGACAAGGGGAACACAATAAAGGGAAAACCATAGACTATTATGCACTATAACAAAACAAAGTGAAAGTTACGAAAATTGTGTAAACTGTTAGGACAAGGAATAATAGCTAATTTAGATCCAACTGATGCCATTGTGTAACGATGCACACAATATAAGCACAAGCTGACAATAACTGGCAATTTTTTACTTCTGTCATATTGACATTTATTTGAACTATAATGCCAATATTGCTTTTATGCAGAGTTTCACTATTTATCAAGGCCACTTGGCGCTTATAATTATGTTTAGGCTTATGATCTTTTCATCATTTGACCGAGAGTCTTTTGACCATGGGTATGGTGGTTGGGGTATTTTTACTTTTATTTTGTCGTTATAGAAAGAAGCTGTTAAGGCTTTCCAACACATATGCTTTCTGTTTCATAGTTGTAACAAAGGCACTCCACGAAGAGTGGCATAATAACGGCAAGACGGCAAGACGGAGCTGCTCGGCAAGACGGAGCTGCTCTTCCTCCCGGGGAAGGACTGCCCGTTCCATGATTTCGCCATCACGGTTGACAACTCCATTGTGTCCTCCTCCCAGAGCGCTAAGAACCTTGGCATGATCCTGGACAACACCCTGTCGTTCTCAACTAACATCAAGGCGGTGGCCCGTTCCTGTAGGTTCATGCTCTACAACATCCGCAGAGTACGACCCTGCCTCACACAGGAAGCGGCGCAGGTCCTAATCCAGGCACTTGTCATCTCCTGTCTGGATTACTGCAACTCGCTGTTGGCTGGGCTCCCTGCCTGTGCCATTAAACCCCTACAACTCATCCAGAACGCCGCAGCCCGTCTGGTGTTCAACCTTCCCAAGTTCTCTCACGTCACCCCGCTCCTCCGCTCTCTCCACTGGCTTCCAGTTGAAGCTCGCATCCGCTACAAGACCATGGTGAGTGCCTACGGAGCTGTGAGGGGAACGGCACCGCAGTACCTCCAGGCTCTGATCAGGCCCTACACCCAAACAAGGGCACTGCGTTCATCCACCTCTGGCTTGCTCGCCTCCCTACCACTGAGGAAGTACAGTTCCCGCTCAGCCCAGTCAAAACTGTTCGCTGCTCTGGCCCCCCAATGGTGGAACAAACTCCCTCACGACGCCAGGACAGCGGAGTCAATCACCACCTTCCGGAGACACCTGAAACCCCACCTCTTTAAGGAATACCTAGGATAGGATAGGATAAAGTAATCCTTCTCACCCCCCCCCCTTAAATCATTTAGATGCACTATTGTAAAGTGGCTGTTCCACTGGATGTCATAAGGTGAATTCACCAATTTGTAAGTCGCTCTGGATAAGAGCGTCTGCCAAATCACTTAAATGTAAATGTAAATAGCCTACAGCAGGTATGGGCAACTTTGATGGGGGTGGGGAGCACAACAAAGCAGAACTCATCATGAGGGGCTGCAGTGGCTCGGGGGGCTGCTTACCCACATCCTGATTAGCCTGACCAAGTCCATGTTTACACATGGTCTTCCAGGCCCAGGATGGGCTCTGAGGCTACATCAACAATGTAGAATTCACACTTGTGCATTCCCTTTTGTGAGTGCATGGTAGAACACATTTTCCAGTGACTGGAAGCTTATTGCATTTGTATGAAGATAAACAGCTCCTGGTTTGTTTGATGTGAAATATTAATGTATTTTAGATTTTCCTTGCAAGCTGTTTGGTGATGACATTTGCTTTGTGCTCCTGTGTCTACCTTGAATTCAACTGGGTTGCCTTTAATGCTATGAATTTGCATTTGTGTTATTAATGACTACATCAATGAGGGTTACCTTATTCCCAGAGTCACTGCTTCCTTATATCTCATGTACAATTCTGATCCTGCGGGCCACCCCTGTATATTGTTGTTTGTATATTTTTATGTCACCGAAATATCACATGAATACACATTAGACGTGACAGAATGTATAGAATTCCAGTAAAATAAGCTTTAAACCTGCAAAATGCTCTCCACCAACATGAGGGGTGTGAACAGTTTGTGTCAACAACAGTGCTTGTGCCCATACAAAAATACGTGGCGCGGGATTTTCCCCAATGCTGGAGGTGGGGAGTGAAGATGTTTAGGAACACCTGGCATATGAAATGTTGAAAGTTCTTAGGACAGCATACTTCAAAACCAAATGGTACATATTCACAAAAGTAGATGGGGTGGTTGTTAAGTTATATTTTTAAAACAAAAAAATGGAGTGAATTTGGGGCAGCAGTTTTTCTTCCTGTGAGCACTGAGCTATTTTTAGCAAAGCAGGGAGAAAGGATGTTGAGCACTGGAGCAGTGTGAAAAGAGGAGCTGTGTGCAATGACCGCTTTGATGAGTGGGAGCTCAACTCAGCTCACATACTCTACCCAACTTGAGCTCAGTACACATACTCTGCCCAACGCCCTATTAAGACACTTTATGGTGATGTACTCCTTTATTTTGGCAGTTACCTGTAGATGTGAGTGAGACAGTGATGCTACGCAATGCTAATGCTTTGCTAACAACATGTTAGCATATTTACTTAGTAATGTGGGGTTTACACTACACCACTTTCAAAATTCTAACATCGCTAAGCCTCTCACATTAAACTACCATCTTTCCTGTAGTTTTTTGTATTGCCAACGTAGTGGTGCACACACTAAACGATCTGGTACATACGGGACGAGGTGTCACACATTACAAGATTCTTCACTTGGTCGTGAGGATTCTCGATTGAGATGAAAATTACGCAACGAGAGGGCTGCCTTGCTTCTAGTCCTTAGGAGACTTTGCAGTATTTTGTTTTTTTAATGTATTGTTTCTTACATTGTTAGCCCAGAAAATCTTAAGTGTTATTACATACAGCCAGGAACAACTATTGGATATCAGAGCTACGTCAACTTACCAAGCACTACAACCAGGAATACAACTTTCCCGAATCGGATACTTTGTCCGAACCACTCAGGGCATTTGAACTGATTCCAGAGGCTGACCCAAAACAACGCCCCCGGAGAAGAGGAAGACGGAGCGGTCTTCTGGTCAAACTTCGGAGGCGCGCACACAATCCACCGCTTCCAGGTATATTACTTGCTAATGTCTAGTCTCTAGATAACAAGGTTGACAAAAATCAGGGTAAGGGTTGCTTTCCAGAGAGACATCAGGGTTTGTAACATACTCTGTTTCACGGAAACATGGCTCTCGGGATAAGCTTTGTGCGTCGCGCCAACATGAATAAACATCTCACCATATTATCTTCCAAGGGATTTCTCTTTGGTTATTGTCACAGCAGTCTATATCCCCCATCAAGCCAATACCTTGATGGCCCTTAAAACTTGTTCACGCTACACGTTCCCCAAGGGCACCCCCCCCCTGCTCAACTCAAATGGTGGCGCACAGCATGCAAAAATATTCTTATAATTATTTAACCTCCACACATTAACAAGTCCAATAGCTCAAATGAAAGATAAGCACCTTGTTCATCTACCCAGCGTTTCAGATTTCTAAAATGTTTTATGGCGAAAAACATAGCACATATGTATGTCAAACCACCACAAAGACACAGACGATATGTAGCCATTTTGTCGAACAAAAGATACAATCACAAACGCAGGATTAAAAGAAAAATAATTCACTAACCTTTTGAAAATCTTCATCAGATGACAGTAATAGGACATGTTACACAGTACATTTCTGTTTTTTTCAATAATATGCAATTTATATCCATAAATCTCAGTTTACATTGACACCATGTTCAGAAAATGCTCAAAAATGTCCGGAGAAATTATAGATGGCTCCGCCAGATAACGCCAGATAACGCCAGATAACAGCAATACACATCATAAACTTTGACTAAATATACATGTTCTACATATAGTTAGAAAGATACACTGCTTCTTAATGCAATCGCTTTGTCACATTTATTTTTAACGTTACAGAATTCGTTCACTATTCAATAATCTGAGGCGGCGCTCAGACGTAAGCAATATTTCTTCGCTATGTTGGAGTCAACAGAAACACAAAATTACAACATAAATATTCCCTTACCTTTGATGGTCTTCGATCAGAATGTAGTGGAAGGAGTCATACTTACCCAATACATCGTTTTGTTTCAAGTCGTGTGTCTTTGTATTAGCATATGCTACAAGTTTCAGCTGAAATGCATCCAAAATGACTTCTGGTCCCGAACAGTTGCGCATCAAAACTTCAAAATTACATATTATATGTCAACTAAACTGGTCAAACTAAGTGCAGAATCAAGCTTTAGGATGTTATTAATATACAAAACAATTCTCAATTCAACCGGACAATCATACTTCTTCTCAGGCAAGCTGGAACAAAAGAAGCTCTGTGCCCAAAGCGCGCCCGAACGCGCATGTATTTTCTCGCGACACTCACTATTTTGCCTGCCAAAGGGTCAAAGCTCGCGGGATTTGCGCAATTACGCTCTACTGATAGAGGACATCTCGCGGAAGACATAAAAAGTGTTCCCAGATCCATAGCTGGTTGGGAAGGGTGGGGGAGATGACGTCAAAGTTGCCCCAACTTTCTGGATGCCAAAACTAGTTTGGGAGATTGCCTGCCCTGTGAGTTCTGCTATACTTACAGACATAATTCAAACGGTTTTAGAAGCTTTAGAGTGTTTTCTATCCAATAATAATTATTATATGCATATATTAGCAATTTGGACAGATTGTTTTGCAGTTTACTATGGGCACGCAATTCATCCAAAGGGGGCAGTATTATCCCTAGCCTTAACAGGTTTTAAGGAACTTCACTGGACCTCATGCAAACTGGAAACCATCTATCCTGAGACTGTATTTATTGTGGCTGAGGATTTTAACAAAGCAAATTTGAGAGCATATTGACTGTAGCCCTCGCGCTAACTTCCGCGATGCATACAAGGCCCTCCCCTGCCCTCCTTTTGTCAAATCTGACCACAACTCCATTTTGCTCCTCCCTTCCTATAGGTGGAAACTCAAACAGGAAGTACTCATGCTAAGTACTATTCAACGCTGGTCTGGCCAATCGGAATCCATGTTTCAAGATTCATGTGGACACGTGGATTCACGTGGACTGGGATGTGTTGCTGGTAGACTCAGAGAATAATATTGATTTATATGCTGATTCAGTGAGTGAGTTTATTAGGAAGTGTATAGGAGATGTTATACCCACTGTGACTATTAACTTCTTTGGGGTAGGGGGCAGTATTGGGAATTTTGGATAAAAGTGTGCCCAAATTAAGCTGCCTGCTACTCAGCCATAAAAGCTAGAATATGCGTATAATAGTAGATTTGGATGGGAAACACTCTGAAGTTTCTAAAACTGTTTGAATGATGTCTGTGAGGTTAACATAACTCATATGGCAGGCAAAAACCTGAGAAAACATCTGAGGTTTGTAGTTTTCAACTCAGCCTCTATCGAATACACAGTGGGATATTGGTCATGTTGCACTTCCTACGGCTTCCACTAGATGTCATCAGTATTTTGAAAAAGGGTTGAGGGTTCTACTATAAAGGAGAGGTTGACCAGGTCCTGTCGTGTAGTTCTGGGCTAATCCCTCACCTTCCTCATGATCATTGATGCCCCACGAGGTGAGATCTTGCATGGAGCCCCAGACCGAGGGTGATTGACCGTCATCTTGAACTTCTTCCATTTTCTAATAATTGTGCCAACAGTTGTTGCCAACTCACCAAGCTGCTTGCCTATTGTCCTGTAGCCCATCCCAGCCATGTGCAGGTCTACAATGCTATCCCCAATGTCCTTACACAGCTCTCTGGTCTTGGCCATTGTGGAGAGGTTGGAGTCTGTTTGATTAAGTGTGTGGACAGGTTGCTTTTATACAGGTAACGAGTTCAAACAGGTGCAGGTAATACAGGTAATGAGTGGAGAACAGGAGGGCTTCATAAAGAAAAACTAACAGGTCTGTGAGAGCCGGAATTCTTACTAGTTGGTAGGTGATCAAATGCTTTAGTCATGCAATAAAATGCAAATTCATTGCTTAAAAATCATACCATGTGATTTTCTGGATTTTTGTTTTAGATTCCGTCTCTCACAGTTGATGTGTACCTATGATACAAATTACAGACCTCTACATGCCTTGTAAGTAGGGAAACCTGCAAAATTGGCAGTGTGTCAAATACTTGTTCTCCCCACTGTAGGTGTAATGTGTGTTGACTGTAAGTTGTAAGTTGTAAGTTTGAATTAAATGTTGGCAAATGACAGTGTATTTTGTAGTGTCACCACAAAGGGTGCAAGGAGGACCGAGGTTTAGGCAGAGGAATAGTCCCTGATGCTGTGTTATCTGACTTAATATATTTCCATTCTTACCCTCATATGCCTATTTCAGTTGTTTGTGTGCTTTGTTACACCTGTTTAAACGCAACACTTTCGTATTACCCTCATAATCAAATATCATCCTAATTGCTCTCATCTAAAAATCACTTTTTCCAATGTTTGCCATACATCTCAAACGTCCTACTTTTTCGACTCTTTGTCAATCTGTCACTCTCTTTCTACACATACACACATCTTAGACAGAAAAACATGCCCCCCTAGCCCCTCTAGGCCCCACAGCACTTGCACATATTCTAGCTCTTTGACGAGTACATTCCCTTTAGCGAATGGACAAATCATAAATTCTAGTTACGATTGACACAACAGTCAACGTTTGAGCTGGCCACAACTTTGTGTCCTTAATGTGAGCTGTTTGTGTTTGGATGCAGATGTTCAGACATTCACAGAAGTAAATCAAATAAAATGTTATTTTGTCGATCTGGTGGCTGAGGTCCTTGATTATTTTTTGGGCCTTCCTGTGACACCGGGTGCTGTAGATGTCCTGTAGGGAAGGCAGTGTGCCCATGGTGATGCATTGGGCAGACCACACCACCCTCTGGAGAGCCCTTGGGTTATGGGCGGTGCAGTTGCTGTACCAGGCGGTGATACACCCCGACAAGATGCTCTCAATGGTGCATCTGTAAATGTTTGTGAGGGTCTTAGTGGCCGAGACAAATTTATTCAGCCTCCTAAAGTTGAAGAGGCGCTGTTGCCCCTTCTTCACCACACTGTCTGTGTGGACCATTTCAGATTGTCAGTGATGTGTACATTGAGGAACTTAAAGCTTTTCACCTTCTCATGTGGATGGGGGTGTGCTTAGGGCTGTGGCGGTCATTCAATTTTGTCAGCCAGTGATTGCCAAGAAAATAACTCCCGGTCTCACCGTAATTGACCTTTAATTAACATAAACACATTCAGCATCTCCCGGCTTCCATGCATAACCTATAAGCCACTGATGCAGACCTTTGGAACATCTTCATTTTAAAAAGTCTAATACATCCATTTAATAGAGCCTACATCATCACAATCAACCCACTATTTATTTTAGGCGGGTCAAACGAAACATGATATGAAGAAATGTAGTCTATTTCAGAAGAACAGAACATTATACTCTCAGTTGTCTTTAGCATTTAGCAGACAATATTTCTGTAGAATTCTGTAGTCTCATTTTATAGTATGAAGAACATAGCTGAATAAAATAGATTGGATATTTTCTCCAGCATCTTGGAGCAGCCACTGGGAAAAGTGGAATCACCTTGGGGCGTACGAACAAAGATTCCATATCAGGATAATCGTATTTCTGGTCAAATTTATTTCTAGATACATACAATTATGCAAAAAAAAGCATTCTGAGCTAATAATGAGAGAAATAACACACACAAAACAAAATACTGCGAAGTTGCTTAGGAACCAGCCGACCACGCCATCTTGTAGCAACAGCATAACACAATTCACATTCAAATGAGGAAACTGTACTAACACAAGCGGTCAGATTTAGCTAACTTTCGGTTGACAGATACCATAACATGCATTACAGTGCCTCGCAAAAGTATTCATCCCCCTGTTTTTCCTATTTTGTTGCATTACAACCTTTAATTGAACTAGATTTTTTATTTGGATTTCAAAAAATAGTCCAAATTGGTGTAGTGAAATGAAAAAAAGAACTTGCTTAAAAAAAAAAAAAAAAAAAAACGGAAAAGTGGTGCATGCATATGTATTCACCCCTTTTTCTATGAAGCCGCTAAATAAGATCTGGTGCAACCAATTACCTTCAAAAGTAAAAAAAAAAAAAAGTTAGATTGCACACAGGTGGACATTATGTAAGTGTCACAAGATCTCAGTATATATACACCTGTTCTGAAAGGCCCCGGAATCTGCAACACCACTAAGCAAGGGGCACCACCAAGCAAAGTTGTGGAGAAGCACAGATCAGGGTTGGGTTATAAACAACATATCCGAAACTTTGAACATCCCACAGAGCACCATTAAATCCCTTATTAAAAAATGGAAAGACTATGGCACCACAACAAACTTGACAATACTTTTTCATCGGCAGGGACTAGGAAACTGGTCAGAATTTAAGGTGATGGTGCTAAATATGAGGAAATTCTTGAGGGAAACCTGAGATTCACCTTCCAGCAGGACAATGACCCTAAGCATACTGCTAAAGCAACACTCGAGTGGTTTAAGGGGAAACATTTAAATGTCTTGGAATGGCCTAGTCAAAGCCCAGACCTCATTCCAATTGAGAATCTGTGTTATGACTTAAATATTCCTGCACACCAGCGGAACCCATCCAACTTGAAGCAGCTGGAGCAGTTTTGCCTTGAAGAATGGGCAGAAATCCCAGTGGCTAGATGTGCCAAGCTTATAGAGACATACCCCAAGAGACTTGCAGCTCTAACTGCTGCAAAAGGTGGCTCTACAAATTATTGACTTTGGGGGGTGAATAGTTATGCACGCCTTAGTTGTTTTGTGTGTTGTTTCCTGTTTGTTTCACAATAAAAAATATTTGGATCTTCAAAGTGGTAGGCATGTTGTGTAAATCAAATGATACAAACCCCTAAAAATATATATATATTAATTCCAGGTTGTAATGCAACAAAAAAGGAAAAATGCCAAGGGGGTGAATACTTTTGCAAGCAACTGCAGCTAATAGCAATTACAATTCATCACATGACAGCTGAGCTCAGCAGTCGAAAGTAATCCGACGGTGCGTAAAGGTTTGTGCATGCCGCCATGTTTGTTTTTCCGTGTCAACCAAAGATAAGACGAAGCGACAAGATGAGGGAGTGTTTGTAGTTTGCAGATGTTTGTCGTATGGAGGTTGAAGGCAAAGGTGGTGTGTGGTTAGCTCATCATAATCAATACAACCTTAAAGTATTTTACACACATTATATGTGACCGACCGGCTGAAATCGGCCTTATGTAGAAGCATTTGAAAGAGTGTTTTTTACATTGGATAAAAGTAGAAAATCGGAGCCAGAAAATGGTATATCATACACTACAGTTGAGGAACAATGGGAAAGTAATCCTGCTTTGAAAGTTTATAAGAACTTTAAAACTCACTATTGAGAAAATGGCCTTTGAATGTTTTGGTACTACTACTGGAGAACCCTTCTTTGTCTACACCCATTTATCTTCGTTCACAACCTCATAAGCTTTTGCCCCACCCATCTCTTTAAATGTTGAGCATTCTGTGCTAACAGCAGTCAAGCACCCAAGCTAACTTGCTAACCATTTCCAGACAGAAATTAGAGAACAACTCACTGAACATTGCTCGCCTTAACAGAGCTGGTTAGGCTGTTATGTTATGCAGAGCGTTGGTGACTGCAACTGTGCTGTCAGGTTATCCATTCGTAAACTCAAAGCTTTTAGCTCTCGGAGTGTTCAGAGTGCACACTAGACGCTCTGGCCGATGAGTAGGGTTGATCCGAAAGTTCTGACCACACAACGGCAGTCAAGCACCCAAGATAACTGGCTAACATTGTCTAGCTTGCAAGCTACTTCCAGACACAAATGAGAGAACACCCAAATCTGACCATTTTACTCGCCCTAGCAGAGCTGGTTAGGCTGTTTTCATGTTATCCAGAGCGTTGGTGACTGTAACTGTAATGATGGCAACAATTTAATTAGGTTTTTTAGTCGATGTTTAACCTGTTGAAACTCTAGGGGCGCAATTTCATTTTTGGATGAAAAACGTTCCCGTTTTAAACAAGATATTTTGTCACAAAAAGATGCTCGACTATGCATATAATTGCTACGATTCGAAAGAAAACACTCTGACGTGTCCAGAAATACAAAGATATTTTCTATGCGTGCCCTAGAACGTGAGCTTCAGGCAAAACCAAGATGAGACGGCATCCAGGAAATGAACAGGATTTTTGAGGCTCTGTTTTCCCTTGTCTCCTTATATGGCTGTGAATGCGAGAGGAATGAGAATGCCCTTTCTGTCGTTTCCCCAAGGTGTCTGCAGCATTGTGACGTATTTGTAGGCAGATCATTGGAAGATTGACCATAAGAGACCACATTTACCACGTGTCCGCCCGGTGTCCTGCGCCGAAATTGGTGCGCAAAAGTCACCTGCCACTATTTTTCCAAGGGATACAGAGAGTAAAGCAAGCTTCCACGAACTGCATGTCAATGAAGAGATATGTGAAAAAACACCTTGAGGACTGATTCCAAACAACGTTTGCCATGTTTCGGTCGATATTATGTAGTTAATCCGGAAAAAGTTTTACGTTGTAGGTGACTGAATTTTCGGTTCGTTTCGGTAGCCAGACGCAATGTGGAAAACGGAACGATTTCTCCTACACACAGACGCTTTCAGGAAACACTGCGCATTTGGTATGTAACTGAGAGTCTCCTCATTGAAAACATCAGAAGCTCTTCAAAGGTAAATGATTTTATTTATTTGGTTATCTGGTTTTTGTGAAAATGTTGCGTGCTACATGTTATTCAAAATGCATTGCTAGCTTTGCATACTCTTACACAAATTAGTCAATTTCTATGGTTCAAAAGCATATTTTGAAAATCTGAGATGACAGTGTTGTTAAGAAAAGGCTAAGCTTGACAGTAGGCGCATTATTTTCATTTTATTTGCGATTTTCAGAAATCGTTAACGTTACATTATGCTAATGAGCTTCAGGCTATAACTGTATACAGGTTTTTTTCATAGCCAAACGTGAACAAAACGGAGCGATTTGTCCTACACAAATAATATTTTTTTGAAAAACTGCACATTTGCTATGTAACTGAGAGTCTCCTCATTGAAAACATCCGAAGCTCTTCAAAGTTAAATGATTTTATTTATTTGGTGTGTTATTTACAGTGTTGTTAAGAAAAGGCTAAGCTTGAGAGTAGGCGCATTATTTTCATTTATTTGCGATTTTCAGAAATCGTTAACGTTGCGTTATGCTAATGAGCCTGAGGCTTTAGTCACGATCCCGGATCCGGGATGGGGAGTTTCAAGAAGTTAATGACACCAGCCACATTTAACAAATGTTGAGCGTTCGTAAATTCATCAGTTATTCTACACTCTGGCACACTCAGACTAGAGTGCTCTGAAATTGGAGTAGATGGCCAAACAACATTTACGAATGCACCCAAAATGGTGATTTTCATAGTGGAGTCTTTTGTTAAGACATGTAGATAGATAGCTAGGTAAACAGTAAACCATAATCCCAACTCATGACTTGACTACTCTGCATGAAGCTGTAGGTAGCTAACCAATCAGGTTCACTGTTTGCTAGCTAGCATGAGGCTATAACTGGCCAAGCAAATGGCTCTGAGAAACAAAGACAGCCAGCCAGCTAACATTAGCTCGCTAGCAAGCGGTACACTTTAACTTGAAATTAAAAGACAATGTCAAAATAGAATTGTATAATATATGAAAATGTAGCTAGCTAGACTATCTTACCTGTGGTCTGAAATCAGAGTAGATAGCTAGAGTGAATTTACCAGCTAAGTTACGTTTATCAACAGTTGTCACAGTGACATTCTGTTGAAATGGATACTTGCATAGTGGAGTCTTTTGTTAAGACATGTAGCTATCTATCTAGCTAAACAATGAATCATAATGTTACTACACTGCATACATCTTCAGGTAGCTAACCAACCAGGTTCAATGTTAGCTAGCTAATATTAGGCTATCACTATCCAAGCAAATGGCTCTGAGATATGAATAATACGATCATAAACATAGCGTTAGTTAGCAAGCCAGCTAGATAATGTTAGCTAGCTAGCTAACAGTACACTTTGACTTTAAATGAAAATGAGTTTGTCAAAATTAGAAAAGTGTAATATCTGAAAATGTAGCTAGATAGACTATCTTACATCATGCTGGACACTTCTACCTGTCAGGGATGCCATGGATGCCCTTCGTTTGAAGATGTTTTCTCCATCTCCTTAGCTATCATATTCTAATTCCACTGATTTCAAAATACATACTAACCAGCTCAAATAGACAGAAGCGTGCTATATGGCAGACCAATCCGAACTCATTTATCGTCATGTCCACTCATTATCTCAGCCAACCATGGCTAGCGGGAAGGTTGCTTACTTTTTCTGTGGCTAAACCAACTAGGCTTATAATTTAACAATTGTATTCATATTTACAGATGGCATACACGTTTGTTATTAAGGTACATGAAAGTTCACATTTCCGCCCAAAAAAACGCATTTTGTTAAAAAATATATATATTATGTTCAAATGGCTCTCGTGTGGCAAGAGTGACAAGAACGTTATCCAGCCTGCATAGCAACTATTTTGTTTTAGAACGAACGACCAACCTTTTGCATAGCAACTATGCAAAACTCATTAATGACTGGGTCGTGTCTGTATCAAAATGAACTAACAACTAGATTTTTGAGTGGACTATATCTTCTGATGGAATAATGCAATTTTATGAATTGACTAGTGTTAATATAGTGTTAAAGAAAATATGTAAATCATTTTTATTTTTATATGTTGGTAACAGTTTTATAAATGCAATAAGGCATGCGAGGTAGTGCTGTATCATGAATACAGTCACAGGTAAACAGCATTTGCCTGTGATGTATTCATGATACAGCACTTCCTCTTGTGCCTTATTGCTTAATTAGAATGCAATATCAGGATATAGTTATAAAACAGTATTACAATCAAGCAACATAATGACACTGCTATAAATTAGTTGTATACGTTTTTAATTTACAAAATCACAATTATGAATGATATAAGTAACTGAAGAGCTCCACAAGGGCTCCACAAGGGCTCCACAAATGGTTAGGGCAGATCAATGCTAAACAGGCCAAATTAATACACAAACCATGGTCATGATAAGGCCAGGGAAGCTTTCAAAGTGACAATGCAAGCTAATAATTCTCTGAAGCCATTAGTATTGTTTTACAGAGTTAATAGAAAAATGCAGCTAGTTACACTACATGACCAAAATTATGTGGACACCAGTGGAAGCTCCTCGGAGGAGGAAGGGGAAGACCATCCTCCTCAGTGAATTTCCTAAAAATAAAAATGGTAAAACATTGAAAAAGTTATACTAAACTATACTAAATATATTCACGTCACCAAACAATTGATTAAAACACATTGTTTTGCAATGAAGGTCTACAGTAGCCTCAACAGCACTCTGTAGGGTAGCATCATGGTGTAACCGGAGGACAGCTAGCTTCCGTTCTCCTCTTGGTACATTGAGTTAATTACCAAGGCTGGCTGTTGGTTCTCATTCCCTTACATAGACTATCAGAGCTCTTGCTGCATGAACTGACATGTTGTCCACCCTATCAAAGGATCAGAGAATGAATCTAGTACTGAAAGCATAAGCTACAGCTAGCTAGCACTGCAGGCTCAAACAGAGGAATGCGATGTTCTGGATAGTCATAACCTCCAAGCTAACATAACACTGGAACTCTTCCAAGTCAAGGTAAGCTTTTGTGTTATTAATTTATTGCCACCGGGGCCCACCGGTCTAACTGCTTACTGACTATACACTAACATTATTGCATGATTGTAGTGGGTTTACTAACACATTAGTTATATTAGCTATGTTGACTAGGACGTTACTTTAGCTAATATGGGAACAACGATGTAGGTAGACTGTGTGAAGCGCTTATGACATGATTTTGAACGTTTTTTTTTTGCCTGGTCACATACAGTTGATATGTTGTTCATTGAGGTCCACAAACAAAGGGAAAAGGTGAGAGGAGGAGAGTACATAGAGGCTAGGATGAATACAATGTGGCTACATAAAATGTGTTTATGCGTGATCAGGGGTGTGTTCTTTCTGACGATTCTGTTGAAAAATGTTTCTTAAACGGAAGCAACTGTTGACTAGTGATTACACCCTAGATACAGTGCCTTGTGAAGGTATTCGGCCCCCTTGAACTTTGCGACCTTTTCCACATTTCAGGCTTCAAACATAAAGATATAAAACTGTATTTTTTTGTGAAGAATCAACAACAAGTGGGACACAATCATGAAGTGGAACGACATTTATTGGATATTTTCAAACTTTTTTAACAAATCAAAAACTGAAAAATTGGGCGTGCAAAATTATTCAGCCCCTTTACTTTCAGTGCAGCAAACTCTCTCCAGAAGTTCAGTGAGGATCTCTGAATGATCCAATGTTGACCTAAATGACTAATGATGATAAATACAATCCACCTGTGTGTAATCAAGTCTCCGTATAAATGCACCTGCACTGTGATAGTCTCAGAGGTCCGTTAAAAGCGCAGAGAGCATCATGAAGAACAAGGAACACACCAGGCAGGTCCGAGATACTGTTGTGAAGAAGTTTAAAGCCGGATTTGGATACAAAAAGATTTCCCAAGCTTTAAACATCCCAAGGAGCACTGTGCAAGCGATAATATTGAAATGGAAGGAGTATCAGACCACTGCAAATCTACCAAGACCTGGCCGTCCCTCTAAACTTTCAGCTCATACAAGGAGAAGACTGATCAGAGATGCAGACAAGAGGCCCATGATCACTCTGGATGAACTGCAGAGATCTACAGCTGAGGTGGGAGACTCTGTCCATAGGACAACAATCAGTCGTATATTGCACATATCTGGCCTTTATGGAAGAGTGGCAAGAAGAAAGCCATTTCTTAAAGATATCCATAAAAATTGTTGTTTAAAGTTTGCCACAAGCCACCTGGGAGACACACAAAACATGTGGAAGAAGGTGCTCTGGTCAGATGAAACCAAAATTGAACTTTTTGGCAACAATGCAAAACGTTATGTTTGGCATAAAAGCAACACAGCTCATCACCCTAAACACCATCCCCACTGTCAAACATGGTGGTGGCAGCATCATGGTTTGGGCCTGCTTTTCTTCAGAAGGGACAGGGAAGATGGTTAAAATTGATGGGAAGATGGATGGAGCCAAATACAGGACCATTCTGGAAGAAAACCTGATGGAGTCTGCAAAAGACCTGAGACTGGGACGGAGATTTGTCTTCCAACAAGACAATGATCCAAAACATAAAGCAAAATCTACAATGGAATGGTTAAAAAATAAACACATCCAGGTGTTAGAATGGCCATGTCAAAGTCCAGACATGAATCCAATCGAGAATCTGTGGAAAGAACTGAAAACTGCTGTTCACAAATGCTCTCCATCCAACCTCACTGAGCTCGAGTTGTTTTGCAAGGAGGAATGGGAAAAAATGTCAGTCTCTCGATGTGCAAAACTGATAGAGACATACCCCAAGCGACTTACAGCTGTAATCGCAGCAAATGGTGGCGCTACAAAGTATTAACTTAAGGGGGCTGAATAATTTTGCACGCCCAATTGTTCAGTTTTTGATTTGTTAAAAAAGTTTGAAATATCCAATAAATGTCGTTCCACTTCATGATTGTGTCCCACTTGTTGTTGATTCTTCACAATAAAATACAGTTTTATATCTTTATGTTTGAAGCCTGAAATGTGGCAAAAGGTCGCAAAGTTCAAGGGGGACGAATACTTTCGCAAGGCACTGTAAGTTAGATGCAGGCAAGAATGTGCACAGTGGTATTGAATGTGTCACTGTCTGTCCATGTGTCACCTTATCATAAACGGCACTGACCGCCGCTGATGGACACATGCTTGTCAAACATCTCTTTACAAAATCAAGGGCGTTAATATGGAGTTGGTTCCCCTTTGCTGCTATAACAGCCTCCACTCTTCGGGGAAGGCTTTCCACTAGATGTTGGAATGTTGCTGCAGGGACTTTCTTCCATTCAGCCACAAGAGCATTAGTGAGGTCCGGCACTGATGTTTGGCGATTCACAGTCAGTGTTCCAATTTATCCCAAAGGTGTTCGATGGGGATGAGGTCAGGGATCTGAGAAGGCCAGTCATCGATCTCGACAAACTATTTCTGTATGGACCTCACTTTTTGCACAGTGGCATTGTTATGCTTCAACAGGAAAGGGACAGAGCCTGGACTCGAACCCTGGACTGCGATGCAGTGCCTTAGACCACTGCACCACTCGGGGGGGGGGAACTGTCCCTTTGTGTAACAATCACATTTTGGAACAGTGAGTGCATTCTGACATCAGCCGCATAAGCTCACGCTGGAGGGACCGTTAGAGTTATTTGGAACTCACACGTGAAAAGACTAGGGCATAGAGCCGCTCCTCATAGCTCTAGAGTGAAATGCATGGAGAGAGGGGGACATTTAGACTGCTTAGGTCCGTCTGCTTAGGTCCGTTGTCTAGTTGGAAGGTGAACCTTGACCTCAGTCTGAGATCTGAGTTCTCTGGAGCAGATTTTCATCAAAGATAGCTCTGTATGTTGTTCCATTCATCTTTCCCTCAATCCTGGCTAGTCTCCCAGTCCCTGCCTCTGCCTTTTGGCAAACTCCAAGCGGACTGTCATGTGCCTTTTACCGAGGAGTGGATTCCGTCTGGCGACTCTACCAGAAAGGTCTAATTGGTGGAGTGCTGCAGAGATGGTTGTCCTTTTGGAAGGTTCTCCCATCTCCACAGAGGAAATCTGGAGCTCTCTCAGAGTGACTATCAAGTTCTTGGTCACCTACCTGACTAAGGCCCTTCTCCCCCGATTGCTCAGTTTGGCCGGGGATTTCAAAAGGATTTACTGTGAAAGCACCACAAACGATTATGTTAGGTCACCACCAAGCCACAGAAAAACACAGCCATTTTTTTCCAGCCAAAGAGAGGAGTCACAAAAAGCAGAAATAGAGATAAAATTAATCACTAAACTTTGATGATCTTCAGCAGATGACACTCATAGGACTTCATTTTACACAATACATGTATATTTTGTTTGATAATGTTCATATTTATATAAAAAAATCTGAGTTTACATTGGCACGTTACGTTCAGTAGTTCAAAAACATGTGGTGATATTGCAGAGAGCCACATCAATTTACAGAAATACTAATAATAAACATTGATAAAGATACATGGAACTTTAGATAAACTTCTCCTTAATGCAAACGCTGTTTCAGATTTCAAAAAACTTTACGGAGAAAGCAGTACAGCCTTTAGACAACAAAGCAGCCAAAAAGATACCAGCCATATTGGGTAGTCAACATTACTCAGAAATAGCATTTTAAATATTCACTTACCTTTGATAATCTTCATCAGAATGCACTCCCAGGAATCCCAGTTCCACCATAAATGTTTGATTTGTTCGATAATATCCATCAGTTATGTCCAAATATCTTCTTTTGTTGGGGCGTTTGTTAAACAAATCCAAAAGCGCGTTCAGGTCGCGCTGAACGTTGGACGAAAATGTCTAAAAGTTCCGTTACAGCCCGTAGAAACATGCCAAACTAAGTATGGAATCAATCTTTAGGATGCTTTTACCATAAAACTTCATTAATGTTCCAACCTGACAATTCCTTTGTCTGTACAAATGAAGCGGAACATAGCTACCTTTCACGTGAGCGCGCCAGACCGAGGCTGTGGCACTCTGCCAGACCTCTCACTCAAAGAGCCCTTATGAGCCCCTCCTTTAGAGTAGAATCCTCAAAACAGGTTCTAAATACTGTTGACATCTAGTGGAAGCCTTGGGAAGTGAAACATAACTAATATCCCCTGTATCTTTAATGGGGGCTGAGTTGAAAAACTACAAACCTCAGATTTGGATTTTTTTCTCAGGTTTTTGCCTGACATATGAGTTCTCTTATACGCACAGACATCATTCAAACAGTCCTAGAAACTTCAGAGTGTTTTCTATCCAAATGTACTAATTATATGCATATTCTGGCTTTTACGGCTGTATAGCAGGCATCTTAATTTGGGCACATTTTTCATCCAAGCTACCCAATACTGCCCCCTACCCCAAAGAAGTTAACGTTTGCTTGCTAAAACATGAACTAAAATCCCAATCCATAGTGTAACGTTACTAGCAGTACAAACTGATTATCATAGCTAGCTAAAGTTAACCAAATAGGTTCAACGTTAGTTAGCAAGCCAGCTATCGAACTCCAGCTGGCTAGCTACCAGCAAGCTTTGACTTGCAATGAAAACAGCTTTCTGACAAAATTAGAAATGAGATATATCTGGAACTGTAGCTAGTTTCTTACCCGTATACATGGATGAAAACTTCACGGCAGACTGCAACCACCTTTATTACGTTTCCAGAGTCAGAGAGACACTGTAGCGACATGGATTGTCTGTATGTGTGGTTGTGTGTGGGGGTGTGTGTGCGTGTGTAGTCATGTGTGCCTGTGCATACACTGTATGTGTGTTTACATACACTACATGCATTTGTTTATATGCAAGCATATATCTAATGTGAATGTGTATGGTCATTTGGGTGTGTAGATATGTAGTTCTGTCAATGTCCAGGATGAGCATGTTTAGCTGTGTGCATACATTCACTTGGACAAGAACAGTATGAGTATGTGTTTCTGCTCAACATATTTTGCTCTCTATCCATCTGCTGGCATAGAGAGTGGAGAGCAGAATGCTCTTCTGCAGTGAGGAGCAGTGGTGCACAGATTGATAAACAGAGCAGCATGCTCCCTTCCCAAATCTGGGATGCCTCCCAAATGGCACCCTGTTCCCGATATAGTGCACTACTTTTGAATGGAGCCCAATTCAAACTGGGTAACCCAGTTGTCAAACCTGTTCCCACTGTACTGGTGTTAGATACCTGTCATGGACTCATGGCCATTTTGGTTATTTTACAGGGGAAAGGGGATTGTGAGAATGTAAAATGCAAAATGTCTGGTTTCGTAGCAGTAGCACCAATTACTGTGTATTTACACACGGTATGTCATTTGACAGAATATTGCATGTTGGGTAATGACTCATGCATGTTGGGTAATTACTAAGGAGAGATTAAAGACTGAAATAGATGATGAAACATATTGCTTTGAGGATTTCACATTCTGTTATTTGGAAAATGTAACGCCTCACTGGGTGAGCAATTGCACAACTAGCCTAAACCTTCACTCTTTGGAGCAATATGCAAAATACCAATTCTCTAACTACAGTAAACAAAGTTGTTTTTCCTGATATATACTCAGTGACCGTTTATTAGGTACACCTGCACAAAAATGTTTTGCTCCTAAAGACAGTGAGTCACATGGCCGTGGCTTGCTATTTAAAGCAGTCAGACAGGCATCGAGTCATTCAAATCAAATCAAATCATTCAGCTACTGTTCGATTGAACATTTGAATGGGCAAAACGAGGGACCTTAACGACTTTTAGCGTGGTATGATCGTCGGTGCCAGGCACACCGTGTCCAGTATCTCAGAAATGGCTGACTTCCTGGGCTTTTCACACACAACACTGTGTAGGGTTTACCGAGAATGATGCGACAAACAAAAGACATCAGTGGCAGGCCTGTGGGTTAAAACAGTTTGTCAGTGAGAGGTCGACTGAGAATGGCAAGAACTGTGAAAGCTAACAGGCGGGCCACAAACAGGCAAATAATGGCGCAGTCCAACAGTGGTGTGCAGAACGGCATCTCGGAATGCACAACTTGTTGGTCCTGTTCACGGATGGTCTATTGCAGCAGAAGACCACACTGTGTTCCACTCCTGTCGGCTAAAAACAAGAACAAGAGGTTCTAGTGGGCATGCGATCACCAACACTGGACAATTGAGGATTGTAAAACTACCTGGTAGCAGATGGTCACTGAGTGTATGTTGTTCCACATTGGTACTCTATAACAAAAATGAATACATATGCATTCCAGACCATTTTTGATGTTAGATTTGTATCTGTCATGATTTGTTTTGGGTCTGTGGAGAAGTTCCATTGAAAGCGCTTTTTAGTCCAGTAAAGTCTGGGTCCGGGAAAGTGATACAGTCCCTGCATTACCTAAATTGAAAAAAATTGCTGCGTAAATATAGTGGAATGTCATTTTGTATGTTGCCGTAGAAGAAAGTGTCACTGTCTACTAAGGTTAAGCGATGAATAAGTATTTGTTCTAATCATCTTATCAGTATTCCTTAGCACGCCTTGTTGGGGAGTGATTGTTGTCAGTTCGTGATTGGGTAGTGCTCCGGCATGAGAATAACCCATTAAATAATCTAACACTGTCAACATTAGGCTCTTGGGGTCCCTCAATGGATTTAATTGTCATTGTAGGGTTTAGGATAAAGACAGATCCAATCCATTGTGTGTAGGCAGGCCTGTATTTCAAGCAAATTTTCAACACCCGTCTCTGGATAATATTCAATGGTTAACTCTCGAAGTGCCACACATGGTTTACTGCTCTATGACGTTTTTCACTCTGTTTCAGATTAATTAAAACAACAAAAAAGCTTAAACGTGTCACCAAATGTGACATTTGTGCTTGCCCTTTTTAGGTACTGTACCAATAGCATACAAACCAATGCCACTGTCATATATAATGTATAGGTATACATGTCTCCTTTTATGAAAATAGAAGCTAGAGATGGTTGACGGTTCTTTTCCATAGAAATTCAACATTCCTCACCCTACCTGTGGGATATTTACAAGTTCTGTGTTTTCCTTTCGCCTCTCATCAAATCCCTGAATAGTATCATTATTTACATTGCAGTCATTACCGCAATGTCTCGTATTCTTTGTCATTTTTTCATCCCTGTCATTGCTTCTGTCGCCCTTGACCTGCTTTTGAGAATTCAGGCAAGGCCATTTGGCTGCTGGTAACAAATGACTTTGTAAAAATCGCTATAGACAAAAAAAAAAAAGAAAATCAATGAAACATTTGAATCTGGACTTTCACAGATTCAATGATTAGGGGCACCAGGCTGTTGATAATGTCATTTGGATTGATTTTTTAAATCGTTTAATTGTCGGTGCAAGTCTTCTAATAATGGATCGTCTCTCAGTGCAGGCAGATTATGGTTCAGAGAGTGAATAGTCCTCCATTCCCTATAGTCCATGATGATGTCGTCCCTAGACACTATCAATGATCTCGACAACTGCTATATGATTTCCTGTATCAAAATAAAATGTATTTGTCACATACACAGTGTACAGCAGGTATAAAAGGTGCAGAAAAATGCTTATGTGCTAGCTCCCTCAACAATGCAGTACATTCATCAATGATCAGTAATAACAATGAAAAGAGTCAAGTAAAAAATAACAAGTAATAGTAATAATGGACTATATTTACAAATATATAGTGGGTAGAGGAATCAATAGTGTATATTAGAACAGCAGCGTTGACTGTGTGCAGTCTGTGTATGAGTTTTGAGTGTGTGGTTGTTGTGTGTGTGTGTGTTTGTGTGTGTGTTTGTGTGTGTGTGTGGGCATTCTGTAGTATAGCCCAATGGTGTAGCTGGAGGACAGCTAAATTTTGTCCGCCTCTGGGTACATTGACTTCAATACAAAACCTGCGAGGCTCATGGTTCTCACCCACTTCCATAGACTTGTACAGTAATTATTACAAGTTCAGGAGGACGTCGTCCAAAATATCAGATCTCTTGCAGCATGAACTGACATGTTGTCCAACCAATTAAAGGATCAGAGAATGAATCTAGTACTGAAAGCATAAGCTAGAGCTAGTTAGCAGTGCAGTGCATAAAACGTGGTGAGTAGTTGACTAAAAGAGGGACAATAGTTGAATAGTTTTGAATAAATTAATATCTTCCAAAATTAAGGAGAAATAATATATATATATATATATATATATTATTTTTTTTAAACTTTTTTTTACTTTCACTTAACTAGAAAATACAGCTATCTAGTTTAGCCTACTCAAACACCTGGCTCAAACAGAGACATATGCCATGTTAACTAGCTGGCTATGGCTATCCAACACTGGAACTCTTCTAAGTCAAGGTAAGCTTTTGGTTTTATTACTCTATTGCCACCAATGTAACTGCTAAACTGCTTTCTGACTGTACACTGTACTGCATGATTGTAGCTGGTTTTGTATGGGTTCACTAACATGTTAGTTCTAGTAACTACAGCATATTTACTTTGACATGGCAACAATATCATCACATCTGCTCCCGCTACGTCCTCTTGTGTTCATTCTGTGTCTTCTTGACCTGCAGTTTCTCCCCCAGCACACTCTCTCCCTCTCCCTCTCTGTGTAACTGTGTGGTTGGAGACAGGTGTGCTGGAGTCAGAGCAGGTCCCTAGCAGCTGCAACTCGTTTCATAATCAAGACCTCTACAAATACTCAGTCCACATCCACTCTGCCAGATCATAATCACTGCTCAGTCAGTTCATGCTTCTAGCTATTTATGATTATTCAAGATCCTGTTACTCTGCTGTGCCTGTTTCCTTGCCTGACGCTGTTTATCCTCTCATTGCAGTTTACCGCCCTGTCTCTGGCTCCTGTCTCCCATTCCACATCTCACCACCCTACTTCCCTGTTCTGGATTTAGCTCACCACCACTACCTTGGATTCCCCTCCAGACCTGTTTACCCGGTTCTACCCAGCTCACTCCAACCTCAGTCTCCACATTTGGTTTACTACAACTCATCCGAGCTTCCCCGGATCTACACTCCATATCTCCCTGTGTTACAATAAATATCTTGGTTCATTCATCCCTGTTTCCTCGTCTGAGTCTGCTCTTGGGTTCCCCTGTGTCGCTCCGCCTAACAAATATAGGCTGTGTGTAGTGGTTAGCGGTCATGGTTAAGAAGGTTTGGCTTGGAAAGGTTTTTTTGCCTGGTCACAGACAGCTGATGTGTTGTGCACTGAAGTCCACACACAAAGGGAAAAGGTGAGAGGAGGAGAGCACTTAGATAGTTATAAAGACAACGAGCAAAAGATTATGCTGTTTTTATGTAGCTGCTATGAAAGTGAACTGTTTGCATGTGATCTGGGGTGTTTTCATTCCACCGATTTCTGTTGAAAAACATTTCTTAAATGGAAGAAAATGGAATGAAACGGGGAGAAACATACCTGAATTTGTCCAATAGCAACTGTTGGACTAATGATTATACCCTAGATCAGTTTAATGCAAGCAAGAGTGTGCAAGGCGATATTGAATGTGTCAGTCTGTCACTTTGATTACTCAAATTTCCCTTGATGTGTGCACCTACATTGTAAACTTTCATTCATAGGCTAGGTTGTAGCCTTAACCTATCAATGTTACATTGAGCTGGTTGAATGGAATATGAATGACTGTCATCCTATATGTTGTAATAGAAATAAGGCAATGCTCATAAAACAATTATAATCCTCCCTCATCTTAAATGGCACTGACTGCCACTTGTGGATAGTCCGTGCAAATCATTTCTAAGGTGCATATGTGACTCGTTTCAGGTAACTAGGCGTATGTCGCTACTTCACAGAGAGCTATTTGAACTTAAACGTTTTTTTTACCTTAATAACAAACTTGTATGCCATCTGAAAATATGAATACATTTGTAAAATTATGTGAGTTTTGAAATCAGTGAAATTAGAGTATGATAGCTAAGGAGGTGGAGAAAATTCTGCCATTTAATTTCAAATATCGAAAAGAGAACACACAGAAGGCTGTTGTGTAAAGCACATGTCTCCGGATTACATTTTCAAACTAAGGGCAACCATGGCATCCATGACAGAGAGGGAGAAGTGTCCATCCATGTACAGGGGTAACAGTCTAGCTAGCTACATTTTCAGATATTTCACATTTCCAATTTTGTCAGAAAGTCATTTTCATTTTAAGTTCATGTGTACTGTTAGCTAGCTAACATTAGCTGGCTGGCTAGCTAGCTAATGTTACATGTATGATCTGTGTAGTAATATTATTGGTATCTCAGAGCCATTTGCATTTCTAGTTATGGCCTAATGTAAACTAGCTAACATTGAACCTGGTTGGTTAGCTACCTGCAGATTCATGCAGGATAGAAATATTATGAGTTGGGATTATGGTTCATTGTTCAGCTAGCTAGCTAGCTACATGTCTTAACAAAAGACTCCACTATGCAAGTAACTATTTCAATAGAATGTTCATGATGTCACTGCGACAACTGTCGATAGCCAAAGTGAATTTACCTGATATGTCTATCAACTCTGATGTCAAAGCACTGTCGTCTAAGTGTGCCAGAGTATAGATTAACTGACACATTTATGAATGCTGAACACCCATTGAATATGGCCGGTGTCAGTAAACTTTGACAAAAAAAGCGTAATTAAATTGTTGCCAGCAGCACAGTTGCAGTCACCAATGCTCTGGATAACATAAAAATAGCCTAACCATGTCTGCTAGGTTGAGTAAAATGGTCAGTGAGCTGTTCTGTTATTTCTGTCTGGAAGTACCTAGGGAGCTAGCCAATGTTAGCCAGTTCGCTTGGGCGCGTGATTGATGATGTTTGGTCAGAACGTTCGGATCAACCCTACTCCCCGACCAGAACGTCCAGTATGCGAACGGACAATCTGAAAACTCTCTGAGTTTACAAATGCCCAGAGCACACTCTGGCATTCCAGATTAAATTTACGAACATACCCGTAGTATAAACCAGCCTTTGGTCTTGAAATCGTTGGTTGTTTACTACATAGCCTCACATGTGAATCCTTAAAGAGATGGGTGGGGCTAAAGCTTAAGAGGGTGTGAAAGATGCAGAATGGGTGTAGACAAAGGGCTCTCCAGTGGGTGTATCAAAACCATTTTCTCAAAAGTGAACTTTTTAAGTTTATCAACTCTTAAAGTAGAATTACTTTCCCATTGTTCCTGTACTATATGATATACCATTTTCTAGCTCTGAGTATCTACTTTCATCCAATGTAAAAAGCACAATTTCAAATGTTGCTATATAAGACCGAATCAGGCATTTGATCATGCGATATTCCAGGTCGATGGAAAATCTTAAGGGTTTGTACATTCCTACAATGACACCATGAGTAGTTTATCATAAAATATACTCCTCCGCCTTTGTTTTTCCTGTAAAGTCATTTTTTCCTGTCCATGCAATGTACAGAAAACCATGCAGGCTGTATAGCCACCAATAGCACCTTCCCATTTAGCGAAACTCAGTATAACTGATTAACTATCTCTCTGGTAGGAAATGCATGCTCTAAACGTGTAATATACTAGGAAGTGGAGGGTGCTTTGCCCTTCTCCTTAGTCTGACTAGAACGCCAGCTCTACTACCTATTCTGTGTCTTTTCGCGAGGACTCCTGTGATGAAAGGAATTGCTTTGGCTGTTCAATACAAAGCTTCCAGGTTTGGAAAGTCGAATTTGTGGTCAGTAATCCCTGATTTGATGTCCAGACCAGATGTGCTTGTCGGTCATAGGAAATAATAATAGAAACGTTCAAATAAAGTAAAAATGAAAATAACTAAGGGGTCTTGGTTACCTAACAGATACAGTAACCTAGAGCTGAACTGACTGTGGTAGCTACTAGCTAGCTAGTTCATTCGCTTCAGACAGAACTTCAGTCCAGACAGGATGAAACATGAAATGCATTAGCTAACGTTACATGTCAGTTGCACTACTAACTCAGCACAATAAATATGTTTTTCTGTTAAGTCAAACATTTATTGCCTTGCCAGCTACATCAGTCAAATAAAGAGTAGCCAGTTTCTGCCCTGCGTCCTTTTACAACTTGGAGAAAAAGCACAACACACACAGACAACAGACGCATGCTCTGTGGTGTCTGCTCAGTTCTAAATCCAGTCGGCTGAAACTGCCAAACAGCCTACCCGACCGCTCTGAGGCGTCCGCATGGTCCTAAAGCACACCGTAGCCTCTTTTTTATCAGAGCACATTGATAAAACTGGATGGGGGGGCAAAAATACAATTTCAGAATGTAGGGGGGTCAAGTCATGGCCACGGAAAACAACAACTCACCCAGCACACTGTTATTGCTGTTATATTATCAACTTCCTTTTTTTTGTTTTCATTTAACTTCTTGTCCCCATCCCGGATCATGTGACTCCTCAGGCTCATTAATAACTCCCCATCCCGGAATCGCAAATAATTAGCATAAAATAATGCTGAAAATCTAAAATTAAAATAATGCTCTCAAGCTTAGCCTTTTCTTAACAACACTGTCATCTCAGATTTTCAAAATATGCTTTTGAACCATAGAAATTGACTAATTTGTGTAAGAGTATGCAAAGCTAGCATAGCATTTTGTGTAGCATGTAGCACGCAACATTTTCACAAAAACCAGATAACCAAATAAATAAAATCATTTACCTTTGAAGAACTTCTGATGTTTTCAATGAGGAGACTCTCAGTCACATACCAAATGCGCAGTGTTTCCTGAAAGCGTCTGTGTGTAGGAGAAATTTTCCGTTTTCTACATTGCGTCTATTAAAACTTTTTCCGGATTAACAAATATCAACTCATATCTCTTCATTGACATGCAAACACGTACTGTCAGGTGTTATTGCTGTTATATTATCAACTTCTTGGTTTTGCTTTTTTTTTGTAGCATGTGTTTTCATTTAAGGAGTTTTTTAGTCTCTTTTATATTTAAAACGGGTAACGTTTTCATCCAAAAATGAAATAGCGCCCCCATTGGAAAATACCGGTGACTTTCTTGCCCAGGGCACGTAAGGTCAATCTTCCAATGATCTGGACCTACAAATACGTCACAATGCTGCAGACACCTTGAGTTTTTTTTTTGTGTCTCTTTTATATTTAAAGAGGTTAACTCTCAAAAAGGTAACCTCAAACCCAATTTCAGTCTTTGCCCAACTCCTTAAACTGTATTCAGTTGACAAGTTGGGGGGAATTGCTCATATACACTGCTCAAAAAAATAAAGTGAACACTAAAATAACACATCCTAGATCTGAATGAACGGAATATTCTTATTAAATACTTTTTTCTTTACATAGTTGAATGGGCAGACAACAAAATCACACAAAAATGATCAATGGAAATCAAATTTATCAACCCATGGAGGTCTGGATTTGGAGTCACTCAAAATTTAAGTGGAAACCACACTACAGGCTGATCCAACTTTGATGTAATGTCCTTAAAACAAGTCAAAATGAGGCTCAGTAGTGTGTGTGGCCTCCACGTGCCTGTATGACCTCCCTACAATGCCTGGGCATGCTCCTGATGAGGTGGCGGATGGTCTCCTGAGGGATCTCCTCCCAGACCTGGACTAAAGCATCTGCCAACTCCTGGACAGTCTGTGGTGCAACGTGGCGTTGGTGGATGGAGTGAGACATGATGTCCCAGATGTGCTCAATTGGATTCAGGTCTGGGGAACGTACGGGCCAGTCCATAGCATCAATGCCTTACTCTTGCAGGAACTGCAGACACACTCCAGCCACATGAGGTCTAGCATTGTCTTACATTAGGAGGAACCCAGGGCCAACCGCACCAGCATATGGTCTCACAAGGGGTCTGAGGATCTCATCTCGGTACCTAATGGCAGTCAGGCTACCTCTGGCAAGCACATGGAGGGCTGTGCGGCCCCCCAAAGAAATGCCACCCTACACCATGACTGACCCACCGCCAAACCGGTCATGCTGGAGGATGTTGCAGGCAGCAGAACGTTCTCCATGGCGTCTCCAGACTGTCACGTCTGTCACATGTGCTCAGTGTGAACCTGCTTTCATCTGTGAAGAGCACAGGGCGCCAGTGGCGAATTTTGCCAATCTTGGTGTTCTCTGGCAAATGCCAAACGTCCTGCACGGTGTTGGGCTGTAAGCACAACCCCCACCTGTGGATGTCGGGCCCTCATACCACCCTCATAGAGTCTGTTTCTGACTGTTTGAGCAGACATGCACATTTGTGGCCTGCTGGAGGTCATTTTGCAGGGCTCTGACAGTGCTCCTCCTGCTCCTCCTTGCACAAAGGCGGAGGTAGCTTTCCTGCTGCTGGGTTGTTGCCCTGCTACGGCCTCCTCAATGTCTCCTGATGTACTGGCCTGTCTCCTGGTAGCGCCTCCATACTCTGGACACTACGCTGACAGACACAGCAAACCTTCTTGCCATAGCTCGCATTGATGTGTCATCCTGGCTGAGCTGCACTATCTGAGCCACTTGTGTGGGTTGTAGACTCCATCTCATGCTACCACTAGAGTGAAAGCACCGCCAGCATTCAAAAGTGACCAAAACATGAGCCAGGAAGCATAGGAACTGAGAAGGTCTGTGGTTATCACCTGCAGAACCACTCCTTTATTGGGGGCGTCTTGCTAATTGCCTATAATTTCCACCTGTTGTCTATTCCATTTGCACAGCATCATGTGACATTTATTGTCAATCAGTGTTCCTTCCTAAGTGGACAGTTTGATTTCACAGAAGTGTGATTGACTTGGAGTTACATTGTGCAGTGTATATACATTTTGTGGTGGGTAAACATAGTTGTACCTAATCCCAACTTCCTCACTAAAGCAGACTTACCAGAAGTCCAATGGCTGTCTCTGATATTAAAATGATGTGCCTCTCAAGCAAATAAGGCTCTGGTCAGTGAGCTCATAGTGGTAAGGTGCCAAGTTATTGACATCTATTGCCACTAATTCCCCATGGGGTGCAAAAACAATCTTTGAAATGTGGACTCACATTTACTGTAGTATTGTGTTGGTAAAAAACGTACAATCATCACCTTGAAAATTAACATTAGTGACTCAATTAGATTCGACCCGCATTGCAGTATTTACGCAGTAGCTCTTTTTCCAATGGTAAAATTAACTCACAGATTGGATTTGGGTACTGTATAAAAACCTACAACTACGACCCCTCTCAAAGGTATGCTTTCACTTTTCTTAGTTAGACATGTGTGGGCACGGGATGAATATTGTAAATAAAGGGTTTGAAAATATATGCATCTGCCCCATATGAGCAAACTGTCTTTGCAGATTTTGCCACCAATCAATGGTTAGGAAAAAAATACAACAAGTTGTCATGACCAACATTGTCATCTATTTCTTGTTATGATGGATGCAGCTACGAATATAAATGTGTTATCCTTATAGCCTGTTTTTTTTCCATAAAAGCACATTGATGTGTATGAAACGGAATATTATGTAACATCAGTAGTCTAGTCAAGGAAGCAAGGAAGGATGCACTCCACTTACCAAGACCATTGCCAAATACGGCACGCTGTCACATGCTTTTGTAGTAAGCCTTGAGGTGGCACCACCCAAAACATCTAGAAGAGAGTGTATTTCATACTGTGTGTGTGTGTGTGTGTGTGTGTGCTTCCATGCTTGTACGTGCCATTTCCCTCTCTGTGTTTGTAACCAAGGTCGCTCTTGAAACACTATGTTTTTTAGAGGTGTGTGGGCTTCATTCATCATCCCTGTGATAGGTGCTGCTGGAGTGCCCTAAATATCCATCTCTCTCTCATTCTCACTCTCTCTCTCTGTCTCGATCTGTCTCTTTCTCCCTCTGTCTCAGTTGAGAGAGGCGTCTTGGTCAGTGTGGGGAGCTCTATTACTGAGAACAAAATCAAACTGTACCATACATCTCTTATCTGTTGCGTACCATTTATTCGTCTCTCTCTTTATTTCTCTCTCTCCCCCTTTCTCGCTCCATCTTTATTCTCCGTCTCTGGCTCCCCATTTGGGTCTTTGGAAAAGATTGATTGTACGTTTGATGTATTTGTATGTGTGTTACTATAATAAAAATACAACATTTGTGTAAATACATTTTCAGTTATGAGTTTCCATGGTTAAGGCTGGGCAGTATATCCTGATCCTCCTCCTTTACTCCTCCAGTCCTTCTTCTCTCCTCTTCTCTTTTTCCAATAAGTGTCACATTTCATGAGCTTACACTCTTGTATACTTTTTATATACTACATGCAACATTTCTGTTATTACTATGATCCAAGTGCATTGAAATTTCGTATGTCCCATGCATGTGAGACCTTATTAGGCTGAGCTTACACACTTGCATATTTTTTATAATACATTTCTGTAATGTCTAATTGTTAACCACCCATATAAGTCAGTTATTACAGGAATCCTCTATGAATCTTGTAAGTGTTGCAAAAGTGTATTTGCTACCATATGTATTAGTGACAAGTTCCAGGTAGAACATATAAGAATTCTTCTGTTTCTTTTCCAAATGGGGCACTGGTCAGCTTCTGGTTCCGATCAATACAGTGTGATGTGAATAGTACAAATGGGGCATTTTGTTACAGTCAGTACCTTCCTGTGTCTCCTGATTCCTGGGATGAGTAGACAGGAACAGGGGAGATGTTATGTAGTGTTGCAACCAAAATAATCGGGATATGGGGACTTTGGAGGAAAGAGGGTAAAGCACTGCCTGTTGTCCCAAGTCACTTTGTCATTTTACTGAGTGTAGGGTGGGTGGGGAAAGGGGGTGTTGGGGATATTTATGTGTAGTGTGCGTGTGCGTGCGTGCGCATGTGTGTGTGTGGGTGGTTGTGTGTGTGTGAGGTGAGGTGAAGCGTTTGGGTAAGGGATGCAGTTTAAAATACAGCTTCAGTTTGACATTTATTCATGTTTTATACAACAGAGAATGTGTAAGACAGGCTGAAATTAGGTATTTTTGCAATCAGCAGTCAATCATGTCAATTCAACCTGGATAAGAAAATTCACAGAATAATTGAACTGTCAACTTCAAGTCTAATGAAACCTCATTTGAACACTTGAATGCAACTCACATTTTCTAAATCAATTGTATGATATATCCTTTTGTTAACTATTTTGCATATTTTCTCTGGTTGGAACTTGCAGTTGGTATTGTTATATTGTTACTGTATGTAGTACTGCTTTGGGATTCAAGCTGTTTTTGCTGTTTAAGAGAATGGAGGCTCACCTTACCTTCTGGAGAGACCTAAAGTATAGAATAGTCCCATGAATACAGAATGGACACCTTTTCTTGCCTGACTGGGTTATAATCTTCACAGAGACAGGGACAGAGAGAAAGAGTCTTAAGCATTCAGGATGTGTGTTTGTTTGTGTCTGTGCTCTGCCAAGACCTAAGGGCAAAGACACAGGTTCAAACAAAAATGGAGGAATGGAGAGGAATTTTCAAACTGTCACTGCAAGGAAACAGTCAGAAAAGGGTCACAAACCAAAGCACCAATCGGACCGAATACAGTATATACAAGAGTAGACAAAAAATAACGAACCAGACAAATATGAATGGATGTACGATCATGATGTAGGGATTGATACATTTTTCATAAGGGAAAACAAAGTCTAAAATGTCAAAGTGGAAATTACAAACTTCTGAAGCCTTTTTAAATCTGTATTGCAGGAAAGTTCTCCTGCAACAGGGAGATCAAATTAAGATAAAACAAAGTACTTACCAGACCAAATATGCACGAGTGTAGACAAACCAAAGCACTACCCAGCAAACATGTTCACATTGGCACGTTGTGGGCCCAATGCGGGTTAAAACATTGGACCCATGACGTTTGCCACATTAGGTTGATACGCCTTTGCTCATCGGCTCCTTTTTGGCCCCAAGGTAGATGGCCCCAAGGGCATCCCTCACTTTGCCTGAAATAAACTGCCTATCCATTACATTGTATCAGAAAGACAATAAAGTTGTTACTATCATATACGCTAAGTGTACAAATCATTCGAAGTGTATAAAACATTCATGACATACGGTGTCTTCATAAATTCAATCTGGAGTGCGATCGTAAATTCAGAGCGTTGTCAGATCTTCAGTTCGTAAATTCAGAGCATTTCGCTCTCGGAGTGTTCAGAGAGCACGCTGGACCATCTGGCCGAGGAGTAGGGTTAATCCGAGCGTTCTGACCTCACAACGGCAGTCAAGCACCCAAGCTAACTGGCAAACGTTGGCTTGCTTGTTAGCTACTTCCAGACAAAAATGAGAGAACACCTCACTTTGACCATTTTGCTCTCGCAGGCTAGCTAGCTAGCTGACAGGTTTGTGGCTTGGCTAGCTAGCTAGCTAGCTGGGTAATGTTTTTGTTTGAAAAATGCATTTGGACACTGTGAGATTTCACCTGGCTGTCAGTTGCTGATCTTCTGAGAACATAATTTGAAGAGTTGCCTGAAGCCTGTTAGGAATGAGAGATGGAGGAATACAGTAGTGCTGAGGCAGAGGGCTCGTAGTGAGGACGACAGGCTACATACTATTCTGAACTTTGTGCTGTGAGCTTTCTGAGCTGCTGAGGCATCACCCAAGTGTGTGCTACACAGAGTGGAACATAAGTTCAGTGGCTAAAAGAGTCAGGTTGGTTCCCAGACTTGCCCACTACAAGATCATCAGCAGACTCCATCACCGTCATCCACCATCCTCTGATCAGATCTCTCCTCTCAAGCCAAGAACTGACCCTCTACATCTTTAGAGAAAGCACATTTCAAAGAGTTGGCCTCTATTGGTTGATCTGTCATGAAATATTGCTTGTTTGTTTTTTGCTCTTGGAGCACTTTGATATTCTATGAAAAGCTCTATAGAAATCAAGTTAATTATGAATTATTATTACAACAGTAATAATAGGCTGACCAGGTGAATCCAGCTGAAAGCTATGCACCCTTATTGATGTCACTTGAAGATGAAGGGGAGGGGACAGGTTAAAGAAGGATTTTTAAGCCAAACATGTACGAGTGTAGACAAACCAAAGCACTAATCAGACCAAACATGTACAAGAGTCGGCAAAACAAATAGTGAATGAACCAAAACTAGGACAAAGCTTCATGAAATTAACACTAAAACTGACTACCAGTTCAAAATAGGACAAACCAGGTCAAACAGGCAGTAAATTAGATGAAAGCCAGACTAAAAACCAGGATTATCCATTCTAAAGATTATTTCTAAACACCACAAGGCAACAACTCAAGGTAGGGGGTAAATGAAGGATGCGAAACAAGAGGAGGGATGCTTTTTTCCCCGCCTGGCAATTGATGAGTTGTGGCTATGCACCAGTAGGGGCATTTGACCTCCATAAGCTCACAGGCAACCAGAAAGCACTCTCGTCCTGCCACCTACAGCCGGTGGCTCCCTAACACACCGAAGAAAAAAAATGATGATGGAATAAAGGAGAGACTCTAGAAATATCAGCAGGGATTTCAGGCGGCAGAGATAGAGACAGGGAGGGTTGGAGAAAGGGAAAGAAGAAGGGACGGAAGGAAGGAAAGTAGGAATCAAAGTGACCGTACGGGCTGATTGTTGGATAGGGTGGCTGTAGAGGCACTTGAGACGTCTGACTTCGGTTGCTAGGGGTCACAGTAACATTTTGTGATTGAGGAATTGTGAGATTTTGTGGTTTTAGTGTTTCTGGGGGAAGTAAACTTATTGAAACACTGTGTATATATATAGGGGTGTCTGTAGGGGCCTTATAAGGGCCTGTGAAGTTGTGGGTTTGATTAATCCATGCGGCCACTAATACGTTGGTTAAATGACCATATCGTTATGTGTGTAGGTGTGTTGTGTGTGTGGCCAGCAATCCAGGTGAAGCTGGTTGATTCCATATGATTCAATATGTGTTATTTCATAGTTTTGATGTCTTCACTATTATTCTACCATGTATAAAATAGTAAAAATAAAGAAATTCCTGGAATGAGTTGGTATGGCCAATTGTTTCGACTGGCACTGTATATTATATATATTTTTTACACTGTTTGCACTGTTCGGCCCGAAGAAAAACACTTAGGCAGCCCGCCCAAGGATTTCAATGGCAGAAAAATCCCTGACATAGTCAACACACATTTTGTTAAGCAAGAGGGGTTTGCCTGGCTGCATGCTTAGCTATTTTGAAAACAGCAAAAATAAATCAAATACAATACATTGATCAAATAAATAATGTTTGACATTAGATCTGTTAGACCTAATAGACTTATGTCTCTGTTTCCATCTCTTGCTCTTTCTCTCTCAGGGGGTGAGGGGTCAGCGGAGACTGGGCAGAAGGAGACGTCTACCTGTGACATCTGCCAGTTTGGGGCGGAGTGCGATGTGGACGCAGAGGACGTATGGTGAGTAAACATCAGGGTTAGTGCACAGTTGGCCAACTCATTTAGGAGTCATAACAGTAACCGTAGTACATACTCAGTGGTCTTGTAGATAGAGTGTCCACTCTGAGTTAGGAAGGTTTGGAGTTTAACCCCCAGTAGAGTCATACCAACTGTCACAGGTGGGATCTGAATCCTGTTTTCCTACAGGAGAAACCAACGTCATTACCATTAAATCATTTTGAATTCGCAGGCAGGGCTACCTCCTCATGAGACCATGAGAAACCATGTACCTGACTACGCTACACAAATAGGCCAACTTAAAAAATGGGACCCAATGCATCTCTGCTTGGCACTCATAGATTGGATGGATTGGGGTTGAACAAACAAATGAATGCATATATTTTTGTGTCTTGTCACATTTTATGCAACCCTTCATTTCCTCTAATGGGACACCTTTTTTATTGGCAACACTTTTCACTGCACATATTTTAACCATAGTTCAACCTCATTGACTTCCTCAGACCCTTTTTCTCCCCAATTTCGACCTTGTCTTATTGCTGAAAATCCTCAACGGGCTCGGGAGAGCCGAGGGTTGAATCATGTGTCCCCCGAAACAAGACCCGCATAACTGCACTCCTTAACACCTGCCAGCTTAAACTGGAAACCAGATGCACCAATGTGTCAGAGAAAACACCATTAACCTGGCGACCCGGGGTCAGCCTGCAGGCACCCGACCCCACAAGGAGTCACTAGAGTGCGATTAGCAAAGTAAAGCCCCCCATCTAAAGCCTTCCCTCACCCCGAAGACACTGGCTCAATTGTGCGCCATACTATGGGACTCCTGGCCACGGCTGGTTGTGGCACAGCCCGGGAATGAACCTGGGTCTGTAGTAACGCCTTTAGTGCCTTAGACTGCTGTGTCACTCGGGAGGCCCCGAGTGAGAAAGACATATGTATAACACACATTTCTTTGTGAATTTGGTTGGGTCGCCCGAAAAGTTACATATTGCAAAATTCTAGTATAAGTATACAGAATAAGAATATATGAGCAGTATGCCTATTAGGACTTTTCCCATTTAGCTGACTGGTCGATTGTTTGGTCAATAAACTGTTGGTCGATCAAGATTTCTTTTGTCAAGCAGTAGCAAAAGAATAGAAATAAAATCATGGTGTACAAGACACCTGTCTGATTTGTGCCTGTCTGAGTGGAGTAATTCATTGTGGAGGCCATAGGGATGGCACAGTCCATGACTCTAAGATGGGCTATTGAAATTGTATATGGTTACATTATGTAAAAACAATGGTGCAACGCTTATAAAAAATGTATTATTTTATAACAGATGCACTTTCTCCAATGGTGGAGAGTGGTCGCTGTCCACTGTTCTGAAACACATCAGTGCTCTGTTGAAGTGGCACATTTTCCTAGACCATGTTGCTATGTGCATCTTTGCAAAGGTAACCAGTAACCAGAACAATGATGTGGAGGCAGCAGCGGAGTTAGGAGATGAGAAAACAGCCTTTGCCTTAATTGTCTGAGAAAAGTAGTTAGGTCTATAATCAATAGCCTAACTGTTAAATGTGCCTGGCTTTATAAATCATCCATATACAGTACCAGTCAAAAGTTTGGACACACCGATATTGATATTATTGATATTGATAGCTAGCATAGCTATAAGCCTAGAATTCAGCCAGCAACATTTTCACAAAAACAAGAAAATCATTCAAATAAAATCATTTACCTTTGAAGAACTTCAGATGTTTTCAATGAGGAGACTTTCAGTTAGATAGCAAATGTTCAGTTTTTCAAAAAATATTATTTGTGTAGGACAAATCGCTCCGTTTTGTTCACGTTTGGCTATGAAAAAATCCTGTATCCAGTTATAGCCTCAAGCTCATTAGCATAACGTAACGTTAACTATTTATGAAAATCGCAAATGAAATGAAATAAATATGCTATTTCTCAAGCTTAGCCTTTTCTTAACAACACTGTCATCTCAGATTTTCAAAATATACTTTTCAACCATAGCAAAACAAGCATTTGTGTAAGAGTATTGATAGCTAGCGTAGCATTTAGCGTAGCATTTAGCGGGCAACATTTTCACAAAAACCAGAAAAGCATTCAAATAAAATCATTTACCTTTGAAGAACTTTGGATGTTTTCAATGAGGAGACTCTCAAGTTACATAGCAAATGTTCAGTTTTTCCTGAAAGATTCAGCAAACGCTGTTTAGAATCAATCCTCAAGGTGTTTTTCACATATCTCTTCATTGATATATCGTTCATGGAAGCCTGCTTTCTTCTCTGAATCCCATGGAAAAATACTTGCAGCTGAGGTTTGCGCACCAATTTCTGCGCAGGACACCGGGCGGACACCTGGTAAATGTGGTCTCTTATGGTCAATCTTCCAATGATATGCCTACAAATATGTCACAATGCTGCAGACACCATGGGGAAACGATAGATCGGGCAGGCTCATTCCTTGCGTATTCACAGCCATATAAGGAGGCAATGAAAAACAGTGCCTCAAAAATCCTGCTCATTTCCTGTTTGAAGTTTCATTTTGGTTTCGCCTGTAGCATCAGTTCTGGGGCACTCACAGATAATATCTTTGCAGTTTTGGAAACGTCAGAGTGTTTTCTTTCCAAAGCTGTCAATTATATGCAAAGTCGAGCATCTTTTTGTGACAAAATATTGCGCTTAAAACGGGCACGTTTTTTTAATCCAATAATGAAATAGCGCCCCTAT
This sequence comes from Oncorhynchus masou masou, assembly GCF_036934945.1. Taxonomy (NCBI): domain Eukaryota; kingdom Metazoa; phylum Chordata; class Actinopteri; order Salmoniformes; family Salmonidae; genus Oncorhynchus; species Oncorhynchus masou. Next base: position 45,491,914 of record NC_088240.1, on the reverse strand, counting down.
AGATTCAAGAGGTTAATAATAATAATAATAGTGAAGACGTCAAAACTATGAAATGCATGTATGGAATCATGTAGAAACCAAAAAGTGTGAAACAAATCAGAATCGATTTTAGATTCTTCAAAGTAGCCACCCTTTGACTTGATGACAGCTTTCCACACTCTTGGCATTCTCTCAACCAGCTTCACCTGGAATGCTTTTCCAACAGTCTTGAAGGAGATCCCACATATGCTGAGCACTTGTTGGCTGCTTTTCCTTTACTCTGCGGTCCAACTCATCCCAAACCATCTCAATAGCATGGAGATCGGGTGATTGTGGAGGCCAGGTCAGCTGATGTAGCACTCCATCACTCTCCTTATTGGTCAAATAGCCCTTACACAGACTGGAGGTGTGTTTGGTCCTGTTGAAAAACAAATGATAGTCCCACTAAGTGCAAACCAGATGGGATGGCGTATCGCTGCAGAATGCTGTGGTAGTCATGCTGGTTAAGTGTTCATTGAATTCTAAATATATCACAGACAGTGTCACCAGCAAAGCACCCCCACACCTCCTCCTCCATGCTTCACAGTGTGAACCACACATGCGGAGATCATTCATTCACCTACTCTGCATCTCACAAAGACACAGCAATTAGACCTGGACAGTTGATGTTGAGATGTGTCTCTTCCTTGAACTCTGAATCATTTATTTGGGATACAATTTCTGAGGCTGGTAACTCTAATAAACGTATCCTTTGCAGCAGAGGAAACTCTGGGTCTTCCTTTCCTGTGGCGGTCCTCATGAGAGCTAGTTTCATCTTAGCGCTTGATGGTTTTTGTGACATCATTTGAAAAAACTTTCAAAATTCTTGAAAGTTTACGGATTGACTGACCTTCATGTTTTAAATTAATGATGGACTGGCGTTTCTCTTTGCTTATTTGAGCTGTTCTTGCCATAATATGGACTTGGTCTTTTACCAAATAGGTATCTTCTGTATACCACCCCTACATTGTCACAACACAACTGATTGGCTCAAGTGCATTAAGAAGGAAATAAATTCCACAAATTAACTTTTAACAAGGCACACCTGTTAACTGAAATACTTTCCAGGTGACTACCTCATGAAGCTATTTGAAAGGTATGCCAAGAGTGTGAAAAGCTGTCATAAAGCAAAGGGTGGTTACTTTGAAGAATCTCAAATATTAAATATATTTTTATTTGTTTAACGCTTTATTGGTTACTACATGATAGGTGAAGACATTTAGTTTTGATGTCTTCACTTTTATTCTGCAATGCAGAAAATTGTAAAAATAAAGAAAAACTCTTGAATGACTAGGTGATCTAAAACGTTTGACTGATATTAGATTTTTTGATATCTACAGAAATAAGACCGATCCTGCCTTCTGATTGTGTGAACACCAAACCTTCATGAGCACGAACCATAGCATTTCGGATGAACCATTTCACAAATGCGTCTGTTTTACATTTTTGCCATGCTGTAATAAAGAATTGACAATTTTTTTGTTAGAACAGCCTCTCTGATATTATTTATAATTTATTTAGTGTTGTTTGCACTAAAGTCTTAATACTGTAACTTACTGAGACCTATATTTCAAAACCTATATAAGCTACAGTACTGTATCAATCATTAATTAGTTAATGTCATCATACAGCATACGAGTCATTCATGATTTGAAATGCAATTTAGCTATTTAGTTTTCAAATAAAATAACAAAGTGATCCTTGAATAATTAGCGTAAACAACAAATAAACATTTCCATTTTGGATATTACGTTCATGAATGAATTCGAGTGGTTTTGGTCCCTGCTGTAATAAAGGCAAAAATAACCAAAAAAACTTTACAACAGACTCTGTTATGCTTATATTTTATTTAGTGTTGTTTACACGGTTAGAGAAATTATATTGTAACAGCACCTGTTTGGCACACATAATATGCACACGCAGCGCTTGTGCCTTACCTTCTTTCCTTGATCTCCATTATTTTCCAGAACTAGTCAAATTTTTCCATACATCTGAATTCCCCTTTGTCTCCTGAACAACCAGTAAACATTTCCCAGTTTCAAGTTAATTTGTCACGTGTTACGGTATTCAGAGTTTGTTAAAACGTATATATTGATGTGATTATGATATGGTTTAGGTCAGACTGTATTGGTCAGGTACATGCAATGCATACACGTGTCATGTAAAGAGAGCAAGTGTTGAGGGATTAGGGATTTCGGCAACAGAACTTTTCAGTCTGAAATGGCTGTAATTATGTTGCAGATTCAGCAACATGGACAGCGCGATAAACAATGTTGATGTTACAGTGTATTCGGAAAGTATTCAGACCCCTTGACTTTTTCCACATTTTGTTACGTTACAGCTTTATTCTAAAATTAATGCAATGGTTTCCCCCCCCCATCAATCCACACAATATCCCATAATGACAAAGCAAAAACTGTTTTTTTAGAAATATTTGCAAATGTATTAAAAATTGAAAAAAATATGCCTTATTTTCATAGGTATTCAGATCCTTTGCTATGAGACTCAAAATTGAGCTCAGGTGCATTCTGTTTCCCATTGATCATCATTTAGATGTTTCTACAACTTGATTGGAGTTGTAAATTCAATTGATTGGGAATGATTTGAAAAGGCACACACCTGTCTATTTAAGGTCCCACAGTTGACATTGCATGTCAGAGCAAAAACCAAGCCATTAGGTCGAAGAAATTGTCCGTAGAGCTCCGAGACAGGATTGTATTAAGGTACAGATTTGGGGAATTAGCCTTCCAGAAGGATAACCATCTCTGCAGCACTCCACCAATCAGGGCTTTATGTTAGAGTGGCCACTCCTCAGTAAACGCACATGACAGCCCACTTGGAGTTTGCCAAAAGGCACCTAAAGGACTCTCAGAGCATTATAAACAAGATTATCTGTTCTGATGAAACCAAGACTGAACTATTTGACCTAAATGCCAAGTGTCACATCTGGAGGAAACCTGGCACAATATCTATGGTGAAGCATGGTGATGGCAGCATCTTGCTGTGGGGATGTTTTTCAGTGGATGGGACTGAAAGACTAGTCAGGATCAAGGGACAGATGAGCGGAGCAATCAACAGAGAGATCCTTGATGAAAGCCTGCTCTAGAGTCCTCAGAACCTCCGACTGGGGCGATGGTACACCTTTCAACAGGACAATGACCCAAGCACACAGCCAAGACAACGCAGGAGTGCCTTCGGGACAAGTCTCTGAATGTCCTTGAGTGGCTCAGCGAGAGCCTGGAATTTAACCTGGTCGAACATCTCTGGAAAGACCTGAAAATAGCTGTGCAGCTCCGCTCCCCATCCAACCTAACAGAGCTTGAGAGGTGCTGCAGACAAGAATGGGAGAAACTCCCCAAATACAGATGTGCTATGCTTGTAGCATCATACCCAAGAAGACTTGAGGCTGTAATTGCTGCTAAAGGTGCTTCAACAAAGTACTGAGTAAAGGGTCTGAATACTTATGTAAATGACATTTTTATACATTTGCAAAAAAATTATCTAAAAACCTCTTTGTTATTATAGGGTATTGTGTGTAAATTGACGAGGAAAAACAACAATTGAATCCATTTTTTGCATAGGCTGTAACGTAACAAAATGTGGAAAAAGTCAAGGGGTCTGAATACTTTCCGAATGCACTGTATATGGTGCATCGCTGCAGCAGGGAGGAAAGAGAGACCATGGGTGCTAGTCACACAGTCAGTCGCTGTCATTTTTTGTTAACACACCACAGCAAGTCTGAGCCCCGCCTGACACAGTCAAATCAATTACGGTTTAGTCATTTGTGTGTCTTAAATATTTCATTAAACAGTGCGCTTAAAGCAGCAGACAAGCTCTCTGCATATAGTTGATTTGATTAAACACATAGGATGTGTCTATATATGGAAAAAGACACGTTTGAAAATGTTAACCAATCGATTGGTCGAGAGAACAGACGACTCTGGTCGACCAAGATTTTTTCTATTTAGGTACAGCCCTAAGGCCAATACTTAATTAAACATTTGTTGAAGGATAAATGGACTGAATTCCACATAACAATAGAGGGAAGTTGGAAAATGTCTTTATCAGGCTGAATGGCCCCCACACCTTATCCCCTCAACAAACACACACGCATGCATCCCTCCCCAATCTACCCTATTTGTTTGTGAGTGTGTGTGTGTGTGTTTACCTGCAAGAGGAGTCCCGCTTCAGTGCCTCAAACAAGCTTCACTGCCTCTGTTCCCTCCGTTTTTTCTCCCTCTCGCCCTTTCTATTATTCTCAATTTTCAATTTATTTCTCTCTCTAATCCTCCCTTCCTCTGTCTGTGTCTCTTAGTCCTTTAGAAGGATACTCTGAAATATGAGGCTGGGGATTATAAAAACGATTGTTATATTTAACAGCAATAGCATATATAGCTGTGGCTTTTTACAATGTAGAAGTGGGTGGGGACGGGTGCAGAGTGGTCTAGCTACCGAATGTGTGTGTATGAGCGAGTGCGTCTGTGTGAGTGTGTGCCTCTGTGTGCATTGTGTGTGTGTGTGTATGCATGCCTCCTTGTGCAATTGTTTATATGTGTGTGTTCATGTGTGTGTGTTTGTGTGTGTGTGTGTGTGTGTGTGTGTGTGTGTGTGTGTGTGTGTGTGTGTGTGTGTGTGTGTGCGGTCATGCGTTTGTGTGTGTGTGTGTGTGTGTCTGTGTGCATGTGTGTTTGCGTGACTGGAAGTGGCCTTTAGAGAACATGGACACAGGAATACTGCAGTAAATCATTGAGTTTAGATAGAGGGGAAATCACATGGCACTGTACAAATCAATAAGACACATCCTACTAAGAAGTGCTCTTCACACACAGACACACCAATAAACATACACTCTGGTAGACACCCACCCAGACATTCTCTCTTTCTCCATCTCTGATTCTTCTCCCTCCCTCTCGATATATGTTGGTAGGTGTGTGATTTTATTTCATTGTATTAGGATCTCTTTTAGCCCACCAAGGACTCGTCTTCAAGAGTCTTTAAGAAATGTAAAAACATTTGGAAAAATAACAAAAGCTAAGTAAAAACACAGACACACATTCAAAGATCCTATTACCTTTACATATTACGTGTCTATTTGTGGGTGGGTGTATCTGTGTATGCACTGTGCATGTTCGTGGTTGTGTGTGTGTGTGTGTGTGTGTGTGTGTGTGTGTGTGTGTGTGTGTGTGTGTGTGTGTGTGTGTGTGTGTGTGTGTGTGTGTGTGTGTGTGTGTGTGTGTGTGTGTGTGTGTGTTGACGCAGTGCAGTATTGCAGTGGTAGTGCCTATTGTGGAGAAAGTGAGAGGCTCCATAAACAATGTATGGCCTACAGACATTATCCTTGATGACCGCCACAGACGGCCACTCGGGATGGCAAGCCTCTGAAAGCATTGTCACTTCTGGGTGTGTGTGTGTATGTGAGTGTGTGCGCGGTAATAAAAGAAGGGGTATTCTGTATGCGTTATGTGTTTGTTTGGGAGTGCAAGTGTGTGCATATGTGTGTGCGTCTTGGTCATGCATTTCATTACACAGTGTGCATATCTATACTTCTATGTATGAGATTGTCTTTGTCTTTTTGTGATTATGTGTGTGTTTGCACTATTTAAATTGAGCAGGGTGTAAAGCAGGGCCAGTGCTCTGGGCCAGGGGAAAATAGAAAAGGAGCAGAGAATAATGACAGTTTTATAATTACAGTGTCTAATGTTCAGAGCTACTCAGCAAGAACTGCCTAGAGACTGCAATTTTGGTGTAATTTCCAAAAAGAGCTCACAGTTTCCCTGAAAATTTGACGTACATTATTATAGATTCATGCCATTTTGTTTTTACCCATTCATTCCGTGTAGTTACAGGGTTAAGTCTGAGTAATTACAGGGTTAATTCTGAGTGGTTACAGGGTTAAAGCAGAAACAACTCAAAAGGATACGTTTAGGTATTCATTCTGAGTGGTTAAGGTGATGGGTATGGTTTGAGAAAGGCTTAAAAGAAAATAATGAAAAACAATGCACTATTATATTTAATAGGGTTGCTCATTTTGGGGAATATTCAGAGGGGGAAACTTTCTGTGGGAATTAACGGGAATATATGGGAATTAACGGAAATATATGCAAATTAATATTAACACTATTTAAATGTTGATGTTTTTTACAGTGGATACATCCATATCATATGGAGAGAGAAACCTTTTATCTTATCATAAGTAGACATAATTGCAAATGATTATATCCTTCCAATAGATATTTAAAAAACGATTTATTTACGAATTGAACTTTAATTAAATGAGTTGACTCTTCACATTGGATGATTTCACTGAACAACAAAAGAAAGGGAATATTGAATGATCCCCACTGATTCATCGCATCTGTTAAAAACGTTTTCAACATACATCTGTAAAATGATAGTCTAGAAACTAAAGCTTTGGATGTCTTCCTGTCAGGTTTCCATTTCTTCTCCTTGGACCTCCTCAATGTCCACCTCTTGAACATCAGACATGTGGCCTCATCTTCACTGTCATTTTCCAACCTTGTTGAGGCTCCTCAAATTCAACTTTGCCCTGATAGCCACCAATTTTTCAACCCTTGTCATTGTCAGCCTGTTTTGGTGTGCTTTGGTGTGTGTTCCCAAACAAGGACCAGTTGCGCTCTCGGGCGGCTGATGTTGGTGGGATTTGGAGGATGATGGAAGCAACAGGGGAAAGAGCCTCAGATCCACGAAGTCCCTTCCACCTGGTGGCTGAGATATGTAGGCACAGCTGCCATATTGCATCTCCATCTCAAATCCCTTGCTTGGAAGTGTACTTTGTACACTGCGGCATGTATAGGCTTCAGGTAGAAGTCTTCACGCTTTTTGATGTATTTCAGAACTGCAGTTTCCTCTGCTTGGAGCAACAGTGAAGTGGGCAGGGCAGTACGGATTTCTTCTCTTACATCTGCGAGCAGAGTCTGAACATCAGACAGGATGGAATTATCTCCCTCAATCCATGAATGGATAATGCTATAGGTTTCAGGATTTCCAGGCTGCTTACCACTCCTTACCACTCCAAAATACATAATCAAGGAGGATCCTCTTTATGGGGTTGTCCATATCGGCAGGCTGTGATATGACCATTTCTTGGAGAGACCCCTTTCCCTCCAGGAGACTGTCAAACATCACGACAACACTACCCCAACAGGCAGCTTCATTGTGGTGTTCTTATTCTTCTCACTTTGCTTGGTGAGGTAGATTGCTGCTATAACTTGATGACCCTTCACATATCTAACCATTTCCTTGACTCTGTTGTAAAGTATATCAATTGACTTCAGTGTCATTATGTTCTTGAGGAGCAGATTCAATGCATGAGCAGTACAGCCCATGGGCGTGATGTGAGGGTAGGACTCCTCCACTTCAGACCAAGCAGCCTTCATATTTGAAGCATTGTCTGTCACCAGTGCAAATACCTTCCGTGGTCCAAGGTCATTGATGACTGCCTTCAGCTCATCTGCAATGTAGAGACCATTGTGTCTGTTGTCCCATGTGTCTGTGATCTTGTAGAATACTGGTTGAGAGGTGGAGACGATGTAGTTAATTATTCCTTGCCCACAAACATTCTCCCACCCATCAGAGAGGATTTCAATACAGTCTGCTTTCTCTATGATTTGCTTGACCTTCACTTGAACTCTGTTGAACTCTGCATTAGAGGTCGACCGATTATGATTTTTCAACGCCGATACCGATACCGATTATTGGAGGACCAACAAAGCTGATACCGATTAATCGGGTGATTTTTTTAAATTTTATTTATTTGTAATAATGACAATTACAACAATACTGAATTAACACTTCTTTTAACTTAATATAATACATCAATAAAATCAATTTAACCTCAAATAAATAATGAAACATGTTCAATTTGATTTAAATAATGCAAAAACAAGGTGTTGGAGAAGAAAGTAATATGTGCCAATATGCAATATGTGCCATGTAAAAATTTGTGCCATGTAAAAATGTGTGCCATGTAAAATATGTGCCATGTAAAAAAGCTAACGTTTAACATGAGACATCAATATTCTAAGGTAAGAGGTTTTAGGTTGTAGTTAATATAGTATTTATAGGACTATTTCTCTCTATACCATTTGTATTTCATATACCTTTGATTATTGGATGTTCTTATAGGCACTGCCAGTGTAACAGTATAGCTTCCGTCCCCCTCCTCACCCCTACCTGGGCTCGAACCAGGAACACATCGACAACAGCCACACTCGAAGCATCGTTACCCATCGCTCCTCAAAGCCGCGGCCCTTGCAGCGCAAGGAGAAAAACTACTCAAAATCTAAAAGCGAGTGACTTTTGAAACGGTATTAGCACACACCCTGCTAACTAGCTAACCATTTCACATTGGTTACACCAGCCATTAGGCTGATAAGCTTGAAGTCATAAACAGTGCTGTTTTTGCGAAGAGCTGTTGTCAAAACGCACAAAAGTGCTGTTTGAATGAATGATTACGGGCCTGCTGCTGCTCAGTCAGACTACTCTATCAAATCAGACTTAATTATAACATAATAGCACACAGAAATACAAGCCTTTGGTCATTAATATGGTCGAATTCGGAAACTATCATTTTGAAAACAAAACGTTTATTATTTCAGTGAAATACAGAACCGTTCGGTATTTTATCTAACGGGTGGCATCCCTAAGTCTAAATATTCTTGTTACATTGCACAACCTTTAATGTTATGTCATAATTACGTAAAATTCTGGCAAATTAGTTCGCAATGAGCCAGGCAGCCAAAACTGTTCCATATACCCTGACTCTGTGTTCAATGAATGCAAGAGAAATGACACAATTTCACCTGGTTAATATTACCTGCTAAACTGGATTAGTAGTTATAACTAGTGATTATGATTGATTGTTTTTTATAGATAAGTTTAATGCTAGCTAGCAATTTACCTTGGCTTCTACTGCATTCGCGTAACAGGCAGGATACTAGTGGAGTGCAGTGGTTAGAGCGTTGGACTAGTTACCTGTACGGTTGCAAGATTGGATCCCCTGAGCTGACAAGGTGAAAATCTGTCGTTCTGCCCCTGAACAAGGCAGTTAACCCACCGTTCCTAGGACGTCATTGAAAATAAGAATGTGTTTTTAACTGACTTGCCTAGTTAAATAAAGGTAAAATAAAAAAAAATAAAGAATTAAAAAATCGGAGATCGGCACCCAAAAATACAGATTTCCGATTGTTATGAAAACTTGAAATCGGCCCTAATTAATCGGCCATTCCGATTAATCGGTCGACCTCTACTCTGCATCCAGCAAATTAATAGATAAAGCATGTATGGTTGGAGGGGTGTCTGCTGGGCGAAGAACATTCATAAATCTCTTCCACATGCTCAAATGCACACAAACACTTTCTGACATTCTGAGACATAAAGTCAAAGTCATGGACAAAATGGTAAACACTACCACAAATAAACAAGCTGAATTGTTTTATGCATATGAAGTCAGAACTTCAAAGTAACCACCCTTTGCGATAATGACAGCTTTGCACACTCTTGACATTCTCTCAACTAGTTTTATGAGGTAGTCACCTGGAATTCATTTCAATTAACAGGTTTGCCTTGTTAAAAGTTAATTTGTGGAATTTATCTCATTCTTAATGCGTTTGAGGCAATCAGTTGTGTTGTGACAAAGTAGTGGTGGTGTACAGAAGATAGCCCTATTTGGTTAAAGACCATTTCCATATTATGGCAAGAACAGCTCAAATAAGCAAAGAGAAACGGCAGTCCATTATTACTTTGAGACATAAACGTTAGTCAATCCAGAACATTTCAAGAAATATGAAAGTTTGTTCAAGTGCAGCTGCAAACACCATCAAGCGCTATCATCCAGAAACAGTGGATAGATGGCAGCATTAGCGCAAAACTGAAAGTGCAAACCACCACAATTAACCATTGCAAGGTGACTGGGAATATGGCTGAATACAAACAGTGTAGTTAATCCCTCCTTAAGGCAATCAAACAAGCAAAACGTCAGTATAGAGACAAAGTGGAGTCACAATTCAACGGCTCAGACACGAGACGTATGTGGCAGGGTCTACAGACAATCACGGACAACAAAGGGAAAACCAGGCAAGTCGTGCGGACACCGATGTCTTGCTTTCGGACAAGCTAAACAACTTCTTTGCCCGCTTTGAGGATAACACAGTGCTTCCGACGCTGCCCGCTACCAAGGACTTTGGGCTCTCCTTTCCGTGGCTGGTGTGAGTAAGACATTTAAATGTGTTAACCCTCGCAAGGCTGCCGGCCCAGATGACATCCCCACCCGCGTCCTCAGAGCATGTGCAGACCGGCTGGCTCGAGTGTTTACGGATCTATTCAATCTCTCCATATCCCAGTCTGCTGTCCCCACATGCTTCAAGATGGCCACCATTGTTCCTGTACCCAAGAAAGCTAAGGTAACTGAACTAAATTACAATTGCCCAGTTGCCCTCACTTCTGTCATCATAAGTGTTTTGAGAGACTTGTCAAGGATCACATCACCTCTACCTTAACTGACACCCTAGATCGACTTCAATTTGCTTACCGCCCCAATAGATCCACAGACAATGCAATTGCACAGCACACTGTCCTATCCCATCTGGACAAGCGTAATACCTATGTAAGAATGCTGTTCATTGACTATAGCTCAGCATTCAACACCATAGTTTCCTCCAAGCTCATCATTAAGCTCATGAAGCCCTGATGGGCCTCCCCCAGGTGGTGAAGGTAGGAAAAAACACCTCCACAAGAGTGTGTGCTCACCTCCTATACTCTCTATTCAACCATAAATTATCAAGTTTGGCATGATTACCGGAAATTACGAAACAGCCTACAGGAAGGAGGTGAGGGCTCTGGCAATGTGGTGCCAGGAAAATAACCTCTCTATCAACATCAACAAAACAAGGGAGCTGATCGTGGACTTCAGGAAACAGCAGAGGGAGCGTCCTCCATCCACATCGACAGGACTGCAAAGGAGAAGGTGGAAAGCTTCAAGTTCCTTAGTGTACACATCACTGACAAACTGAAATGGTTCACCCACACAGAACTTCAGGAGGCTGAAGAAATTTGTCTTGGCATCTAAAACCCTCACAAGCTTTTACAGATGCACAATTGAGAGCATCCATTCCGGCTGTATCGCCGCTATCATCCAGAAGGCAAGGTCAGTGCAGGTGCATCAAAGCTGGGACCTGACAAACAGCTTCTATCTCAAGGCCATCAGACCGTTAAATAGCCATCACTAGCACCGTAGAGGCTGTTGCCCTATATGCATAGACTTGAAATCACTGGCCACTTTAATAATGAAACACTGATCACTTTAATAATGTTTACATAATTAGCATTACTCATCTCAAATGTACACTACCTTTCAAAAGTTTGGGGTCACATAGAAATGTCCTTGTTTTCCATGAAAACATACATGAAATGAGATTCAAAATGAATAGGAAATATAGTCAAAACATTGACAAGGTTATAAATAATGATTTTTAATTGAAATAATAATTGTGTTTTGCTTTCGTCAAAAGAATCTTCCATTTGCAGCAATTACAGCCTTGCAGACCTTTAGCACTCTAGTTGTCAATTTGTTGAGGTAATCTGATGAGATGTCAACCCATGCTTCCTGAAGCACCTCCCACAATTTGGATTGGCTTGATGGGCACTTCCTACGTACCATACGATCAAGCCGCTTCCACAACAGCTCAATAGGGTTGAGATCCGGTGACTGTGCTGACCACTCCATTGTAGACAGAATACCAGCTGACTGCTTCTTCCCTAAATGGTTCTTGCATAGTTTGGAGCTGTGCTTTGGGTCATTGTCCTGTTGTGGGAGAAAATTGGCACCAATTAAGCGCCGTTCACAGGGAGCACTTCCGGCGCTGACAGAGATGGCCGCCTCGCTTCACGTTCCTAGGAAACTATGCAGTATTTCATTTTTTTATGTATTATTTCTTACATTGTTACCCCAGGAAATCTCAAGTTTTATTACATACAGCTGGGAGGAACTCAAGCATTTCACTACACTCGCATTAACATCTGATAACCATGTGTATGTGACAAATAAAATTGTATTTTATTTAATTTGGTATGGCATGGCATTTCAAAATGGAGTGATGGCCTTCCTTCTCCAAGATCCCTTTTACCCTGTCCCACTTTACCATCACCAAAGCACCCCTAGACCATCACATTGCCTCCACCATGCTTGACAGATGGCGTCAGGCACTCCTCCAGCATCTTTTCATGTTTCTGTGTCTCACAAATGTTCTTCTTTGTGATCTGAACACATTTTTTTCCAATCTTCCTCTGTCCAGTGTCTGTGTTCTTTTGACCATCTTAATCTTTTATTTGTATTGGCCAGTATGAGATATGGCTTTTTCTTTGCAACTCTGCCTAGAAGGCCAGCATCTCAGAATCACCTCTTCACTGTTGACGTTGAGACTGGTGTTTTGCGGGTACTATTTAATGAAGCTGCTAGTTGAGGACTTGTCAGTTGAGGACTTGCATCTGTTTCTCAGACTAGACACTCTAATGTACTTGTCCTCTTGCTCAGGTGTGCACCGGGTCCTCCCACTCCTCTTTCAATTCTGGTTAGAGCCAGTTTGAGCTATTCTGTGAAGAGAGTAGTACACCGCGTTGTATGAGATCTTGAGTTTCTTGACAATTTCTTGCATGGAATAGCCTTCATTTCTCAGAACAAGAATAGACCAATGAGTTTCAGAAGAAAGTTCATTGTTTCTGGCCATTTAGAGCCTGTAATCAAACCCACAAATGCTGAAGCTCCAGTTTTATTGCTCCTTTAATCAGGACTACAGTTTTCAGCTGTGCTAACATAATTGCAAAAGTGTTTTCTAATGATCGATTAACCTTTTAAAATTATAAATTTGGATTAGCTAACACAACGTGCCATTGGAACACAGGAGTGATGGTTGCTGATAATGGGCCTCTGTACGTCTTTGTAGATATTCCATAAAAAATCTGCTGCTTCCAGCTACAATAGTCATTTACAATATTAACAATATTTACAATATTAACAATGTCTACACTGTATTTCTGATCAATTTATGTTATTTTAATGGACAGAAAATGTGCAAAAACAAGGATATTTCTAGATGAGCACATATTTTTGAACGATAAGTGTATATGCTGTATTCTATTAAATTCAAATATATGTGTATTTGTGTGTATTGTTCTAAAATGTTAGATTTCACTGCACTGTTTGAGCTAGAAACCCAAGTATTTCGTTACACTCGCAATAACATCTGCTAAACACTTGTATGTGACCAATTATTTTTGATTTGATTTGATGAAACTGGCTCTCATCAGGACAGCCATAAGAAAGGAAGACCCAGAGTTACCTCTGCTGCAGAGGATAAGTTTGTTAGAGTTAACTGCACCTTAAACTGCAGCCCAAATAAATGCTTCACAGAGTTCCAGTAACAGACACATCTCAACATCAACTGTTCAGAGGAGAATGCTTGAATCACGCCTTCATGGTCGAAATTGCTGCAAAGAAACCACTACTAGGACACCAATAAGAAGAAGAGACTTGCTTGGGCCAAGAAACACGAGCAATGGACATTAGACTGGTGTAAAGCTGTCCTTTGGTCTGATGAGTCCAAATGTGAGATATCTCTGCATGTGTGGTTCCCACCGTGAAGCATGGAGGAGGAGGTGTGATGGTGTGGGGGTGCTTTGCTGCTGACACTGTCTGTGATTTATTTAGAATTCAAGGCACACTTACCCAGCATGGCTACCACAGCATTGTGCAGCGATATGCCCTCCAACCTGTTTTGCACTTTGTGGGACTATCATTTGTTTTTTCAACAGGACAATGACCCAATACACACCTCCAGGCTGTGTAAGGGCTATTTGACCAAGAATAATATTGATTTAGTGCTGCATCAGATGACCTGGCCTCCACAATCACCCGACTTCAACCCAATAGAGATGGTTTGGGATGAATTGAACCGTAGAGTGAAGGAAAAGCAGCCAACAAGTGCTCAGCATATGTGGGAACTCCTTCAAGACGGTTGGAAAATAATTGCACATGACGCTGGTTGACAGAATGTCAATAGTGTGCAAAGCTGTCATCAAGGCAAATGGTGGCTACTTTGACAAATCAAAAGTATCAAATATAAACAAATATAAAATATTTTGATTAGTTTAATACTCTCTTGCTTACTACATGATTCCATGTGTGTTATTTAATAGTCTTCACTATTATTCTACAATGTATAAAATAGTACAAATCAAGAAAAACCCTTGAATGGGTAGGTGTGTCCAAACTCTTGACAGTTACTGTAAAAAAATGTTTTAACACAATAGACTACTACACTCAACAACAGCGATTCACTGAATAATTACAACTACAATTCTCCATCACTCTATTCTTTATTTCATGTGTCCCATCATTTTTTGTGGCAGGTGCGTGTGTAACATTGACTGCTCCCACATCAGCTTCAACCCGGTTTGTGCCTCAGATGGCCGTTCCTATGACAACCCCTGCCAGGTGAAGGAGGCGTCTTGCCAGAAGCAGGAGAGGATCGAGGTTAAATACCTGGGCCACTGCCAAGGTGATATAGATACTGTTATACACAACTTTTTTCTATATCTCTTTCTTCTTCTTCTTCACACACACGCTGTCTTTTTGAAAAGCACTATGTTAATCCAATGTTTTCTCCTTATTATTATTCCTTCACCTCTTTCTATGTTCATATTTAGTCATTTAGGACCCAGTTCAATCAATTGAAGATACAGGAAGACCCGCACTGCCAGTTAATTCTGAATATTTGTGCTGTTTTGGAAGTTTCAAACTCCTTACAACTGTCAACAACTCCTCTCACAGAATTTTGACGTGGAGCCATATTTGTCCTTGAATACTTTATCAGCAACTCAATTGAATTGGGACCTTTATCATTTTAACTTGACCAACAATCAATCCAGGTCAAAGCAATACAACATAACTTCGTCAACAAAACACCATCATTATGTTTTTTATAACAGCAACCCATTCACCAATTTTTCTTCTTGTTTGAATGGAGCACAGCAATTCCATGACAGCAAGAAATAAATATTTTCAAATGGATCAATAAAGATAGTATTATATTGTATGGAAGGTTTTCTAACAGTTATCCAGCATTCCAACCTTTGGTTTGTATAATTTGAAAAGGATAAATCATGATCCTATAACACTCAATACTCTAAATATATGCTCTACATATTAGAATATTTTAAGTCATTTTTTGTTTTGTTTTATAAAGTTATTATTATAATAATTTTCTTTTTAAATATTGTAAACCACACTTGACACACTCATAGACAAGAGAATTGGTGAAAGAAATTAGAAAGAAACTACAAAGTGAAGTACTTTACTAACCTAGCTACTGGTTCAAGGTAATTTTTGTGTTTTAGCCTGTCATTTTGTCCCGAGCATGACTCATAGTGCTGATCGAGGATCTGTTTTCCCTGTTAGATCAAGAATAGACATACAGTGGGGCAAAAAAGTATTTAGTCAGCCACCAATTCTGCAAGTTCTCCCACTTAAAAAGATGAGAGAGGCCTGTAATTTTCATCATAGGTGCACTTCAAATATGATATAATATTTAAAAAATCCAGAAAATCACATTGTAGAATTTTTTATGATTTTATTTGCAAATTATGGTGGAAAATAAGTATTTGGTCACCTACAAACAAGCAAGATTTCTGGCTCTCACAGACCTGTAACTTCTTCTTTAAGAGGCTCCTCTGTCCTCCACTCATTACCTGTATTAATGGCACCTGTTTGAACTTGTTGTCAGTATAAAAGACATCTGTCCACAACCTCAAACAGTCACACTCCAAACTCCACTATGGCCAAGACCAAAGAGCTGTCAAAGGACACCAGAAACAAAATTGTAGACCTGCACCAGGCTGGGAATGCTGAATCTGCAATAGGTAAGCAGCTTGGTTTGAAGAAATCAACTGTGGGAGCAATTATTAGGAAATGGAAGACATACAAGACCACTGATAATCTCCCTCGATCTGGGGCTCCACGCAAGATCTCACCCCGTGGGGTCAAAATGATCACAAGAACGGTGAGCAAAAATCCCAGAACCACACGGGGGGACCTAGTGAATGACGTGCAGAGAGCTGGGACCCCAAGTAACAAAGCCTACCATCAGTAACACACTACGCCACCAGGGACTCAAATCCTGAGTGCCAGACGTGTCCCCCTGCTTAAGACAGTACATGTCCAAGCCCGTCTGAAATTAGCTAGAGAGCATTTGGATGATCCAGAAGAAGACTGGGAGAATGTCATATGGTCAGATGAAACCAAAATAGAACTCTTTGGTAAAAACTCAACTCGTCGTGTTTGGAGGACAAAGAATGCTGAGTTGCATCCAAAGAACACCACACCTACTGTGAAGCATGGGGGTGGAAACATCATGCTTTGGGGCTGTTTTTCTTTTAAGGGACCAGGGCGACTGATCCGTGTAAAGGAAAGAATGAATGGGGCCATGTATCGGGAGATTTTGAGTGAAAACCTCCTTCCATCAGCAAGGGCATTGAAGATGAATCGTGGCTGGGTCTTTCAGCATGACAATGATCCCAAACACACCACCCGGACAACGAGTGGCTTCGTAAGAAGCATTTCAAGGTCCTGGAGTGGTCTAGCCAGTCTCCAGATCTCAACTTCATAGAAAATCTTTGGAGGAAGTTGAAAGTTCGTGTTGCCCAGCAACAGCCCCAAAATATCACTGCTCTAGAGGAGATCTGCATGGAGGAATGGGCCAAAATACCAGCAACAGTGCGTGAAAACCTTGTGAAGACTTACCGAAAATGTTTGACCTCTGTCATTGACAACAAAGGGTATATAACAAATTATTGAGATACATTTTTGTTATTGACCAAATACTTATTTTCCACCATAATTTGCAAATAAATTCATTAAAAATCCTACAATGTGATTTTCTGGATTTTTTTCTCTCATTTTGTCTGTCATAGTTGAAGTGTACCTATGATGAAAATTACAGGCCTCTCTCATCTTTTTAAGTGGGAGAACTTGCACGATTGGTGGCTGACAAAATACTTTTTTGCCCCACTGTACAAGGTTGGACCTTGTATGCAAGTGGTCTTAATCAGCACTCTTACTCTGACTACCTTCTCAGGTGACATCATGACAGGGACCAAAGCCGGAGATGGACACTATGCCAGGAAAGACTACTCAGGTAGGTGCACGTGTGTGTGTATCAGGTCTGTGAATGATAGCAGACAGGACTAGACATCTTAGGGTGTATTCCACATGGCATTTTTGAAAAACGTAATGCACACAGTGCATAAGTGCTCATAAATGTCATTTACAGCAATTACGCTATTATGCTAAATTAGTGAGACTCACCTTTACCCTTTCAGTCCTATATATTTTTTATCCCTGGCATTCACTGCCTCTGTGCTCTGTACTTTGTGTGTGATGTGTGTGTGTGTGTGTGTGTGTGTGTGTGTGTGTGTGTGTGTGTGTGTGTGTGTGTGTGTGTGTGTGTGTGTGTGTGTGTGTGTGTGTGTGTGTGTGTGTGTGTGTGTGTGTGTGTGTGTGTGTGTAGAAGAGAAGCCGGACCAGAGAGGAGAGGTGGCCATAGGGTTGTATATTCCCTGTCCCGAGCACTACAAGAACTACTGTGTCCACGGAGAGTGTGAATACCCCAACATACTGTCTGTGCCGTCCTGCAGGTACACACACACACACACAAATAGGCATACTGACACACACATACACACAGGACACATACCAGCACATACTGACACACACAACCTCAATCCCCCGCACACACACACACACACACACACACACACACACACACACACACACACACACACCCATCATCACCTGTGCCCCTTCGAGCTCTCTGGCTGAGTAATAAGCCTGTGGACAGACCAAGCCCATTAACCTGTGAGGTCAGTGGGGTTGTGCTGCGGTCACAGTCACAGCGCTTTAGCCTCTGCTCATCTCTCCGCTCACAGCAACACGGCTCTAAACCCGTAGCTCTTAAAGCCTACAGGCCCTGAATACTGAATAGTGGTCATAGTGAACTTGTATGGGGAAAATTGTTGAAGGTCTCTGGCACCCTCTGTTGTATGGAGGCGGTAGTGTTTTGATGAATGGGAATGTTGATTTAGGATCAGTTTTGCCTTTTAGATCCAAATTAATAGGATTATGTGGACAGAGGGAGACTTGATCCTAGATCAGCACTCTTAATCTGAGGCGCTTAATAATCCGCCATCGATAAAAGACAGTACTGTGCAGCCGTCTTCCTCGACTTGGCCAAGGCTTTCGACTCTGTCAAATACCATATTCTATCAGCAGACTCAACAGCCGTGGTTTCTCTAATGACTACCTCGCCTGGTTCATTAACTACTTCTCAGATAGAGTTCAGTGTGTCAAATCAGAGGTCCTGTTTGTCTGGACCTCTGGCAGTCTCTATTGGGTTGCCACAGGGTTTAATTCTCGGGCTAACTATTTTCTCTGTATATATCAATGAATTCGCTCTTGCTACGGGTGATTTTTTGATCACCCCTACGCAGACGACACCATTCTGTATACACCTGGCCCTTCTTTGGACACTGCATTAACAAACCTCCAAATGATCTTCAACGTCATACAACACTGCTTCCTTGGCCTCCAACTGCTTTTAAATGCAAGTAAAACTAAATACATGCTCTTCAACCGATCGCTGCCCGCACCTGCCCACCCAACTAGCATCACTACTCTGGATGTTTCAGACTTAGAATATGTGGACAACTACAAATACCTAGGTGTCTGGCTAGACTGTAAACTCTCCTTCCAGACTGACATTAAGCATCTCCAATCCAAAATTAAATCTAGAATCAGCTTCCTATTTTGTAACAAAGCCTCCTTCACTTATGCTGCCAAACATACCCTCGTAAAACGGACTATCCTACTGATCCTTGACTTCGGCGATGTCATTTACAAAGTAGCCTCCAACACTCACAGTGCCATCCATTTTGTCACCAAAGCACCATATACTACCCACCACTGCAACCTGTATGCTCTCGTTGGCTCGTCCTCGCTACATATTCGTCGCCAAACCCACTGGCTCCAGGTCATCTACAAGTCTTTGCTAGTTAAAGCTCCGCCTTATCTCAGCTCACTGGTCACCATAGCAACACCCAACCATAGCAGGCGCTTCAGCAGGTATATTTCACTGGTCATCCCCAAAGCCAACACCTCTTTGGCTGCCTTTCCTTCCAGTTCTCTGCTGCCAATGACTGGAACGAAGTGCAAAAATCACTGAAGCTGTAGACTTATATCTCCCTCACTAACTTTAAGCATCGGCTGTCAGAGCAGCTTACTGATCGCTGCAGCTGTACACACCCCATATGTAAATAGCGCATCCAACCAACTACCTACCTCATCCCTATATTTGTTTTAGTTTTTCTGCTCTTTTGAACACCAGTATTTCTACTTGCACATCCTCATCTGCACATATATAACTCCAGTGTAAATTGCTAAATTGTAACTTTGCCACTATTGGCCTATTTATTGCCTTACCTCCTTACTTCATTTGCACACACTGTATACACATTTTTCTATTGTGTTATTGACGGTACATTTGTTTATCCCATGTGTAACTCTGTGTTACACTGCTTTGCTTTATCTTGGCCAGGTCGCAGTTGTAAATGAGAACTTGCTCTCAACTGGCCTACCTGGTTAAATAAAGGTGAAATAATAAATAATAATAAGTAAATACATACGCCGCTCTTCAAGGTTTGAGGTGGAAGTTGATCTTTTCAACCGCTGATCTAGGATCAGTGTTTCCAAATGCTGATTCCTAATTTTAACCATTAGGGAGCAATTTGCCAAACTGATCTTAGATCAGTGTCTAGGGACCACTTGTAACTCTCCTTTGACATTACTGTGAGAAGACAGGGATTTGGCTCAGTACATCAGTCTACTGCATTATGGTGAAAGAGATGTGAGGAAAGAGAAAAGGAAAAAGGAAGGGAAGGGAAAGGAAAGGGGAGATCGACTGACTTCCGGCGCTGACAGAGATGGCCGCCTAGCTTCGCATCCTAGGAAACTATGCAGTTTTTTGTTTTTTTACGTGTTATTTCTTACATTAGTACCTCAGGTCATCTTAGGTTTCATTACATACAGCCGAGAAGAACTACTGTA
Source organism: Oncorhynchus masou masou (assembly GCF_036934945.1). Taxonomy (NCBI): domain Eukaryota; kingdom Metazoa; phylum Chordata; class Actinopteri; order Salmoniformes; family Salmonidae; genus Oncorhynchus; species Oncorhynchus masou. Next base: position 45,471,726 of record NC_088240.1, on the reverse strand, counting down.
TATAAGATCAGCGTCAACTCACCATCAGTACGACCAAGAATATGTTTTTCGCGACGCGGATCCTGTGTTCTGCCTTACAAACAGGACAACGGAATGGATCGCATGCAGCGACCCAAAAACACGACTCCGAAAAAGAGGGAAACGTAGCGGTCTTCTGGTTAGACTACGGAGACGGGCACATCGTGCCCCACTTCCTAGCATTTTTCTTGCCAATGTCCAGTCTCTTGACAACAAGGTTGATGAAATCCGAGCAAGGGTAGCATTCCAGAGGGACATCAGAGACTGTAACGTTCTGTGCTTCACGGAAACATGGCTCACTGGAGAGACGCTATCCGATGCGGTGCAGCCAACGGGTTTCTCCACGCATCGCGCCGACAGAAACAAACACCTTTCTGGTAAGAAGAGGGGTGGGGTGTATGCCTTATGGCTAACGAGGCATGGTGCGATGAAAGAAACATACAGGAACTCAAATCCTTCTGTTCACCTGATTTAGAATTCCTCACAATCAAATGTAGACCGCATTACCTACCAAGAGAATTCTCTTCGATTATAATCACAGCCGTATATATCCCCCCAAGCAGACACATCGATGGCTCTGAACGAACTTTATTTAACTCTTTGCAAACTGGAAACCATTTATCCGGAGGCTGCATTCATCGTTGTTGGGGATTTTAACAAGGCTAATCTGAAAACAAGACTCCCTAAATTTTATCAGCATATCGATTGCGCAACCAGGGGCGGAAAACCTTGGATCACTGTTACTCTAACTTCCGCGACGCATATAAGGCCCTGCCCCGCCCCCCTTTCGGAAAAGCTGACCACGACTCCATTTTGCTGATACCTGCCTACAGACAAAAGCTAAAAAATAAGCTCCCACGCTGAGGTCTGTCCAACGCTGGTCCGACCAAGCTGACTCCACACTCCAAGACTGCTTCCATCACGTGGACTGGGACATGTTTCGTATTGCGTCAAATAACAACATTGACGAATACGCTGATTCGGTGTGCGAGTTCATTAGAATGTGCTTTGAAGATGTCGTTCCCATAGCAACGATTAAAACATTCCCTAACCAGAAACCTTGGATTGATGGCAGCATTTGTGTGAAACTGAAAGCGCGAACCACTGCTTTCAATCAGGGCAAGGTGTCTGGTAACATGACTGAATACAAACAATGCAGCTATTCCCTCCGTAAGGCTATCAAACAAGCTAAGCGTCAGTACAGAGACAAAGTAGAATCCCAATTCAACGGCTCAGACACAAGAGGCATGTGGCAGGGTCTACAGTCAATCACGGACTACAGGAAGAAATCCAGCCCAATCACAGACCAGGATGTCTTGCTCCCAGGCAGACTAAATAACTTTTTTGCCCGCTTTGAGGACAATACAGTGCCACTGACACTGCCTGCAACGGAAAAATGCGGTCTCTCCTTCACTGCAGCCGAGGTGAGTAAAACATTTAAACGTGTTAACCCTCGCAAGGCTGCAGGCCCAGACGGCATCGCCAGCCGCGCCCTCAGAGCATGCGCAGACCAGCTGGCTGGTGTGTTTACGGACATATTCAATCAATCCCTATACCAGTCTGCTGTTCCCACATGCTTCAAGAGGGCCACCATCGTTCCTGTTCCCAAGAAAGCTAAGGTAACTGAGCTAAACGACTACCGCCCCGTAGCACTCACTTCCGTCATCATGAAGTGCTTTGAGAGACTAGTCAAGGACCATATCACCTCCACCCTACCTGACTCCCTAGACCCACTCCAATTTGCTTACCGCTCAAATAGGTCCACAGACGATGCAATCTCAACCACACTGCACACTGCCCTAACCCATCTGGACAAGAGGAATACCTATGTGAGAATGCTGTTCATCGACTACAGCTCAGCATTCAACACCATAGTACCCTCCAAGCTCGTCATCAATCTCGAGACCCTGGGTCTCGACCCCGCCCTGTGCAACTGGGTACTAGACTTCCTGACGGGCCGCCCCCAGGTGGTGAGGATAGGTAACAACATCTCCTCCCCGCTGATCCTCAACACTGGGGCCCCACAAGGGTGCGTTCTGAGCCCTCTCCTGTACTCCCTGTTCACCCACGACTGCGTGGCCACGCACGCCTCCAACTCAATCATCAAGTTTGCGGACGACACAACAGTGGTAGGCTTGATTACCAACAACGACGAGACGGCCTACAGGGAGGAGGTGAGGGCCCTCGGAGTGTGGTGTCAGGAAAATAACCTCACACTCAACGTCAACAAAACTAAGGAGATGATTGTGGACTTCAGGAAACAGCAGAGGGAACACCCCCCTATCCACATCGATGGAACAGTAGTGGAGAGAGTAGCAAGTTTTAAGTTCCTCGGCATACACATCACAGACAAACTGAATTGGTCCACTCACACAGACAGCATTGTGAAGAAGGCGCAGCAGCGCCTCTTCAACCTCAGGAGGCTGAAGAAATTCGGCTTGTCACCACTCACAAACTTCTACAGATGCACAATCGAGAGCATCCTGGCGGGCTGTATCACCGCCTGGTACGGCAACTGCTCCGCCCTCAACCGTAAGGCTCTCCAGAGGGTAGTGAGGTCTGCACAATGCATCATCGGGGGCAAACTACCTGCCCTCCAGGACACCTACACCACCCGATGTTACAGGAAGGCCATAGAGATCATCAAGGACATCTACCACCCGAGCCACTGCCTGTTCACCCCGCTATCATCCAGAAGGCGAGGTCAGTACAGGTGCATCAAAGCTGGGACCGAGAGACTGAAAAACAGCTTCTATCTCAAGGCCATCAGACTGTTAAACAGCCACCACTAACATTGAGTGGCTGCTGCCTACACACTGACACTGACTCAACTCCAGCCACTTTAATAATGGGAATTGATGGGAAATGTTGTAAATATATCACTAGCCACTTTAAACAATGCTACCTTATATAATGTTACTTACCCTACATTATTCATCTCATATGCATACGTATATACTGTACTCTATATCATCGACTGCATCCTTATGTAATACATGTATCACTAGCCACTTTAACTATGCCACCTTGTTTACATACTCATCTCACTTCACATACTGTACTCGATACCATCTACTGTATCTTGCCTATGCTGCTCTGTACCATCACTCATTCATATATCCTTATGTACATATTCTTTCCCCTTACACTGTGTATAAAACAGTAGATTAGGAATTGTTAGTTAGATTACTTGTTGGTTATTACTGCATTGTCGGAACTAGAAGCACAAGCATTTCGCTACACTCGCATTAACATCTGCTAACCATGTGTATGTGACAAATAAAATTTGATTTGATTTGATTTGACAGGAGAGAGGGGTGGTTTTGAGAAAATTAAAGAGACAGAGATAGAAGGAGAGAGAGGGATATATAGAAGGAGAGAGAGAAATATATAGAATGATCGAGAGAGAGAGAGATAGAAGGAGAGAGAGATATAGAAGGAGAAAGAGACAAGTAGAGAAGGTTGAGGGGATGCAAGAGTAGACTGACTGTCCCACTGACTCGTTTGTTCTGGCATAGCAAACATAGGTGTGTGTGTGTGTGTGTGTGTGTGTGTGTGTGTGTGTGTGTGTGTGTGTGTGTGTGTGTGTGTGTGTGTGTGTGTGTGTGTGTGTGTGTGTGTGCAGAGCAGAGCAGAGCAGGGTGATGCAGGTGTTGGTAGGTAATGACCTCCCCAGAGAAAGATAGAGAAGGATAGACTGATTTAAATTGTACCGCTTTTAGATCAGGCCCACAGAGACAGTGGTCCTCCAGATAACTCCTACACACACACACACACACACACACACACACACACACACACACACACACACACACACACACACACACACACACACACACACACACACACACACACACACACACTCAGCCTTGATAATACCTGGCACTAACTTGATCCTTGGTCCTAATCTTGCCTACATTCTGATTGTGCCCACATGATCAGATATGCGTCTACAGGTAGCATTAAAATGTGTCTCTCATCCGCCCACTGTGTTCGAAATTGTGACCAGATTTCCTGGGACCTCCCTATATGCAAATCATTTGATCGATATTCTTTAAAAAATTATATTTATTTCTTGTCAATTAGTCAATCGTGCCTCCTGTCAATGATTTTAGAGGGCGGAATAATTAGGATTTCAATGGTTTCACAGTCCAGATCCATCTACACTTGTTGTATATCCGTACATAATGTGTGCCTGATTAGCTCCGGAGGTGGTCAGAAAGATCTGATCACAATCAGATCACAATGTGTCTTTTGATCGTCTACACTTGTCTAAAAAATGTGGGCACAATCAGGATGTGAACACAATCAGGACAGAGGATGCATGTTAGCAGCAGGTATAAACAGGAGTTTACAGTTACTTCAAACACATACAGTCTAAAGACACACACACACCTGTAACCTCAGAAACACATTAGCCTGTAAACTATGGTGACCTCAAACTTGCACACAACACGCACGCATGCACAAAACACACACACATACATGTACACAAACTAACATCAACCTGTGTGTGTGTGTTTGTGTGTGTGTGTGCTGTCACTCAGGCTTCAGCGGGCCCCATTGTGACACTAAGGAGTTCAATGTGCTCTACGTGGTTCCCGGCTCTGGCAAGCTGCGCTACGTCCTCATCGCCTCCATCATCGGAGCTCTGCAGGTGGCCATCATCTGTGTGGTGGTACTCTGTATTACCAGGTAGGACACACACACAAACACACACATGCACACACATACAGTATACACACGCATACACATGCATGTGCACACATACACAACCACATTGTGCAAACACACGCACACACACTTGTGTGAGCACGCATAGGGAACCTTGGCCATCCACAGGGGGTGATTGGGGGTTGAGTAACCAAAGGAGTTTGAGAACCACTACATTACACAACCATTATGCGTATACTTTCACATGCTGGGCATACACACACATACACAAACACTTGCCCAAAGCAATTGCATCCTAATATTCATACTGCTATCCATGAGACAGGAAACAGATTACATTACCTCATTACATTATACACAAATGCATGCCCACCTACTCCCACAGAGGACTGTATACAGTACATACACAAACAGAGATCAATTTTCCACATTGGGGATGTCATGATGAGAGGGAGTGCAATCATAGGGGGTTACGTTCAGGTGCTGTGGAGGGAATGCAGAAAGGTCATCTTGTTTACCTCTCGCACCACAGGGAGGATGGAGAAGAACTCTGCTCCCACTGTGCACATCTCTCTCTCTCTCACACAAACACACACACACACACACACACACACACACACACACACACACACACACACACACACACACATGCAATCCACACACACCCTGCCACTCAGCCACTCAGTCAGCAGCCTTCCGCCCCCTGGCTGACCTATGCAAAACATGACATTTAATAAAGTTTTTAAAGCTTTCACCAAGATGAAACTCTTCCAAATAGAGAGGGAGAAACAGAGGTAGAAATAAGAGAGAGAGAACAGGGGGAGAGAGTGAAAGAGAAAGATCAATGATAAATAAAGAGAACAATGAGAAACAGAAAATGAATGAGGGAGACATTAGAAGAGAGTGAAAGAATTAGAGGGAGTAAGACAGATGGAGCCCGAAAGAGAGAGACAGAGAAAAGTAGACTGAGATATGGAAAAGGAAGAGGGAGAGTCGGAGAATGAGAGAGAGAGAGAAGTGTGATAGAAAGATACGGACTGTCTGTGAAGCTCAATTACATTAATTTATTTCCCTATAAACCTCTGAATTCAATGCAGTTTAAACAAATTCACATCGCTTCTATAGCAAATGAGACACACACACACATTTTACGACTCTCTACCTCTAAGACATTTGGATTTATTTAGCACCCTCACCCCCATAATTCTCCCGTATTCTAAATGCAGAAATATAATTTAATATATTAGAATTTATTATTTTTGAAAATACTATGTGTACAGTTGATAAACATCTTCAAAAGAATAGGCAGAAGACCAATCTATGTATTTCGGGAAGAATATATAACATAACCATTCATTTATAAAGCCTTTTGTTCAAAGTGTATAGACAAAGTTGTGCCTCATTATGGGAATGGATCCTCCCTAGGTTCTCCATTCCATGCTGCTTAATCAAATTTTTGTTAATTGCTGAATTCTGCTTTTAATGGTTTGCATCATTAATCCCTAGGGGTATTAGTTTTACAGCATTATAGATTATAGAACGTGGTACAGAATATTTTGAATAAGTACATAATAGCTCCAACCATTTCATATGTATCAAAGAAGTAGAAAAATCAACAGGAGTTGCAATATAATTAGGGCTGTTAATCATTAAACTCAAGTTAATCTTTTGTAATTTTAGTGGAAGAAATAAAAATCCACCATTAATCAAATTGTCTAAAATCGTTGAAAAAAACACAAAAAACATCCAAAATGCATAATCTATACAGATAGACATTGAGGTTAAATAAAGTGTTCTTTCTCAATTTACCCAATTTTGTTAACCATTACATTAGACAAAATCAAGTCATCAGGATTTCTGTTTTCTTGTATGAAACATCTTAATTACAGCTCACTTTAAGCAACATTTAAGCAAACTCCTGCGAGTTCATTGGATTTTTTTACATTTGTATTAGTTTTACAGCCCTAAATACAATGCATTATAAGTCATATTTTGTTAAAAATTGAAGTCCTTTAACTACAGTTAAAGGGAACATTGTCCTTTAGATTCTTACAGACTCAATAACTTTGCAAATTTCTTCCACTTGATTTATTTATTTGGATTGAACAAGTGCTATCTGGTAGTAATATATTGTTGACAGATCAGCTTTTATTTAGACTTCTCACTTCTCTCTATGGACATGCATGTCATTAACCACTCCACGAGGTGGCAATGAAGGCTATCTTATTTTTATAACAAGCATTTCTAAAGCAATCCAATGCCCTTCTTGGCTTATTAGTGTATCTTCAAGTATATGAGGAATCCAGCTACTAAACCAACTGGGGTTCAATAAATAAGAACTATTTCTTTATAATTAAAAAAAACCCAATGAGTTTCACCATCAAGGCCTTGGATACTGAACATAGGGCAAATTACATAGCATTCTGTCTCTGTCTCTCTGTCTCTCTCTTTATCTATCTCTCTCCTCTCCTGTCCTCTACTCCACTTCCTGTCTGGACAGGAAGTGCCCGCGGAGCAACAGGGTCAATCGGCAGAAGCAGAACGCCACCCACTACAGCTCAGAGAACACCATGCGCGCCTCCACCCGCCTCATCTGACTGAGCCTCCCCACAATGGGGGAAACCCTAAGACACGCTCCGCTCTGGGTCCAAATTGCACCATAGACACAGATCTAGGATCAGCTTTACCCTTCTTTCCTACAATCCCAACCTGAATTAACTACAAGGGAGTGGGTGGTGGGAGGGGGACAAAACTGACCTTAGATCGGCATCTAGGAGGTCGCGCAATCCCCAACTCGCCGACCCCGATCATGAGGAATTGAACAATGGGGATTGGGGGGGTAACAATGGGGGGGGGGGGGTATAGATGTGGGCTAGCTGATGTTCGTGGGGGAATGTTGGTTGTTTTTAGGGGTAGAATCAATAGGGGGTTGGGGCGGGAGGGGGTCTACACGTGATGCCTTGCACCTGTGGTATAGGTCACTAAGAGGAATCTATGGTACTACAGTACTAGCTCTGTTTGGTTATGTATTACTGGGTCTATTTCCAATAGTTATTACATTGTCTTGGTGGGGTCTTTTTTCTGTAATGTAAATAAATAATTTATATCATGAAAAGTGACCTTGGCCGATCTACAATATTGCTGTCGAGTGTTGATTCTCACATTTATGGATAAGATAACGTCACTCTCAAGATGAAACATTAATTCTTAAGAGGAAAGAGACAACAGGTACATTTGTCTGAGATGAAATGTGTATTTTCAGATCTTTACTTTTGGATCTATCATCAATTCAGGGCCCAGTGGGCCGCAGGTGAGTGAACTTCCCAGCAATCAGTGAAATTAGTTGATCAATTAACTATAAAAAGAAAATCTGAGCTTCAGCGTTGTGGAACATTGAAGATAGAAATGTCATGACATTTGTCTTACAGTTGATACATGATGACTCTTCATTCTAAATGTCAGAGAAGCATGTTTGTTCTACATAAGATATTTCTATCGGAACTTTCCACAACTTTGGACCTTGAAGGCCATAATTGATGGTGAGGAGCTGACTTGACACAAGGATGTGCTATTTTACCATATGTCTACCCCACTAAAAGAAAACTGAGTTACAGTAACTGAGTTACAGTATCAGTACCTTGCCAATTATGTGCTATTGGCAGGTGATGTCTTTTCCACACACACACACACACGCGCGCACGCGTACACACACACGTACACACACATACAGACTTATTTAACCTTGTGGGAGGACACAAGTTATTATAAAATCATATCCTTAACCTAACCCTTACCTATCCTTAACCCGAAAAACTAATTTAACCCTAACTTATAACAGAAACCTTTAACCCCTAACCCTGACACTAATTCTAACCTTAACCCTAAACTCCCTTTTTTTCGGTTTAGGCTCCCCACAAGTATAGTTAAACACATCCACAACACAGGAGATTGGTGGCACGTAAATTGGGGAGGACGGGCTCGTGGTAATGGCTGGAGCGGAATCAGTGGAATGGTATCAAATACATAAAACACATGGTTTATGCCATTCCATTTGTGGCATTCCATACATTTTTTTGAGCCATCTCAGCAGCCTTCACTGGTACACACACACACAAATTACTCCAATACTCCAAGATGACATAGCAGTTCAGACGTCATTTGTCCTTGTCTTGTCGTGTCCCGTATATATATATATATATATATATATATATATATATATATATATATATATATATATATACAACTTTTTTCATACATTTTTTAATTTAAATTTTCCATAAACTCATCCTCAAAACACTCTCCTACAACCCGCCTCACCAATTTATATTTATAAAAAAGTATAAAAAAGTATTATTTACCTCAAGTCTGAAATCATCCAAGAAGCTAGCCAGAAACTCCAAACTCCAAGAAGCTAGCAAGAAACTAGCCAGGAGCTAGCCAGGAGCTTGCCAGAAGCTAGCCAGGAGCTAATCCAGAAGCTAATCACAAGCTGGGTCAGGAGCTGGCCGGAAACTGGCCAGAAGCTAGCCAGGAGCTAGCCAGAAGCTAATCCAGAAGCTAATCGGAAGCTAGTTGGAGTTTTCGTCGATTCCGGAGCGAGCATCGGTTGTTCCGGAGCTAGCCAGCTGAGGGTTTCCATCAATCGCTCCTGGGCTGCGGTCACCTGTACGGACCCATTTTGCTGCCTGCGCGGAGCCCTGTCGGGCCTTCACGGCTGAACTGCCGACGTTGCGGCCTGCTAGCCATTAGCTGTCTTATCGGCTGCTATCTGAATAGATAATCGGACAATTTCTTCATTTATTTTTATTGTTATTGTTATTTTTTTCTTCTTCTGGGCCTCTAGCTATATCTATTGTTTTTATTTTTGTTGTTGTTGTGTGATTTGGATTGGTCCCCTCTACCACACCGAACCCCACTAATCTACTGACGGAACGCAAGAGGTGGCTAATAACAGACGTCCATCCATCGCCGTGACCCCCAACCAACCTCTCCACTCTGGACCCTTTTGATCACTTGACTAAGCATGCCTCTCCTTAATGTCAATATGCCTTGTCCTTGCTGTTCTGGTTAGTGCTTATTGGCTTATTTCACTGTAGAGCCTCTAGTCCTGCTCACAATACCTTATCCAACCTATTAGTTCCACCACCCACACATGCAATGACATCTCCTGGTTTCAATGATGTTTCTAGAGACAATATCTCTCTCTTCATCACTCAATACCTAGGTTTACCTCCACTGTATTCACATCCTACCATACCTTTGTCTGTACATTATACCTTGATGCTATTTTATAGCCCCCAGAAACCTTCTTTTAATCTTTGTTCCAGACGTTCTAGACGACCAATTCTTATTGCTTTCAGCCGCACCCTTATTCTACTCCTCCTCTGTTCCTCTGGTGATGTAGAGGTGAATCCAGGCCCTACAGTGCCTTGCTCCACTCCTATTCCCCAGGCGCTCTCTTTTGACGACTTCTGTAACCGTAATAGCCTTGGTTTCATGCATGTTAAAATTAGAAGCCTCCTCCCTAATTTTGTTCTATTCACTGCTTTAGCACACTCTGCCAACCCGGATGTTCTAGCTGTGTCTGAATCCTGGCTTAGGAAGACTACCAAAAATTCTGAAATTTTAATTCCAAACTACAACCTTTTCAGACAAGATAGAACTGCCAAAGGGGACGGTGTTGCAATCTACTGCAAAGATAGCCTGCAGAGTTCTGTCCTACTGAACTCAACAGCCTTGTGTCTCAAATTATTGCCTCGCCTGGTTCACCAACTACTTCTCTGATAGAGTTCAGTGTTTCAAATCGGAGGGTCTGCTGTCTGGACCTCTGGCAGTCTCTATGGGGGTGCCACAGGGTTCAATTCTTGGACCGACTCTCTTCTCTGTATACATCAATGAGGTCGCTCTTGCTGCTGGTGAGTCTCTGATCCACCTCTACGCAGACGACACCATTCTGTATAATTCTGGCCCTTCTTTGGACACTGTGTTAACAACCCTCCAGGCAAGCTTCAATGCCATACAACTCTCCTTCCGTGGCCTCCAATTGCTTTTAAATACAAGTAAAAATAAAAATAAAAAATTATTTTACCTTTATTTAACCAGGCAAGTCAGTTAAGAACAAATTCTTATTTTCAATGAGGGCCTAGGAACAGTGGGTTAACTGCCTGTTCAGGGGCAGAACGGCAGATTTGTACCTTGTCAGCTCAGGGGTTTGAACTTGCAACCTTCTGGTTACAAGTCCAACACTCTAACCACTAGGCTACCCTGCCGCATGCTCTTCAACCGATCGCTACCCGTTCCTACCCGCATGTCCAACATCACTACTCTGGACGGCTCTGATTTAGAATACGTGGACAACAACAAATACTTAGGTGTCTGGTTAGACTGTAAACTCTCCTTCCAGACCCATATCAAATATCTCCAATCCAAAGTTAAATCTAGAATTGGCTTCCTATTTCGCAACAAAGCATCTTTCACTCATGCTGCCAAACATACCCTTGTAAAACTGACCATCCTACCAATCCTCGACTTTGGCAATGTCATTTACAAAATAGCCTCCAATACCCTACTCAACAAATTGGATGCAGATTATCACAGTGCAATCCGTTTTGTCACCAAAGCCCCATATACTACCCACCATTGCGACCTGTACGCTCTCGTTGGCTGGCACTCGCTTCATACTCGTCGCCAAACCCACTGGCTCCATGTCATCTACAAGACCCTGCTAGGTAAAGTCTCCCCTTATCTCAGCTCGCTGGTCACCATAGCATCTCCCACCTGTAGCACACGCTCCAGCAGGTATATCTCTCTAGTCACCCCCAAAACCAATTCTTTCTTTGGCCGCCTCTCCTTCCAGTTCTCTGCTGCCAATGACTGGAACGAACTACAAAAAGCGCTGAAACTGGAAACACTTATCTCGCTCACTAGCTTTAAGCACCAACTGTCAGAGCAGCTCACAGATTACTGCGCCTGTACATAGCCCACCTATATTTTAGCCCAAACAACTACCTCTTTCCCTACTGTATTTAATTTATTTATTTTGCTCCTTTGCACCCCATTATTTTTATTTCTACTTTGCACATTCTTCCATTGCAAATCTACCATTCCAGTGTTTTACTTGCTATATTGCATTTACTTTGCCACCATGGCCTTTTCTGCCTTTACCTCCCTTATCTCACCTCATTTGTTCACATCGTATATAGACTTGTTTATACTGTATTATTGACTGTATGTTTGTTTTGCTCCATGTGTAACTCTGTGTCGTTGTATGTGTCGAACTGCTTTGCTTTATCTTGGCCAGGTCGCAATTGTAAATGAGAACTTGTTCTCAACTTGCCTACCTGGTTAAATAAAGGTGAAATAAAATAAATAAATAAAAATGATATACACATGTCCAGCTGACAGATTTAAAATACCATACAGGTAAGTTGAAAAGTCTTTAATTTTGAATTGTACACACCACTGACAAGACATTTTCAATATGGTTCTGTTATGTTTACAGTTGAACTGAGCTGACCAGGAGGAGTTGTGGTCAATGTCAGGGTCACCCAAAGGCTACACTGCCAGACTACAGGATTCCACACAAATTCCACGGAGATTGTGACAACGGAGAGGAGGTGTGAGGGGGGGAGGCACTTCCCAGTTCAGCCCACAGCCGAGCGTGTGGAGTCCTCTCTTCCTGTCCTCTCCCCTAATTTTTTCAGATGGGGGGGGTAAGGGAGGAGCAGGAAACTCTGAATGTCTGCATGCGCGACCAAATATGCGCAATGGGAATGTTATCATTCCGGGACCAGGATTCCACAACTTTATGTTGTTAGCTTTCATTTCAGGAAGGTCAACAGTGTTGAATTAGATGTGTGTCCTCTTCACAGGTTACATCAATTATTGATTGTAATGATTGTCGTGGAATGTAGCATTTTACACATAGGATGGGATTGTTCCTAACATTCTATTTTAGGGATAGGGAGATAATGTCTCTGAGAAATGTTAGATTGGTATGTGCCTTTACCAAAAGGCAAAAAGCCTCCTGCGGGGACTGGGGATAAAACATTTTTTTTAACACATCACGACAAGAGAGACAACACAACACTACATAAAGAGAGACCTAAGACATACAGCATGGTAGCAACACAACATGGCAGCAGCACGACATTTTAGCAGCATAAAACATGGTGCTAACATGCGTCCTTTGTCCTGAAATTGTCCACATTCTGATTGTGCCCACATTTTAAGACAGGTGTAGACTATTAATGCATTTTTATCTGATCGTGATCTGATCTTTCTGAACACCTCCAGAGGTAATCAGGCAAGCATTGTGTCTGGATCAGACAGATCTTGACAGTCAAATCAAATCAAATTAATTTGTCACATACACATGGTTAGCAGATGTTAATGCGAGTGTAGCGAAATGCTTTTGCTTCTAGTTCCGACAATGCAGTATTAACCAACGAGTAATCTAACCTAACAATTCCAAAACTACTACCTTATACACACAAGTGTATAAAGGGATAAAGAATAAATATATATGAATGAGTAATGGTACAGAACGGCATAGGCAAGATGCAGTAGATGGTATTGAGTACAGTATATACATATGAGATGAGTAATGTAGGGTATGTAAACAAAGTGGCATAGTTTAAAGTGGCTAGTGATACATGTATTACATAAAGATGCAGTAGATGATATAGGGTACAGTATATACATATACATATGAGATGAGTAATGTAGGGTATTTAAACATTATATTAAGTAGCATTGTTTAAAGTGGCTAGTGATATATTTTACCAATTTCCATCCATTCCCATTATTAAAGTGGCTGGAGTTGAGTCAGTGTGGTGGCAGCAGCCACTCAATGTTAGTGGTGGCTGTTTAACAGTCTGATGGCCTTGAGATAGAAGCTGATTTTCAGTCTCTCGGTCCCTGCTTTGAAGCACCTGTACTGACCTCGCCTTCTGGATGATAGTGGGGTGAACAGGTAGTGACTCGGGTGGTTGTTGTCCTTGATGATCTTTATGGCCTTCCTGTAACATCGGGTGGTGTAGGTGTCCTGGAGGGCAGGTAGTTTCCCCCCGTTGATGCGTTGTGCAGACCTCACTACCCTCTGGAGAGCCTTACGGTTGTGGGCGGAGCAGTTGCCGTACCAGGCGGTGATACAGCCCGACAGGATGCTCTCGATTGTGCATCTGTAGAAGTTTGTGAGTGCTTTTGGTGACAAGCCAAATTTCTTCAGCCTCCTGAGGTTGAAGAGGCGCAGCTGCGCTTTCTTCACAACACTATCTGTGTGGGTGGACCATTTCAGTTTGTCCGTGATGTGTACGCCGGGGAACTTAAAACTTACTACCCTCTCCACTACTGTCCCATCGATGTGGATAGGGGGGTGCTCCCTCTGCTGTTTCCTGAAGTCCACAATCATCTCCTTTGTTTTGTTGACGTTGAGTGTGAGGTTATTTTCCTGACACCACACTCCGAGGGCCCTCACCTCCTCCCTGTAGGCCTTCTCGTCGTTGTTGGTAATCAAGCCTACCACTGTAGTGTCGTCCACAAACTTGATGATTGAGTTGGATGCGTGCATGGCCATGCAGTCATGGGTGAACAGGGAGTACAGGAAAGGGCTCAGAACGCACCCTTGTGGGGCCCCAGTGTTGAGGATCAGCGGGGTGGAGATGTTGTTACCTACCCTCACCACCTGGGGGTGGCCCGTCAGGAAGGCCAGTACCCAGTTGCACAGGGCGGGGTCGAGACCCAGGGTCTCGAACTTGATGACGAGTTTGGAGGGTACTATGGTGTTAAATGCTGAGCTGTAGTCGATCAACAGCATTCTCACATAGGTATTCCTCTTGTCCAGATGGGTTAGGGCAGTGTGCAATGTGGTTGAGATTGCATCGTCTGTGGACCTATTTAGACGGTAAGCAAATTAGAGTGGGTCTAGGGTGGGGTGGAGGTGATATGGTCCTTGACTAGTCTCTCAAAGCACTTCATGATGACGGAAGTGAGTGCTACGGGGCGGTAGTCGTTTAGCTCAGTTACCTTAGCTTTCTTGGAAACAGGAACAATGGTGGTCCTCTTGAAGCATATGGGGATGCCGTCTGGGCTTGCAGCCTTGCGAGGGTTAACACGTTTAAATGTTTTCCTCACCTCGGCTGCAGTGAAGGAGAGTCCGCAGGTTTTGGTAGCTGGCCGTGTCAGTGGCACTGTATTGTCCTCAAAGCGGGCAAAAAAATTATTTAGTCTGCCTGTTAGCAAGACATCCTGGTCCGTGACGGGGCTGGTTTTCTTTTTGTAATCTGTGATTGACTGTAGACTCTGCCACATACCTCTTGTGTCTGAGCCGTTGAATTGTGACTCTACTTTGTCTCTATACTGACGCTTAGCTTGTTAGATTGCCTTGCGGAGGGAATAGCTACACTGTTTTTATTCGGTCATGTTTCCAGTCACCTTTCCCTGGTTAAAAGCAGTGGTTCGCGCTTTCAGTTTTACGCAAATGCTGCCATCTATCCACGGTTTCTGGTTTGGGAATGTTTTAATCGTTGCTATGGGAACAACATAATCAATGCACTTTCTAATGAACTCGCTCACCAAAACAGTGTATTCGTCAATGTTGTTGTTGGACGCAATGCGGAACATATCCCAACCCACGTCAATGAAGCAGTCTTGAAGCGTGGAATCAGATTGGTCGGACCAGCGTTGAACAGATCTGAGCACGGGAGCTTCTTGTTTTAGTTTCTCTCTGTAGGCAGGAAGCAACAAAATGGAGTCGTGGTGAGCTTTTCTGAAAGAATGGCTTAGGGAGGGCCTTATATGCGTCTCGGAAGGTAGAATAGCAATGATCCAAGGTTTTACCAGCCCTGGTTGCGCAATCGATATGCTGATACAATTTAGGGAGTCTTATTTTTAGATTAGCCTTGTTAAAATCCCCAGCTACAATGAATGCAACCTCAGGATATGTGGTTTCCAGTTTGCAAAGAGTCAAATAAAGTTAGTTCAGGACCATTGATGTGTCTGCTTGGGGGGGGAATATATACTGCTGTGATTATAATCGAAGAGGATTCCCTTGGTAGATAATGCAGAAACATTTGATTGTGAGGAATTCTAATTCAGGTGAACAGAAGGACTTGAGTTCCTGTATGTTGTTGTGGTCACACCACGTCTCGTTAATCATAAGGCATACGCCCCCGCACCTCTTCTTACCAGAAAGATGTTTGTTTCTGTCGGCGCGATGCGTTAAGAAACCAGCTGGCGGCACCGATCCGTTAGCGTCTCTCGAGTGAGCCATGTTTCTGTGAAGCAAAGAACGTTACAGTTTATGATGTCCCTCTGGAATGCTACCCTTGCTCGGATTTTATCAACCTTGTTGTCAAGAGACTGGACATTGGTGAGTAGTATGCTACGATATGCCCGTCTCCGGAGCCTGACCAGAAGGCCGCTACATTTCCCTCTTTTACGAGGTCTTTGTTTTGGGTCGCAGAATGGGATCCATTCCGTTGACCTGGGTGGAAGGCAGAACACAGGATCCGCTTCGGGAAAGTCATATTCCTGGTCGTACTGATGGTGAGTTGACGTTGCTCTTATATTCAGCAGTTTTTCCCGACTGTATGTAATGAAACCTAAGATGACCTGGGGTACCAATGTAAGAAATAACACGTAAAAAAACAAAAAACTGTATAGTTTCCTAGGAACGCGAAGCGAGGCGGCCATCTCTGTCGGTGCCGGAAGTATCCGGCAAAACCTTTTAAATCATCATTATCCAGCCCTCTAAAATCATTAACAGATGGCACCATTGACTCAGGCCATCAATACTGTATTTATGAATATTAGTTTGAAAAAATATCTCTCAAAGAATTTGCATACAAGGGAGAGATCAAGAAATTAGGTCACAATATGGACCAAGTGGACAGATAAGAGACATTTTATGACCATGTGTAGATGCATTTCTGAAAATGTAGGCACAATTAGAATGTGGACAAGATCAGGACAAAGGACGCATGTTAGCATCAGGTACAAACAGGGATTTAGTCATGGTGGTTATGGCTTTGAATGGGAAATACATTCCATTGAAAAACCAGTCAGTATTTGCCTGTGTGTTGTACAGTTTTTATGTTTGTTTCAAAATTGCCCTTTGATGTGGTACCCTACAGTACTGTAAATTACCCCTTCCATAGACTTTCCCAGGAATTGTGACAGGTTGGAGGACAACAAACGACGTCCTCCAACCTATCAGAGCCCTTGAAAGCATGAACTGACAGTTTGTCCACCCAATCAAAGGATCAGAGCATAAATCTAGTCCTGAAAGCAAAAGATACAGCTAGCTAGCACTGCAGTATATAAAATGTGGTAAATAGTTGACTCAAAGATAAAGACAATAGTTGAATAAATGCATTTCTTCCAAAATGAAGGAGAAGCAAGAGAGATACAGAGAGAGATGTAATCATTTTTTTTCACTTTCAGTTTTTACTTACAGCATGATTATTATCTAGCAAATGCAGCTAGCTAGTTTAGCCTACTCAAACACCCTGCTCAAACAGAGGGATGATATGTTAGCTGGCTGGCTATGACTATCCAACACAACACTGGAACTCTTCCATGTCAAGGTAAGCTTTTGGTTTTACTAATTTATTTCCATCGAGGCCCACCACTGTAAGTGGTAAACTGCTTACTGACTGTACACTGTAACGTTACTGCATGATTATAGCAGGTTTACTAATGCGTTAGTTCTATTAGCTATATTGACTATGATGTTACTTTAGCTAATACGGTAACGGCAATGTAAGCTGTGGGTAGCAGTTATGATATGGCTTGGCTTGGAACAAGCCTTGGCTTTCCCCTGGTCACACAACTGATGTGTTGTTCATTGATGTCCACAAGCGACAAAGGGAAAAGGTGAGAGGCGGAGAGCAAATAGATGTGGAAGGAATACAACGTGCCTGTTATGAAAGTGAACTGTGTTTACGTGTGATCAGGGGTGTATTTATTCTGCTGATTCTGTTGAAAAACTTTTCTTCAACGGAATAAAACAAGATAAACATACCTGAATTTGTCCAATAGAAACAAATGATTACCCCCTATATCAGCTAGATGCAGGCAAGGGTGTGCAAGGCACCTCAACATTTTCTCACAACCTGTTACAGCCGTCGTTCAAGGAAGACCAAGGTGCAGCGTGGTCAGCGTACATTTTCTTTTATTTGTTAAAATGTCGCCAACAAAACAAGAAATAACAAAAACGACTGTGAAGCTTACAAGGGCTACAGTAGCCCTAACAAAGACAACTTCCCACAATGACAGAAGGGAAAAATGTAATAGAAAAATGTAATAGAAAAAAAGGCCATGTTCATGAAAAAAACAAACTTGTCCTGAAACGGCACTGACTGCTATTGACTTGCACTACCCATTAAAATTGACTGAACATTACATTTCCATAATTTCTATCCCATGTGTGCTGGAAGATGTGATTATTAAAGACATCTTTCAGAATGTCATTATTCTGCCCTTGAGTTGCGTTCCCATGCAAAACGAGACAGATAGCTAACAACTAACTCCCAAGGCGTGACTTTTCTTGAATGAATATATTGAAAACGTTTATGTTGTGAAACTGCAAAATACAGAAAATAATATACTTTAGTATTCAATTCACACCGACATACTGTAGCTGTACATTAAACATTTGAAGTTGCATAAATACAAAGCACGCGCTAAGGTACCATGCATCTGGCATGATGCCGAACCATATAGCTAATAGTTAACCATATGGTAATTGGCTCCTTTCATTACTCTAATAATATACAACCATCTATGTAGAATAACAAAGCATATTACACTAGAAACAGTAACAAAACTACAGTATTGTATATTTTACAATTCGTTTGCATGACGCATGAGCAAAGGAATACAGCTAACGACATACATTAAAGGCATTGCAATTTGTGAGTATATGAAACCAACATTGATATGTAAGCAACTCTATCAATAACAAGATTATCATCATTAGCTAAATGCTTGAATCGAATTTACAAACAAATATTTTTCCAAGGCTGAAGCGTGACAAGAAATAACTACATTGAAAGACCTGCACCGTAGCGTTGTTTGTAGCTGCTTCTGTGTGTGCAGAACAAATTCTGTACTTCCTGTTTGCATCATCTTTCTAAGTACCAGAAAGCACGGTAGCCAGGTAGCCTAGTGGTTAGAGCATTGGACTAGTAACCGAAAGGTTGCAAGTTCAAATCCCTGAGCTGACAAGGTACAAAATCTGTTGTTCTGCCCCTGAACAGGCAGTAAACCCACTGTTCCTAGGCCGTCATTGAAAATAAGAATTTGTTCTTAACTGACTTGCCTAGTAAAATAAAGGTAAAATAAAAAATAAAACTAGGGGGCAAATAACACCATTGAACACCATGAAAATCCTACTTAACCATTGTAATAAAATAATCTGTTACCTTCTAACAGGATGGCAGCACAGTCATCAAATGAAAGGAACATTAATTTGCCTCAGTCCACCTGTTCATGCTGCTGATCCCGTTTCTGCTGTTCTGCCTTTGGTTATTGAATCCTGACATGCTACTTTGTCCTGGACCTGCTGTACCTCTTTCTCTCTCTCTCGGAATGCTCGGCTATGAAAAGCCAACTGACATTTACGCCTGAGGTGCTGACCTGTTGCACTAACCACCTAAGCACTGTGATTATTATTTGACCCTGCTGGTCATCTATGAACATTTTAACATCTTGAAGAACTTCTGGCCTTAATGGCTATGTACTCTTACAATCTCCACCTGGAACAGCCAGAAGAGGACTGGCCACCACTCAGAGCCTGGTTCTTCTCTAAGTTTCTTCCAAGGTTCCTGTCTTTTTAGGGAGTTTGTCCGAGCCACCGTGCTTCAACATCTGCATTCCTTGCTCTTTGGAGTTTTAGGCTGAGTTTCTGTATAAGCACTTTGTGACAACTGCTGGTGTAAAAGGTGCATTATAAATACATTTGATTGATTGACGTCAGACTGACCTCTCACAGGGTGCGTTTGACGTTGCATCGGACGTTAAAGGTGAGTCAAGCCTGGCTGATCTACAAATGACCTTGCATCATAAATAACTACTCAATATTATTTGTACATGAGTCAGTCAGTCACATGTGAGTCAGTCAGTTAGTGTGGTTGAGTGTGTAAAATTCCAATGAAATGTACCATCTTATTGCTCCTCCTGTTTCTCAGCTGTCTTAAATAAAGCATTGAACTTTTTGGGGTGGAGTTCCACCCCCCCCAAAAAAAATCTCCATAGCCCCTTATTTTCAATATTTAGGCTATACTCTATTTGCATTTCTAAACCATTGATTGTGTGAGAAATTGTTTTGGTGTTTTGATGCTGCTTATACATGTGCTGAAACCCTCCAAAAGGGTTTTCACAGCACGCTTAAAGACACAAAAAGACATTCTGTGCATTACAACATTTACAGTACATTGGGTTTATTTTCAAACACCCTCCGAAACACCAGATCTTTTCAGAGTGTTTTGAGACTTTTGATTTTTACAGTGTAGTTATAGTTGTGGGTGGGTGGGGCGAGACTCGTCATCAAGGCAGGATAGTAGATGCAGTACATGGGAGTGCAACTCAAGCTCCTGTGTCTTCTGTTATTCCAATAGCCAATAGATGAAGCCACAACAAAGGTTGTACCTTCTCAGTGACACTTATTGTCAAGATTGATTCCTTCTATATCAACATATTGTTCCGAGTTATTTTTTTTATTTGCTCCACTCTTAGAATTCATGTGAATATATATATATATACACCTGTATATATATATTTTTTTTTTTACTGCAGTTTCGACAAAGACAGGTGTGCCCGGGGTTTCCATGATATTCAAAATGAAAAACCTGCTGATCAA
The DNA here is from genome assembly GCF_036934945.1 of Oncorhynchus masou masou. Taxonomy (NCBI): domain Eukaryota; kingdom Metazoa; phylum Chordata; class Actinopteri; order Salmoniformes; family Salmonidae; genus Oncorhynchus; species Oncorhynchus masou. Next base: position 45,451,172 of record NC_088240.1, on the reverse strand, counting down.
CCAAACTTGCCAAGTGGCCCATGGGTGAAGGCAGCTGGCCAATAGCCAGCCGTTACAGTTCCCAGGAAGACTGTTAGACAAAACCACGTTTTCCTAATCCATCCAGCCTGTTGTAACATGTTTGTTTACATCTTAAAGATGTTAAGACACTGTTGTTGAATGTGCTACTTGGCTCCTAGTTGTAGAGTATGAGATTTTCAAGTTAAAGATAAATGGTTGACACTTTTCCAGAAGGCAAGACTTTCAGAAAATGTTTTGCTTGGATCTTTTTGTAGCTAAGAATGTTATAATCCCCATTATCTTTGTTCAGTCCTTTCAATAAAAACCCTATGACATGGTAACGTGTTTTACTACTGCATATGCTTATGTCATTCAGATGTAAAAATGGATCTCTATAAAACCTGAAAAGTATCCAGTGCTTTGCCCTGGTCAATATTGCAGATTTCACACTCGAATCAGTGTTATTTTATTTCATGGTGTATATATTCAGCACACTGACAGAGATCTGAAGATAAAAGCTGAGTGTTTTTTATATTGCTTAACCAGCAGAGGGCTCTTTTCAAATGTACCCATCTGTAAGGAACACACCATCCTTTGGAACTAATTTTATTCACAATATAACATTTGAGATGATGGGATGTGTGTGTGTGTGTTCGTTCGTGCTTTCTTTCACGTGTGCACACAAGTGTCGTGCATGTTCAAGCGATAGAGGGGAAACAGAACCAAATGTTTTATTTTTTATTTATTTATTTCACCTTTATTTAACCAGGTAGGCAAGTTGAGAACAAGTTCTCATTTACAATTGCGAACTGGCCAGGATAAAGCAAAGCAGTTCGACACATACAGCGACACAGAGTTACACATGGAGTAAAACAAACATACAGTCAATAATACAGTATAAACAAGTCTATATACGATGTGAGCAAATGAGGTGAGATAAGGGAGATAAAGGCAAAAAAAAGGCCATGGTGGCAAAGTAAATACAATATAGCAAGTAAAACGTTGGAATGGTAGATTTGCAATGGAAGAATGTGCAAAGTAGAAATAAAAATAATGGGGTGCAAAGGAGAAAAATAAATAAATTAATTAAATACAGTAGGGAAAGAGGTAGTTGTTTGGGCTAAAATATAGGTGGGCTATGTACAGGTGCAGTAATCTGTGAGCTGCTCTGACAGTTGGTGCTTAAAGCTAGTGAGGGAGATAAGTGTTTCCAGTTTAAGTGCTTTATGTAGTTCGTTCCAGTCATTGGCAGCAGAGAACTGGAAGGAGAGGCGGCCAAAGAAAGAATTGGTTTTGGGGGTGACTAGAGAGATATACCTGCTGGAGCGTGTGCTACAGGTGGGAGATGCTATGGTGACCAGCGAGCTGAGATAAGGGGGGACTTTACCTAGCAGGGTCTTGTAGATGACATGGAGCTAGTGGGTTTGGCGACGAGTATGAAGCGAGGGCCAGCCAACGAGAGCGTACAGGTCGCAATGGTGGGTAGTATATGGGGCTTTGGTGACAAAACGGATTGCATTGTGATAGACTGCATCCAATTTGTTGAGTAGGGTATTGGAGGCTATTTTGTAAATGACATCGCCAAAGTCGAGGATTGGTAGGATGGTCAGTTTTACAAGGGTATGTTTGGCAGCATGAGTGACGGATGCTTTGTTTCGAAAGCCAATTCTAGAAAGCCAATTCTAGATTTAACTTTGGATTGGAGATAGTCAGAGCCGTCCAGAGTAGTGATGTTGGACAGGCGGGCAGGTGCGGGTAGCGATCGGTTGAAGAGCATGCATTTAGTTTTACTTGTATTTAAGAGCAATTGGAGGCCACGGAAGGAGAGTTGTATGGCATTGAAGCTTGCTTGGAGGGTTGTTAACACAGTGTCCAAAGAAGGGCCAGAAGTATACAGAATGGTGTCATCTGCGTAGAGGTGGATCAGAGACTCACCAGCAACAAGAGCGACCTCATTGATGTATACAGAGAAGAGAGTCGGTCCAAGAATTGAACCCTGTGGCACCCCCATAGAGACTGCCAGAGGTCCGGACAGCAGACCCTCCGATTTGACACACTGAACTCTATCAGAGAAGTAGTTGGTGAACCAGGCGAGGCAATCATTTGAGAAACCAAGGCTGTCGAGTCTGCCGATGAGGATGTGGTGATTGACAGAGTCGAAAGCCTTGGCCAGATCAATGAACACGGCTGCACAGTAATGTTTCTTATCAATGGCGGTTAAGATATCGTTTAGGACCTTGAGCGTGGCTGAGGTGCACCCATGAACAGCTCTGAAACCAGATTGCATAGCAGAGAAGGTATGGTGAGATTCGAAATGGTCGGTAATCTGTTTGTTGACTTGGCTTTCGAAGACCTTAAAAAGGCATGGTAGGATAGATATAGGTCTGCAGCAGTTTGGGTCAAGAATGACCCCCCCTTTGAAGAGGGGGATGACCACAGTTGCTTTCCAATCTTTGGGGATCTCAGACAACACGAAGGAGACTTTGAACAGGCTAGTAATAGGGGTGGCAACAATTTCGGCAGATAATTTTAGAAAGAAAGGGTCCAGATTGTCTAGCCCGGCTGATTTGTAGGGGTCCAGATTTTGCAGCTCTTTCAGAACACCAGCTGAACGGATTTGGGAGAAGGAGAAATGGGGAAGGCTTGGGCGAATTGCTGTGGGGGGTGCAGTGCTGTTGACCGGGGTAGGAGTAGCCAGGTGGAAAGCATGGCCAGCCGTAGAAAAATGCTTATTGAAATTCTCAATTATGGTGGATTTATCAGTGGTGACAGTGTTTCCTATCTTCAGTGCAGTGGGCAGCTGGGAGGAGGTGTTCTTATTCTCCATGGACTTTACAGTGTCCCAGAACTTTTTTGAGTTAGTGTTGCAGGAAGCAAATTTCTACTTGAAAAAGCTAGCCTTGGCTTTTCTAACTGCCTGTGTATAATGGTTTCTAGCTTCCCTGAACAGCTGCATATCACGGGGGCTGTTCGATGCTAATGCAGAACGAATGTTTTTGTGTTGGTTAAGGGCAGTCAGGTCTGGGGAGAACCAAGGGCTATATCTGTTCCTGGTTCTAAATTTCTTGAATGGGGCATGTTTATTTAAGATGGTTAGGAAGGCATTTTAAAAAAATATCCAGGCATCCTCTACTGACGGGATGAGATCAATATCCTTCCAGGATACCCCGGCCAGGTCGATTAGAAAGGCCTGCTCGCTGAAGTGTTTCAGGGAGCGTTTTGCAGTGATGAGTGGATTTCGTTTGACCGCTGACCCATTACGGATGCAGGCAATGAAGCAGTGATCGCTGAGATCTTGGGTGAAGACAGCAGAGGTGTATTTAGAGGGCAAGTTGGTTAGGATGATATCTATGAGGGTGCCCGTGTTTAAGGCTTTGGGGAGGTACCTGGTAAGTTCATTGATCATTTGTGTGAGATTGAGGGCATCAAGTTTAGATTGTAGGATGGCTGGGGTGTTAAGCATGTTCCAGTTTAGGTCGCCTAGCAGCACGAGCTCTGAAGATAGATGGGGGGCAATCAGTTCACATATGGTGTCCAGAGCACAGCTGGGGGCAGAGGGTGGTCTATAGCAGGCTGCAACGGTGAGAGACTTGTTTTTAGAGAGGTGGATTTTTAAAAGTAGAAGTTCAAATTGTTTGGGATAGTAGGACAGAACTCTGCAGGCTATCTTTGCAGTAGATTGCAACACCGCCCCCTTTGGCAGTTCTATCTTGTCTGAAAAGGTTGTAGTTTGGAATTAAAATTTCAGAATTTTTGGTAGTCTTCCTAAGCCAGGATTCAGACACAGCTAGAACATCCGGGTTGGCAGAGTGTGGTAAAGCAGTGAATAGAACAAACTTAGGGAGGGGGCTTCTAATGTTAACATGCATGAAACCAAGGCTATTACGGTTACAGAAGTCGTCAAAAGAGAGCGCCTGGGGAATAGGAGTGGAGCTAGGCACTGTAGGGCCTGGATTCACCTCTACATCGGTAGAGGAACAGAGGAGGAGTAGAATAAGGGTGTGGCTAAAAGCAATAAGAATTGGTCGTCTAGAACGTCTGGAACAGAGAGTAAAAGGAGGTTTCTGGGGGCGATAAAATAGCATCAAGGTATAATGTACAGACAAAGGTATGGTAGGATGTGAATACAGTGGAGGTAAACCTAGGTATTGAGTGATGAAGAGAGAGATATTGTCTCTAGAAACATAATTGAAACCAGGATCGTCATTGCATGTGTGGGTGGTGGAACTAATAGGTTGGATAAGGTATGGTGAGCAGGACTAGAGGCTCTACAGTGAAATAAGCCAATAAACACTAACCAGAACAGCAATGGACAAGGCATATTGACATTAAGGAGAGGCATGCTTAGTCGAGTAATCAAAAGGGTCCGGAGAGTGGAGAGGTTGGTTGGGGGTCACGGTGATTTCGACAGCTAACCAGGCCATCGTTAGCAAGCTAGCATAGGATGGACGTCTGTTATTAGCCACCTCTTGCGTTCCGTCAGTAGATTAGTGGGGTTCCGTGTGGTAGAGGGGATTAATCCAAATCACACAACAACAAAAATAAAAACAATAGATATAGCTAGAGGCCCAAGAAGAAGAAAAAACAAACAATAACAATAAAAATAAATAAATAAATTGTCCGATTGTCTATTCAGATAGCAGCCGATAAGACAGCTAATGGCTAGCAGGCCGCAGATGGGCGCCCAGGCAACGTCGCGGCGGAGGAGCCAGCCAGATAACTCCTTCGTGTAGATAAAGTCGGCAGTCCAGCCGTGAAGGCCCGGTGGGGCTCCGCGTAGGCAGCAAAACGGGTCCGGATAGGTGACTGCAGCCCAGGAGTGATTGATGGAACTCCTCAGCTGGCTAGCTCCGGAACAACTGATGTTTGCTCCAGAATCGACGAAAGCTTTAACAAGCTTCTGATTAGCTTCTGGATTAGCTTCTGGCTAGCTCCTGGCTAGCTCCTGGCTAGTTTCTGGCTAGCTTCTGACCTAGCTTCTGATTAGCTTCTGGATTAGCTTCTGGCTAGCTCCTGGCTTGCTTCTTAACATAGGAAATCCAACCTTAAAACATAGACGAGGAAAAGCGACAGGACAGAGTCCTCAACATAAGGGAAATGTGTAGGAAATATGTAGCAAAGCACAGGTACATTGAGGAACAGGCAAAAGTAGACAATAAAATGAGGGGGGAGATATAGTGCATTCGAAAAGCATTTGACTTTTGACTTTTAATACATTTTGTGAAGTTACTGTCACGTCTTAACAAGGTGGGTGGAATCAGGCACAGAGAGCAGATAGTGATTTGACAGTTTATTCTCCGGCGAACAAGAAACACGGTCAACCCAACACACACAGGGTGAACAATCCAACACAGGATAAAGACAGACCGGAGAATAACAACAATACACAAATAACAATCCCGCACAAAACAAGGGCGGGACAACCTATTACATATACAGACACTAATTAACTAAACAACACACAGGTGAAACCAATCAGACAAAACCAACAGATACACGAAAAGGGAAAGGTAGTGGCTAGTAGTACGGTGACGACGACCGCCGAGCACCGCCTGAACAGGCAGGAGAGCCAACCTTGGCGGAAGTCGTGACAGTTACTGCCTTATTCTAAAATGTATTAAATAGTTTTTTTCCCTCATCAATTTACAAACAATACCCCATATGACAAAACAATTTATACAAATTTAAAAACGGAAATATTACATGTACATAAGTATTCAGACCCTTTACTCAGTACTTTGTTGAAGCAGCTTGGCACACCTGTATTTGGGGAGTTTCTACCATTATTTTCTGCAGATCCTCTCGAGCTCTGTCAGGTTGGATGGGGGGCGTTGCTGGACAGCTGTTTTCAAGTCTCTCCAGAGATGTTCGATCGACTTCAAGTCTGGGCTCTGGCTGGACCACTCAAGGACATTCAGAGACTTGCCCCGAAACCACTCCTGAATTATCTTGGCTGTGTGCTTAGGGTCATTCTCCTGTTGAAAGTTGAACCTTTGCCCCAGTCTGAGATCCTGGGCACTCTGGAGCAGGTTTTCATCAAGGATCTCTCTGTACTTGGCTCTGTTCATCTTTGCCTCGATCCTAACTAGTTTCCCAGTCTCTGCAGCTGAAAAACATCCCCACAGCATGAATCTGCCACCACCATGCTTCACGGTAGGGATGGTGACAAGTTTGCTCCAGATGTGACGCTTGGCATTCAGGCCAAAGAGTTCAATCTTGGTTTCATCAGACCAGAGAATCTTGTTTCTCATGGTCTGAGAGTCCTTTAGGTGCTTTTTGGCAACCTCTATGCAGGCTGTCATGTGCCTTTTACTGAGGAGTGTCTTCCGTCTGGTCACTCTAGCATAAGGGCCTGATTGGTGGAGTGCTGCAGAGATGGTTGTCCGTTTTGAAGGTTCTCCCACCTCCACAGAGGAACTCTAGATCTCTGTAAGAGTGACCATCGGGTTCTTGCTCACCTCCCTGACCACCTCCCTCACCTCCCTGACCTCCCTGACCGTTTCCCCCCGATTGCTCAGTTTGGCCAGGCGGCCAGCTCTAGGAAGGGTCTTGGTGGTTCCAAACTTCTTCCATTTAAGAAATATGGAGGCCACTGTGTTCTTGGGAACCTTCAATGCCGCAGAAATGTTTTGGTACCCTTCCGCAGATCTGTGCTTCGACACAGTCCTGTCTCAGAGCTCTACAGACAATTCCCTCGACCTCTTGGCTTGGTTTTTGCTCTGACATGCACTTTCAACTGTGGCACCTTATATAGACAGGTATGTGCCTTTCCTGATAATTTCCAATCAATTGAATTTACAGCTCTAATCAACTTGTAGAAACATCTCAACTCTGATCAATGCAAACAGAATGCACCTGAGCTCAATTTCAAGTCTCATAGCAAAGGGTCTGAATATTTATGTAAATAAGGTATTTATGTTTTTTATGTTTAATACATTTGCAAAAAATTCTACAAACCTGTTTTCACTTTGTCAATATAGGGTATTGTGTGTAGATTGCTGAGGATTTGTATTTTTTTTTTTTTTTTTAGAATAAAGCTGTAAAGTAACAAAATGTTAAAAAAGTCAAGGGGTCTGAATACTTTCCGAACGCACTGTATGTGGAAAGAGAGGATGAAATGAGACATCTAAAAGAGTGTAGGAGGAAACACACGCATTGGATGAATGACAGGATAGGATCATCATTCTTCCAAAGTAGGGAAAGGTGAGGGTTCAGGGTTCAACTATAAGAATGCAGGGAGGTCAAACTTTCAAGTTAAGGAGGTGTGAAGGATTACACTCGCACACACACACATACACACACACATGCATGCATAAACACAGAAAAGCACACACACACATGCACACAAACGAACACAAAATGTTTAAGATGTTTGAGTCAGCGAAGGCAAAAGTGTTGAAGTTGAAACTTGGTTGGCTAACATGATTGCTAACCCTAACATAATCAAATAACTACCAGAACAAGGTGTCAATCCTGAATGCCTTCCATAGCTAACAGTGATATAGTGGGCTCCTGTCATTATATTCTACAAATGCTTTGCTCTATTTGGATATCCACAGCCTCATAAATAAACACAAAAATCCCCCCACTCCCTTGTCTCTCACTTTTACAAGAGAACATATACTTACACAGCCAAACACATGCATGCATGAACACACACGCACGCACGCACACACACACACACACACACACACAGATTTTGTGTAACGCCTCTAGTTAAGCATGCATGTGTGTTCGCATTCAAGTGTGTGTGTGGTATATGGATCCTGGCACCGTGCTAGGGGCAAAGACGAGCTCATTGTTCAAACACGTATATCCTCGTTTCCATGTGCCACAGTGGCCCAACACCGAAGCTACAGAGCAGAGGAGAGAAAAACAGAACAGGAGGAGAGGGAGGGGTGGAGAGGGCTGCCATGCTGCACACGTGGGCACTCACCAAATTACACGTACTTGTCTGTGCATGTTTGGAAAAGTACATATCGGGACATGCAAACATAAAGGGCGAGATGTATCATGCTTGATTTGCACCAGTGAAAATGTTGAAGTGTTTAGAATGGAGCACACCAAGCCACACCAGCGCCAGGTCTTACTCTGTCTTACTCATTCTTATCTAATATACTACGGGTATGACGAAACATTTATTTGTACTCTTCTAATTACGTTGATAACCAGTTTATAATAGCGTTAAGGCAACTAGGGGGTTTGTAGTATATGGCCAATATACCACGGCTAAGGGCTGTATCCAGGCACTCCGCATTGCATTTGGACTAAGAACAACCCTTAGCTATGGTATATTGGTCATATGCCACACCCCCACACCCAGGTCTTACTGCTTAATCAAACAACTCTGAACTCTGCAAACAAACTACAAACAAACCTGATCCTGGGAGAGAGACAGGCACACTGGCATAAACAAATACACAACATCAGAAATGCTCATTGTATCAAATTGCCACTCAAACAGACTTTCCAGATTAATTCATGCGGACGGACAGGCATTGAGAGCAGTCACATGAACACTCACAGTGGCAATCTCTGGCGTAATTTTCTCCAGCAATTTAGGCCTAGACCTGTTACCAGGACAACCATGCCCCTCCCCTCTGGCTTTGGAGGAGGTTTTTATGAGGGAGAAGAAAAGTGGGTGTGTGCAATACAACTCTTGCTCTACTACACATTGTAAAAAATAAAATAAAAAAGGGGAGGGGACACCAAAATAACCAAGAGGAGAGAATCCTTCTTCCCTTCTCAGTCCTTCTCTGGAGCAACAACAACAACAACGTCAACTAACTGACAGAGACATCTCTTCACATCTCAGAACAAGTCAGTCCACATTTCCCTCCACTTCTAGCCCTCTAACTTACTTAAACCCTTCAAAAGAGGACATTTAACCCCTCCACCCTGTGGCCATGGGAGAAGACTCATCGCACGCCGAGCGCAGCAGCAACAGCAGCAGCATTTTGGTCAACCCCCAGCAGTACCAGGCA